>NC_089874.1:143070000-143385000 GCF_040182565.1 Anser cygnoides | reverse complement strand
TATACACACAATAACCCATTGTGCTGTCTTCTGCTAGGCAGAAATTTGCTCAAGCAAAAATATTTTCTGTTTATTCTTTTCCTCTGATTTTATTTTATCTCAAAATAAAGGGTGTGGTTGGTGCACAACGATGGAAGAACAAATAGAAAATCAACAGTTCTGTACAATTAAATTTAACTTTGAATGTTAAATGGGTTAACTTAATTGACTACTTTTTACGGTTCCTTTACACACTAACTTACTGTGATATTTTGCTTATCAATAACAGGATGCTTTTGCAAGGGAGCCTCCATGAGTTAGTCTGGTGTACAGAGGACCCTTGTTACCTGCAGCAATTTAAGCCTTGACAACATGCACCGGAGGGTCAATCACTCAGCACTCATGTGTACTCAGTGTGCTGTGTCCAAAAGACTGTTCCAAGCAAACTTTTATGGGATGTGCTCAGGTGTCTTCCCAGATTTTCTTCCTTAATATAATGTTGCATTCACACACACACACACACACACACACACACACAAAGGTAATCAGTAATCTTATCTTAGGGATATGTTTCTTTTTTTTTTTTTTTTTGATCTTTGCTGCCATTTTATCAGTTAGGAAGAGAAGGACTAACAAGACACAAAGTACTGCATTTTCATGGGACAAATTGTGCAGTCAGATCCTTTCATAGTCCTTTGGCAGCCTACAGTCTGTGTAAACACATTAGAATTCACTTGTGTTTCATGGGAATTTGACCATATACACCTACTGATTTTTCTTGATGAAAAATAGTGTTTGATTAGTCTTACATAACTTACTCCCTGAAATCATCAGTCAAACCCATAGTAAATATTCATCCATGTAAGTCTTCTGTCATTTCTATTTTGTCCTCTCCCTTGTGAGTTACTCATGACAAGTCAGTTCAGAATTCTGCTGCTTCACTTGCCTTTGTCATTATTCTGATTTCTTTTACTAGATCCCTTTGTTTGACCACATCAGTATTGGACTTACAGTTCTTCCCTTGTAGATTAGCCTTATCCTTTGTAGCTTTGCCACACACACCAGGCACCACCATTTCAGTCTGCAGATTTCTCTGTTGTTGGTACCAGTGAAAGACTCCTCACCATGACCTCTAGGATCCTGCCCCAACCACCTCCCTTACAGTGCAGCCAGAAACTTTCTCCACACCTCTGAGATCATTTCTCCAAAATTACTGGAGAAATGTCTAATTCAACATGACAAATTTCCAGAGGGGAAACAAAGCCCTCATTTTTAAAAAGGAAGAAAAGGAAGACCTAGGGAACTACAGACCAGTCAGTCTCATCTCTGTGCCTGGCAAGATCATGGAGCAGATCCTCCTGGAAACTATGCTAAGGCACATGGAAAATAAGGAGGTGATTGGTGACTGCCAACATGGCTTCACTAAGGGCACATCATGCCTGACAAATCTGGTGGCCTTCCACAATGGAGTTACAGCATTGGTGGATAGGGGTAGAGCAACTGGCATCATCTACCTGGACTTGCGCAAAGCATTTGACAGTGTCCTGCATGATATTCTCGTCTCTAAATTGGAGGGACATAGATTTGATGTATGGACCACTCAACAAGGGGTAAGGAATTGGCTGGACGGTCACACTCAATAAGTTTTTCATCCAAGTGGAGACCAGTGACGAGTGGTGTTTCTCAAGGGTTGGTGTTGGGACTGGTGCTCTTTCACATCTTTATTGGTGACATGGATAGTGGGATTGAGTGCACCCTCAGCAAATTTACTGCTGACACCAAGCTGTGTGGTGCAGTTGACACGATGGAGGGAAAGGATGCCATCCAGAAGGACCTAGACAGGCTTGAGGGGTGGACCTGTGCAAACCTCATGGAGTTCAACAAGGCCAAGTGCAAGGTCCTGCACCTGGGTAGGGGCAATCCCAAGAACAAATACAGGCTGTGTGGAGAATGGATTGGGAGTAGCCGCAAGGAGAAGGACCTGGGGGTGTTGGCTGATGAGAAATTCAACTTTGGCTGTCAATGTGTGCTTTCAGCCCAGAAAGACAACTGTATCCTGGGCTTCATCAAAAGAAGCATGGCCAGTAGGGTGAGGAAGGTGATTCTCCCCCTCCACTCTGATCTCGTGAGACCCCACCTGGAGTGCTGTGTTCAGCTCTGGGTCCCCCAGCACAAGAAGGACATGGACCTGTTAGGTGAGTCCAGAGGGGGGCCACAAAGATGATCAAAGGGCTGGAGCACCTCTCCTATGAAGACAGGCTGAGGGAGGTGGGGTTGTTCAACCTGGAGAAGGCTCCAGGGAGACCTTACAGTGGCCTTCCAGTACCTAAAGGGGGCTACAGGAAGCTGGGGAGGGACTCTTTGTCAGGGAGTGTGGTGACAAGACAAGGAGTAATGGCTTTAAACTAAAAGAGGGTAGATTTAGATTCAATATAACGAAGAAATTCTTTGCTCTGAGGGTAGTGGGGCACTGGCACAGGTTGCCCAGAAAAGCTGTAAATGCCCCATCCCTGGAAGTGTTCAAGGCCAGCTTGGATGGGGCTTTGAGCAACCTGGTCTGGTGGGTGATGTCCCTGCCCATGGCAGGGGTGTTGGAACTAGATGATCTTTAAAGTTCCTTCCAACCCAAACCGTTCTATGACTTTATAATTCTATTAATTTCTTTTTAAACCCATCTTCAGTGTCAGCATGTTTGGACATCAGTAAGAAATCAAAGAAATCATCTGTTTAACAGTAGTAGATGGAAATGGAATGGAGGAGATAAGGATGTGGATTTTACCATTTAAAGTGTAAATACATGCAATAAGTAGAAGTCCTACATTGTGGACTGCTGTTTTCCTGTGTTTCAGGTTATGGTGCTCTCAATCTGCAGCTCTAAAAAAAATATATACAGACACTGCCAGATGATGGCTTGCTGAATCTTAAGGCATGTCTTACTTTCTCTGTCCAAACACCCCATATCAAATAAAAAAATTACATCACCTTTGCTTTATCAGCTTTTAAGCTCCTCCAGCAAGGAACAAATCACTGTATACAGAATGGGTTCAAATACTAACATAGTCGCTTTAGGTCACTGCAACCATTTAACTAACATTACAGGCACCTATATTTAGGATTCCAATTTTCCTTATACAGTTATTGGAGAAAGTTAGGAGCCTTCAGAAGGCAATTTATAGGTTTAAAGCAGCTGTGTGAAGTCACAAAGGGTGAATATTCTTTCCCCTCACTCCTGATGACGAGCACAGTGAGGTTCTGATTCTGATGGCGCCTTTCTGGGCATGAGACAATGATAATATGAAAAAAAAAAAAAAAGATAATAATTTTAACTGTCATTTGAATCTTGAATAATTCTGTGTTACAGAAGAAGACCTTTAAGAAACAATCTGTGAAACCGAACATTTATTTTGTAGAATTGAACCCTGATGAACTGAAATCCCATTATCATTTCATTTGTTCCCTGAGATTCATTTCTCTGCATATTTCCAAAGAACAGCACTAGATCAGTACATCTCTCAGCCCAAGCTTACCAGTCATCATCAACATTATCTTTGTGTTTGAAAATTAAAAAGTTAATTAAAAAAGCGGGGATGGATAAGAATTTGCATTTATGATCAACAAAGTTTTTAAAGTTTCTCTTGCTATCAGACTTAGTAAGAAAAAAATATCTTGTCAAACAGTTTTACCTATTTATTATGAAACAGAAGGACTTCATTAGGGTAGGCAACACCTATATGCTTTTACAGAGAGCCATTATTATCTGTATTTTTCTCTAAACTCAGAAAGACACTATCAATATCTCCTTTTCCAGGTTGCTTAATTCTGAGATTACAGGTGAATAAAAATATGAACAAATGAACTTTATACTCTGACGCTTCTAGCATTTTGAAAGGATCCCCAAAGGCAGAGAGGGGTCCCCAGTCAAAGGGCGCAGTGGAAAAACAATAAAGTGAAGTGACCTCCTGAGGGTAGCACAATCAACTGGGAATGCCTGAGACAAAGGCTGACTTCCTGACCTGGCTTTTTAACTTAGTGCTTGATAAAGACAGGTCCCCTTAAACCGAATGCTATCATAGGTACCTTAATACTATCAACTTGAATATGTCCTTGAAAACAATATCCTTCACTGCATTGCCAAGATGTTAACTCCCACAGCTGAGCACATTTGTGGATGCTTCTGTTTTGCTTGTCTAGTGTAAGAGGTTGGATCCAGACTGGTTTCCCATTGATAAAGCCTGATGCTGTTAGACAGAGGGACTGGGCTCTGCTACATCTGTCTCTAGCCCATTGCCAAGAGGAAAGACTCAATTGCGTTTGCCTTGTTAGATACACAGCTGAAAGGAAGACCACATCCAGATTACTTCTCCCATTGACTTTTCTACTCATCAGGGAGTTCAAGCTGGTCTCTGTCACACTAACTCTAAGCAAGACAAAGGAAGGAAAAAAAAAAGCTGTTTAAAATGCCCATGTGTAAAAGTGGCATTGGTAAGGTCAGAACTGGAGAGAATCAAGATTCATAGCCATGAAGACAATTAAATTGCAGACATGCAAATCCACTGGTTTTAAACAAATTCATAGTATCCACATTTTGATTTCTTTTTCACAAACTTGATTACCTAGTATTTTAATAGAACACTAAAGCCTTAGAAGTTCACAACAGAAGCAATATTTTCCTTAGAAGAAAAAGGCATCTCGCACAATATTGGTTTGATTATCATTGTTGGTAGCAGATACTTTAAAAGGTAGTCAAGGCAAACTTTACCTTACTATGACCTTCTGCATCCATCATTATAGAAGGCTATAAGTAGGCTTAAAGTCTTTCCAAGTTGGAAGTTGAATCTCTTTCCCTAATGATTAATAATTTTGGGAGAACATTCTCTTCCACAAATGTGACTGACTACTTTTTTTTTTTTTTTTTTTTTAATGCTCCAATACATTGGACTTTCACAACATCCTGGTCTCACTCACAGCTGTGTGAAGAACATCCTTCTGCACAAAAATTTGCCTGAATTTAAATTGATAAGGGTTCTTGTGCTACACAAATTGTGAATAAGCATTCCCTATTCACTTTCTGCAAGCTTTTCATGATTTTATGGACATTAATTTTTTTCCTTGCAATTCTTCCTTTTCCAAGCTGAAAAGTCATTTTCTATATAGTCTTTTCTCATAAAAAGCTGCGTCCTATTTTTTTTCCCCTTCTCTCTACTTTTTCTGGCTCTACTATATCGTTTTCAAATTGAACTACTAGAAGTGCATGCACATTTTAAGGTGTAAGAGTGCTATGTGTTTATGCAGTGGTATGGTATTTTCTTCTTTACTCTTTATTTCCTTCCTAATAATATTTAGCATTTATTTCCTTTTTTGATTGATGTTTTCATATAATTATTATAACTCCAATTTCTCTTTCTTGAATGATAATGGCTAGTTTATAGCCTATCACCTCCTAGATATAGTCAGAGTCATTTACATAACTTGTGTTTGTCAGGATGAATCTCAACTGCCATTTTATTTCCGAGTCACAGTTGTGACATTTGCTACAAGTCCTCTCAGTCAGTTTTCTTGTAATGAAACTGAATGGTTTTATACCACCCATTCAATACAAAACTCTTTTCCACTTCATTAATAAATGTGTTAAGTAACAAAGTCTCTGCACAGGTCCTTGTGGAACTCCTTTGTTAACTCTGCATTGTAAAAATTAACCATCAATTTCTGCTACTCTTTTCATACCTTGGAACCTGTGAGAACTTAGATTTTTAAAATCCTTTGTTGAAAGATTCTTTTAAAAATTTTGTGGAGTTCCCCATGGTAAGTGAATTTGTACACTTGTATATACTTGTTCACTGACTGCATTAATGAACTACAGGTTGGTGAGACATGACTTCTCTCTGCAAATTTCATGTTAGAATTGTCATATTTTATCCAATAGTAATAGATTGTCTTAGTGGTATCTTAATAACATAGAGGTGTCTTAATCTTAAGAATATGTTAAAAATAATGTGTCCTTTACTGTGCTCTCCATCAGATTGCTGACTATGAAAGACAGCTACTAGTTTGCAATCTACCAGACTTACATTTAAACAGGCATCGTGTTTAACATTTTTTTCTCTGATACAGGCAATAGGCTCTATACAATAACCATCTACTGATAACATGCTAATACTAAAAAATTTCTTGTTTGAATCCATTCAGAACTATTGGATAATGCTTTACTACTATTATTTTTATTGATTTGCTCTAACTTCTAAGAGGTGATTTTGACTGTACAGACAGAGATCTTGTGAAGTAACCCAAGCTTCTTCCCAATCCATTGGTGAAGGGTTTGAATGACTAAATAGACAAGCTACCTGCCTAGGGTATTAGGAGGGACTCTTTACTTGTTTGATTGAATAAAAAGTCCATGTTGTAAGTAGCACTTCCTCTGAAGGAACTAGGATAAATGCTACAACCTGTGGTGCTGTGTACCCTTTTGGTATATGGATTGGGCTGGCACATTGGCTGGTTACAGCTCATAAAGACAGTGAGGTGCCAGGCTGAAAATATTTGTCAGGTAGACAAATGTACACAATACACACAATGCACACAATTACATTAGAATTTAGACAGGAAAAGTCGATACAAGAAAAAATGGAAAATGAATAGTGGGAAAATATGACTCCTTTTTTATTTATTGTTTCTTTTTGTGTTTAGTGTAACAGTTTCAGACTGATTTTTCTTCTGGTTGCAGAAGCTGGATAATACATTAATTAGCTCATCCTCAGTTTTCCCTTTTTGTCTCTTAAGGCATGACCAAACCAAGCCATAAATGTGAATGGGAGGTTTGAACCCTGATTCATTTTAAATTTTGAGCTAATTCTGTCTTCTATTACTCTGTGCATGTATAGATAGTTAAAAAACAAACAAACAAACAAACAAAAAAACTAAACAACCTTATTGCAGCCAGAGATGCCAACATTATTTTCCTTCTTTCTGTTAGTCAGTCAGCATAAGCAAGTCAGCACCTTGCATAATATCATAAAGTTTCCAAACAGCTTTTGATTGTTGTGATTTATAACAATAAGTCATAATAGTACCAGGAAACATCCTGGTCCAATATACCGCAATAAATATAAGTAGCACAACAATAAATCTACTATGTTTATTCTAATTTACATCAACTATTGTCCAATCAAGAAGTATCATGCTGAAATCATTCATAGAGTATGAATTATTATTACTTCTCTTAACATTACTCCTGCCACTACATGATAGGATAAAACGTGGCAGAAAGAGCCCCTCATCAGCCTGGGACACACTTGACTAACCCTTGGAAATGTTCTGAAGCAGGAGAAGAGCTGAGCATAATTTCTCCCTCACTTTCATAGCATGAGATTGCACAGATAAGGCACACTTTCCTTCTGTTTTCCTGGGCATGCTACAAAGGAGGTGGTGAGAAATGTAGTGGCTCCTGGGATAGGTCAGACACTGCAGCTAGGAGCCAGCTGTATCCACAAAGTTGTACTGGGATTCCAGTGGGGACAATGTGAAGTCTTCCAACAAAGATGGAATTTAAAAGCATGCTATGTTAAGTGAGCTTTTTTATCTTCACTTGCCAATTTTACATTAGCACATGCAGCTATTAATGCTAAAAGGGTTACAAATGATTTAGACTCTTGAATTAACTTATGCGATGTGCAGAATACATTCAGATATAACTTTTGTTTAGTTGTAACAACTTTAATGAAATACAGGCCCTATGTTTCATGAAAGTAAATGTGCCAGTACTAAAATCTTAAAATCTGATTATTTCTAAAAAAATCCTTCTCTTTTTTATTCCTTAAGGATTTTTGAATCAGTTTTTAACATCTGGACTGTCTTATATCTGCTTCACCAGTCTAATAGTCTCAGTTTCAAAAGAAAAGAAATTTCACTGAGATTCACCGGTAGATGACAGATGGATTCTCTCATACTGCCTGAGACATGAAATTGCAGGTGACACCTGATATATGATAATAAAAGAGCACGCATCAACTAATCAGCCCCTGGCCTTTATTTCAATGACGTCATGAGAACACAGGTGGCTTACCTCTGAATCCCAGCACTTTGGAGTAAAATGGCGTGCATTGTTAGGGGCTTACCAAAAAAAAAAAAATTATCTCCCCATCTGTGTGGTCTCTTCTGTGATAATTTTGGAGTGAAGCCATCTTCACTCTTTTGCCCGCTTAGCTGAAAGTTAGGAGCAATTGGATGCAGGGCTGTTTTTCCTGCTCTCTTTCTTTTTATGAAAACCATCATTTGGTGCTTGCATTTGTTATCAATACTTGAACATGTCCTGTACCATGATTAAGAGAGTTTATGGGCAGAAAATGAATTCTGCTGCACCATTCAACTCTCAAATACAGGTCAAGCCAGTTTTCAAACTAATGTTTGAACAGTCTAAAAACCACAAAGAGATCCTTCTCTTCCACAGTGTATTGATTGCACAATATTTGCTGGTTTGAAGGAGTAACTATCTAATTTTCAACATACTGATAGTTTCAGAGCTATCAACTAAGCATTTAATGTAAAATATTCCATTGATGTTGGCTGTCTAACTATTCTTTATCCTAGGATTCAAGAAGATATTACTTAAGCATAATATCTGCCCTATAACGTTCCTATAAGTAAGATCATGTCTGCGGTTTTCGTCTATCTTTTCAAACACTCATGGAAAATCCCAGAACAAAATCCAAATCCTAAATCAGTCAGCCTCAAAGCATGGAGCACCAAATTCAAGTGCATGAGCTACCTGCAGAATCTAAGTGGTTCTTGGTTAAGACCAAAGGTTCAGCTGTTAATGAAACCATGTCACTGGACAGTGCAGAGATATCAAATTCACTGGTGTCCCAAATTTTCAAGGCTGTGCTCCCAAAGTATCCTCTTGCCTGAGACCATTTTATGAAAAAAGCTACAGTTGAAAAACAGCAACCCATTGTGATGAACACAGCTAAGCCGCTCTCATCTCTGTGAACGGATTAGTGGAATTGCTTTGATTACTCAGACTGAGGAAAAGGTGGGACCATGATCAGGATTGCACTGCTAGTCTACCCTCCATAACACGTTCAAAAAAATCACAATGGCATGTCTCTTGCTAAATGCAAAGTACACAATACCACTCTGATGGATGAAAAGACTGTCTAAAATGAGTTTTGCAGCCAGTTTAAGTAAATGTTTGGTTTTGATGGGATACGTGCTCTGTGAGATGAGCCCTCTGTAACATGGTGACACATATAGAGCTCACAACAGTAAACATCTGACAGCTGTGCATATGGTATAGTCATGGTTAAAAAAGTCACCCCTAATGGCCTGAAGGTTGATGGGTAGCATGGCTTTGTGGCAGTCCCAGGAAAAGTGAGTTGTCCAGAAGGTGACTCTTTCAGTAAGTCATAACCTCATTGCTGGCATTGGGAAGGTCTGTGTTTCAGAAGCTGGGGAGGAGTCATTCACTTCAGAAAATGCACCCCTGGGGAAGATGCATCAGTAATGTCACTGGGCCAAATAAAAGGAAACATCAAAGCTCCAATTCAATGTATGGGTCAGTCCAGCAGGTAGACGTCATTTCTTAACCCACAGTGCAAAGATTGTTCCTAAATAGGTCCCTGGAGCTCTTACCAAAAGCTGGTACCTCCTTTGATCCACCTTATTCCATTAGCAAGGACTTGATAGCTCTTTCCTTTCAAAATGATAACATATGCAAATTTCTGTTGGTGCATGATGTAATTTCACCTTTGGTCCACTTTTTGCTTGTTGCTCTGTCTGCAAATCACATTGATGAGCTTCTAATATATAGAATATACATTCAGAATATACATTAGTGAGTGTATATTTTCCATTTTGACCTCATCCCTTAAGCTCAGTTTCAATAAAATGCTACAAGAAGATATTTTCCTGTTTTGTTCAAACTCTTTTTCACTGCCCTCCTGCTTTTTTATCTCATTGTGATCAACCCCCTTGTTCTATATCTCAAAAACATGACTTTTATTTAAACAGATTCCTTTTTCCCTCCCACATTCTGGCAAGAGTTGGGCAGAACAGTTTTCCCATCCACAGAACCCTTGATATTTAGAAACATTCCTGTTTAAATATCCAAGGAATATTGGATATTTAAACATCCAAGCACCCTCAAAAAGAAAAGCCGGACAACATTTCATCATCCATTCCAGAACAGACAATGGACCAGCGATTCATGAATTTTCCTGGGATCCAGGAGGAATTTGATTTTCTACTCTACATCAGAGTTGAACTGCTGGCCTTACACAGCTGAGGAGGTAGACAGTCACTTTTGCTTAACTGCTGGGAGAGAGGTGCTCAGCAAGAAATTCCCTTCTTCTCTGGTACATATGATTATGAGAACGTGTTTTTGAAAAATTAATTTGTCAAAGAGAGAACACAAATTAGGAAAAAAAAATCCTTAATTGCTGAAATCCTGACATTATTTTCTATGATCAAGGCACTGTAGCTTTGCTAGCCAGTAGGTTGGATTTGGATTAGCTAACCCAAATCCTGCTGGTAGCAGTCAACCATGCTTTCCCAATGAAAACCACTTCTCTTCAGTCTCATCTTCCTGCACCGAGTTTTCACCTTCTCCATCTTCCAACAGTACAGAGTCATTAAACTCATGCTCTTTCACCACTCACAGAAAGCTAGGAAGCTACGCAACCTCATTTGGGAAGTTGCCATTACCAATACTCAGAAAAGCCAAAGCCCTACTTTTTCTCTTGCTTCAGAGAACAGAGAAAGCAAAGGATTGAATGGAACATTCCGTGAAACACAATGAAAGGATTGAATGAAGTGGTCAGGGCCAGCATGCAGAGAGTGAGCTATCTGTCCTGTTACCCTCCTCCTTTCAGTGATCTCCCAGTAGTGGTTTTATTCTTCTGACTATGGGAAGGATAATAAACTATCCTCATTAAGGATATGTTCAGAACAATATTTACCATCTTTCTTATCAATAGTCAGTCAAAAGTTTTATTCTTCCAAAAGTATGTGCATGACTTTGAAACCATATGTTGGATATGTTAAATAAATGTCTCTGCCTTTTTATAGGTGCTGTTTTACATGTTCAGCCTGCCTTCACCTGGGTATGCTTTGACATGGTTGATTGTGTCATAATAATCAGGTTTTAACCAATTCCCATCTTCAAAGTATTGAAGTAGTAATATTTTAACAAAAATACATCCATGGAAGGATTTACTTATGTTATTTCTCTGGTTCCCCAAAGAGTAAGGCAAAATATTGTTTGTGTAAGTTCTAGCCCACTACAGCAAATACTGTTCCAGTAAATAATTACACAAAATAAAAAATGATTTGGGGATGTTTTCATGCCTGGGTTTTTCTTCCCGTATACTTTCTTGAAGTTTCTTTTTATTACCATGAACATCTCATAAAACATATTTTAAGGTTGCATTCTCAACAATTGCAGGTATTTATTTTCCAGGAGCTTTCACATCAGAAGCTCTGTATCTACAACTTCACACATCCAACCAGAGAGTAAGAAACAATTATATGAGTCTCCAGTGACCTACAGTAACTAAATAAGAAATGGTGGAAAACCAAAAATTCACAAAACATTTGAGCAAGCAATTTCAAACACAGACAGATTTAAGGAAAATTAAGCTATTTTCAATGAACAGATGAAGAGAGAATAGTTTCCCAGCAAATTATTCATTATTTATTGGATAGGATTTTCAAGAGTTTTTGGTTTAGAGTGCTTGTCCTTGTATTGACAGACAATTGTATTGCTAGACATAATGTCATTTGATTTAACCTTAATGGGATCAGTTTATTCGTCAGGAAATGCACATAAATGGAAACACATGCAGCCTCTAGAAGGTACTTATATACATAACTCTGTTGGATTTCTTCTGGAGTTTGATTCCCTAGTGTCCTCAACAATCTTAGTATTTGTGATATTCATTTTCCTATTTGTTTCTGCCTGAAAGACTGATATTAATAATTGTAATTTTCATTTAGGGCCTAAGCTGTAAACAAGCAGATATGACATCCATGTACCAACAATGTGCACGAAGCAGTTCTGGGAAACTGTTGTTTTATGTAGTAATCGTAGTAATGTCTTTCCAGGTTTTAAATTTAATTCAGCTTTACATTGTCAAACTGGAAGTAGACTGTATCAATTACTACAGATATTTTGGTCCTTACAGTGTAGGTCAGTAAGCACATGAAAATGTTGTTCATTGAGAAATGAGGAAAGTATCACTGAACCTTAGAACTCCTCAGCTTAGTCACAAAGCTATCCAGTGTGTGGGACAATTTATAAAATTTTATAATAAAAGTCTGTTACAAAATATCTTGTTTGAGAAGGGTCTATGAATTAATGTTAACTTTCCAAATTTACTTATATATACTGCACATTCAATTCTGCATTCACTGTCTTCTGAAATTCATGATGGACTAAGTGAAGATTGTGGTAGCATAGAGAATTGTCCCTGGGTATCACTATGACTGAGTAAGCTGAAAGATTTTAAGTTTTTAGAAGGTTTGTGCTACAGAAGTATTTTTCCAACTTGTTTATATATTCTAGCCTGAAATTGGAAGTAACAACTGAGTGAGCTGGGCTTTGAACAACCAAAGTGTGCTCTGTGGTGAAGATTGTTGAAAAACAGTCCTGGATGGGTACCAGAAAATGAGAAAACTCATGTTTGTGTTAGTCTTTCTGTGTCTGAATTCCCTATTTACACAGTGAGCATATAATACTTCTCTTCAGAAGAGCACTGTGAAAATATGTGTCATCACTGGTTATGAAACTGCAGGACTGTGCCCCATAAATGGGGCTAAATGAAGCTAATGAAGAAATATATAATTCTGCCTAAAAACAAGGCCAAGGCTGAGGGACCAATACAAATTTCTGTATTTTGTATAGCTGATTTCCAGAAAAGTAGCAGGTAAAGCAAAAGATATTTAATCAAAACGTCTCTTAAGTAAAGATCTGAATAGTGGTGAAAGAGGCAACGTTAACATTCTAGCAGTTTCTGATTATGAAGGGTCTGAGTCTGCCACTTGAATACATTTGTATTAGTATTCACATGTAATTTACCCACAGTGCAAGAATACTGTGTGCTGCACATAGTTTTATATTAAATTTACTTGGTTCTGTATTTACCCGTGAAACAAAGACCTATTCAGTCCATTCGATCACCACTTTCCTCTTGAGACAGCAATAGAAAATATGCTTCTTTGAGTTCATGTTAGTTCTACTAGATGAATTCTCTACATGACCACAAGCAATTTTGATTATATTCTACATAAAAACTGTGTAATATTTTATCTGATGCCAAACTCTCACAATAATCATCTGAGATTCACTCACTGAGGTACATCATTCATTGAGGCAGCTAGTGCTTCCTCTCCCCATTTTTAAACTGCAAACCAAAGTCTTTTTTTTCTAGCAAATTCTTGCTTTTTCAAATTACTGGTTAATACAGTAGTAGCAAAGATAAACTTCATAAAATAGATTAAATACTAAAAATGCAATTATGTTTTAAATTAAATGTAAATGTTTAAAAATATAAAACTTTGTAAATGTGTTTTTGCATTTTGTACTGAAACCTCCCATATATATGTATAGAGCAATTGACCACACATAAAACTGTCTCACAAATTTCAAAGTAATACTTTGTGTAATTATATTGAATCAGAGGGGTCCTGTTACTTTGTTCATAGCTGGGAAAAAAAGCTTATGTAATACTGAAATGAAATGTTATTACAGTCTCACTTACTCATTCTTGGAATTGGCTTAGTGATTACTTCAACATCGACATCAGTGAAAAACATTTGACATCTGGCCTAGAAAATCAGACAGCAGACCACAGAGACTTTGATTAAAAAACTTCATATAATTTTCTCCAATCAGTAAGCTGGCCTATTCTTTATTAGAATGAAGGTTTCTCTCATCACCTGCAAATTTCTAGGAAGACCTCAGAAAAGAAGAAAAAAAGCAGTTCTTCCACTTCTGTAATAAATTTCCATTCCAACCAGCAATCGTACAGAAGACTGAAGAGGAGTGTCAGTTCTGACGAACTGTTTTCTTTTGTTTGAAAAGGGTCAAATATCTGATTTCCACATTTTATTTTTTTTTTTTGCTATTTATTCCTTTGTCAAAGTTTATTTCTTCCTTCTCTGTTTAATGCTTCCTTGGGAGTTTTGCACAGGATACAAACCCCTTTTCTGGAATGAGACGAAAAAATGTACAAGCTTTTTCATGCTCTCTGTATGTCATTGAATAATCCATGTGAGAAATAACATAGGCCACTTATGTTCTTATTTTTATACCCTCCTTCAGAGCACATCCACTCCATGAAAAAGAATGAACCATTAGCGCAGCATTACAACACACCTTCAGAAATGAACTGCACTTCTGCATTGCTGGGAATGAGAGTCTCAGCCTGAGACTCCAGATCACAACATGAGAACAAGGCATCAATGAAGTCATGAAAGAAATGCTACAGTAATGAAACATCACACTGCCTTTTTTCTTTGAAATAGATTTATAGTGAAACTTAGTAATTAACTTATTTTCAACAAACTAATTTCAACGTATGTTTTCAGCTCAAATAAAGTTGCTGAAACCATTTCAAATACCATATACCCCATATTTCTTTTCTTTGGCAAAAACAAAGTCCTTGCTAATATCTTGCCACAGTACATTTGCTTCTCTCTTAACAACGAGGTATGTGGTAAAATATGATAGTACTATCAAAACACTCATAATTAAATCCTAATAAAATTACAAAATTGTAATAAAAAGAAACTACATTATCTCCTTGAAATGCATGTCACAGCATAACCCATACAAAAGCTAATGCTCAAAAATCTTGATAGCAGAACTATAACAAAGAGAGGGAATAAGCTAGCTCCTTGTAAAAGAACAGGAAATCTCTACTGTGGTAAACTAAGGACTATATCTAAGGATGTATCTTAAAGGTGCTGACCAGAATCAGTCATGGCTGGTCCCAAATGTTTCAGTGCAGATAATGTTTTCTTGCTTGTGTTGGGTTTTGTTAGCAGCTGTGTTGGCTCCTCCCACGTAATATAGCCCTTTATTCACACAACACCTTGGTACTTTCAAATATTGCAGTCATAGTAACAATCCCCATGAATATGGGACTAATAATGCAAACTCAACAGATCAAAACATATATTAATGATATATCTATTAAGGCACAGAGTTTGTTTCACTGTATATGGGAAAAAACAATCTGCTTGCTAGCAGAGCGTAGATACTGATCACTGTGTCCTAACTGTATTCTGCAACTTCTCCTTCAACTTCTAAGATATCATGACTAGCTTCCCACCATAGTACATAACTATGAATTTCACAGTACAACTATAACAAACCTATTTTTGTGATGTATATAACTAAATCTCATTGAGAAAGGTATTGAATAGGACCTATTGCCCACTTATCCAAAGTCTTGATAATCTATATCTCATACGCACTAAATGGTTTGCATTCATGCTACACTCCATGCCATAGCAGATATTTTATTAACAGTAAAAGTACTGAAGCCCCTCCACCAGCAGGGTTACTTACTGCTTTTGTAATAGTAGCAAAACAGAAAAAAATCAGAAGGCTGTATCCTCCTCCCCATGTAAGGGAAAATAGGGAGAGAAGTGCATACAAGGGGAGATTTTTCTCATATGTTACAGTGAACAGGTGGAATATATGCAGGGGTATGATGAGCTGTACGCTGTGTTTGTTTCGTTCTGCTACATGGCTACTTCCCTGCAACAGACTAATGCAGAATTTGACACTAATAACTTTACACTCGCTAATTGGTTATGGACTTTATAGTACTAATCAATAAACTAATTAAGCTGGGTGAGTTGGTCTCCTGAGCCCTTCTTAAGAACAACAGACTGTCAAAGCCACAGGTCACAAGCATGGCAAGAAACAGGTGAGTTATGTATCAGGCGCAAGAGTGGTATGCAAGTGTGGAGGGCTGCAAGCCCGAGGGGCAGCAAGGCCTGTGGGGAAGTTGCAGCTGGGAGCATGCAGGCAGGGAGGAGGGAAGGGCACCTATAGAAACATGTATCACCTGAAGTGTGATCACAAGGGAAAGTCAAGACAAAAGGCATCTCGAGCAGAGTGTTGGCTTGAAAGACCTCAGAAATTGTTTTCCTTTTGTGTGCCCAAGGATTTAAAATTTATTTAAAAAATAAAAAAATAAATGTATAGACCAGTATTAAAAAAAAAAAAAAAATCTGCAAAATAAAATCTGCAAAATAAAACAAATAAACCTCTGTCATTAACTTCACCCACCAAACAGAACTAGCCTATACTATTTCATCAACTGGTTAAGAGCTTGGGTAAACAAGAGCAATAACGTTTGTTTTCCATATAACAGGGTAGATGTGCATACATGAGCTCATCGCTATCCTGTTTTTCTCTTGAGCATGTCGTACCATTTCTGCTTCCAAGAACACTGGACTTTATATAAATTTTCTTCCGCTCAAAATTTTAACCACAGGAGAGAGAAAGAGAGAGAAAGAGAGGGAGTATTGTGGGCATTTACTTAACAATGAAGCAGTGACTGGCTCTGAAAAGGTACAAGATGAACTTTTATACTATACCTTCTTAATCCAATGAATCTAGTAAAGGCTGAAATAAAAGGAGTTGTATAACCAGATCATCTCTGACACAACAAATTGAAAAGACCCAGGATGTTCCTTTCAGGCCCCTGTCACTAGTACTGTTACTCAAGATATCTGAATATGAATTAAGTGACACCAAATACATTTTGTCTCAAAGTAAGTAACATCAGTTTACTGAGCTCTAAATGGTACTTGCCAAGAATGTAACAATTCTTAATGTAATTGCAGTAAGTGCTTGGTACACTAAGCTTCCTAGCTAAGCAAGAAGCATATAAAGACTAGACTGAGACGCTCTCCTGTTCCCAAATTCCACACACCAGTACATGCTATCAGGTGACATGATGTTTCTTTTCTTGCTACAATTCTTTTTAAATAATTGCATCACTAGTGAGTGATATAAGAAAAAAATAGAGATTTCATTACTTGTTTCAGATGAATCCTTGAGTGTGGTTCACCTGAACATCTGTCGTTTTGCATCGCTGTGAGAAAAAAAAAAAAAAAAAGTAATTTTATACATAGCATAAGCAGTTGGTTTAATTAGTTTGTTTTAAACAATAAAGGAATTTAGTAAAGTGTTATTTAACTTCTCTCTCAGAATAAGATGAAGTATTCTCCTAACAAAATAACCTTCATCTTTATTTTTTGTTCCATTTCTATAAAACAGTACAAGTAACTGATTTTTTTCAGCTTCAGATATAACCAAATGATAATTAAAAATTAATTTTGGGTTAAATTGAAATAAATTTTTCTTACTTCAGCAAATTTTAAGTTAATTTCACATAAAATAAATTCTTCCTTTGACCTATATTTTAAGCATTTTGTTCTGGTTTTGTTTCAACCATATAAATTTGTACTAATACTATATTTAATTCAAATCTGAAATTAAATCTTACTTTAAAACAAAAATAAATTTAAGAAACAATGAAACATTTAAACTGAAATGAATATATAATTTTATAATCTTTCTTCAAAAATGTAGACTTAATCTCTAAACTTCTCTTTTCCTGATTGAAGGTTGTTTCTGTATACTTTCTATTTTGGGTCTTTAACATGACAAAAGTAGTGTGCTAACACAGAGAAAATACAAAAATACAATTAGGATTTTTCCTATATATATATTTTTTTTCATTAATAAGACAGAGAAGTAGGCATTTATTGTACAGACTAAGTATTGTGCAATTTGAAAATGATATATTGGATTGTTTGCTAAGTATGGTGTTGGTGCATATTTCTAATACTATGGATAGTATTTCATCACTACATGGATCTTTTTTGGAGGGTTTATTTGTGACAATTTCATAATCTGTCACTAAGGGGGTTGTATATACAAATGCATTAATTCTTTGTTTGAAGATCTTATGACCATCCCAAACATGGGATCCTGCAGAAGAGTACTTCCTAATCATATGTTTACAAAGTTTATGTTTGTTTGCATACTGTATGATTGCCAAAATGTCTGGATTCAGGACTGATTGCGCAGCCAAGATGAGCTGTGTTATTTTCCATTCAGTAAAGATATTCTATGGTTTGCTGGTCCTAGAAAAGATTTTCTCAAACACATTTTTTAAAGACCCCTACTGTAAGGTTCTTTCAAGTATGCATTATAAACTTTTCAAATTCTTGGGATTTTCTCAAGAGCAGCCTCAACTCTGCATGACTTAGGTACCCATTATTTAATTTGTGCAGATGGATTTCTATTAATGAAATGTATATTCTTGGAAGTATTTTCCACATCAGTTTACTTATAAGCACCCAAAACTAAGAACAAGTACAGGAAAAATTGTTTGCAGATCTAAAATATTGTTGGGGTTTGATTTCTCATTATACGGAAAATAATGCATTGAGTAATATTATGACAAAGGGAAATAAGAAATATTTTTTTATTTCCTGCAGAGATATACAGGATTTAGCTCAGAGAAAGCAAGTTGGCTTCTTTACCCTTATACACCACATAACCCAAGTACATTAAAACACCAGATGATCTCCTCTTACCCTAATGTAAGCTACATCTCCATTTAAATTTAGCTGGCATTTATGCAACTTTCACTTTACAGTGCAAATAATTCCATGAAATCCCAATACATCATTCTATAGGAAAACTAATGCAATTTCTGTGGATTAGAAATAATTACAATTAACAGCAGAATTTTTACTTCAACTCTTACATCACTGTAAATTCTATCTGCAATCCAAAAATAATATCAGATAACCCTGAGCTGACATGCTTTACTTCTTTTGCAATATTTGTAAATATTAGCTACATTGCATAGTCACTTGTAATTATCTGTCAAAATATTAACATGTAGAGTATAACTTCAGTATCCAGTTGGATGTTCATCCAATAACCAACGTCTTTAAGATCATGTTGTTGAAGGAGTTTTTCATCAGTTCTCCAAATTAAAACTGTGATACATATTCTTAGATGCTTATTGGTCAGTCACATTTTTTTTCTGGTTCATACAGTTATAATACTTTTTTTGGCTTAGAAGAGTTTAGAGCAACACGAGTGTAGGGAATTTACATCTAATCATGTACCTAAGAATTTTTTTAACTGAAAGCAAAGCTGTCCATTAGCATTCTGACCCAGTGAATCTGTAGCAGTTAGAGGAAAGAATGCCACCTACTGAATTATCAATACCAATTCAGTTAGCATCCCATATTTTTCTTACAGGTCTTTTATTTTAATACTGATCAAACTCAATACTAGATGGCTTTGATAGTTGGCAAGACCACAGCCTAAAGAAGTATGACTTCAGGATTCATGTGATGGGCAGGTGAATTTGCATAGTCAAAATCAAATATATAAAAAAGAAGCGTTCATACATTTTGCAATACAGTGCATTTCCAGAAGAAGAACTTAGTAAGTAGAATTTTTTGAGTTTTATAGGATTAAAAATGCTGAGAATTAAAGTAACACCAATGCAGATTTTTGAAGTTTATAAAAGCCACTATGCATAGTGATCAGAACAGCGACAGTACTGCTTAGAGTTTTTATCTTCTCATAAACCTATCAAGACAAATGACTAGTGATGAAATTATTTTAACATGCCTTATAACTGTGGATGATGCAGCAGTGAGACAAGCCATGTTGTATCCCATCTCTGTTCCATCGATGATATTGTAACTTGGTTCTGTTCCAAAATCTTTGGCTGGTGATACTTCAGACATGGAATACAGTTAAACCTCTGAAACTTTCAATGAATTAATGTATTTCAGATTTAACTTGTAAACTGAGCAGGCTTGATCTTGAAATCACTACAATAAATTAGTATGCAAAAATATGGTCCACTGATATTTTACCACAATTCAGTTTGACTTAAAGAAAGTGCGTACACCAAGAGAGAATGTAAAACACCACTGATAGGGTCTTCAGTGGTATTTTTATATATTTTTTTTTCCTGACAACAATATCGCTTCTGTTGTTCTTTTGTACTCTACAGTCTTGCCGAATCGCAATATTACAGCTATCCACATTAATATGTTTGTTTTGTTGTTCTTTGTTTTTCAAGTTATTATTTATAAGATTAGGCCAGCATTTTGGGTGTAACTTCAAATGACCTTTGCTGCACTTGATAGTGGTTTTTTATATAACAATGACACTCAAAGGAAGAAACAGAGTGGAATTCAGTGCAGCTTTCAAATTAAGTAGATAACGGCATTAACATCTGCTATGTAAAACAAGGAGAGCACAACTCCCAGTCTCAATTTTTTTGAAATTAGGTCACATCATAGGAGAATGGAAACCCTCTTCTAAATGATATATCTGAATGTAACCATCTTTTTTCATACACTACAATCATTCAAGATAATTTAGAATAAGCAGAACTTTATTTGTCATTTAAATATGCACATTAGTACCGAATTCCACTAAGAAAGCAGTATTCACATTCCACTTAAGAGCAGAAATTTTATCCTATAATTCATATGGAAATTTGTACCTGAAAAACTGCAAGAATCACTGAGTCCATACCATTGTTTTGTGTGGTGGTGTATTAAGCCTTAAAATAAACTTCCATGAGTCCATTTTTATTTTTCATAAACAGTTCAACAGCAGCTGTCATTTTAAAATGAACATATAAAAATGTCTAGATGCATATAAAACATGGATGCAAATAATAATGTGAAAATACCTTATTTTTGAAAAAAAAAAAAAAAAGTATGTATTTCAAGGGTATTTAGAGTAATCAATCATCCAAATAAGATGATGTTCTCAGTAGGGTGCTGGACTATTGCAGGAGAGGGCACTGATCTGTTAAGCCACATATGATGTGTAAAACTGAGGAAAATCAGCTGGCAACCACTCACATGTTAACAGTGAAGAACTATTGTTTGCCTGTGAGCAGAAAAGGATAGGGGGCACTGGAGCCTGACTGAGCCACTGTCTTGCACAGCAAAGTTGGGGAGACCTCGGAGGCATAGCAGAACTGTGCTGTTTTGCAGCTGGCAGGTGCAAGGCCCGTTTATCACTGCTAGGTGAGCTTGTGATGACAGTCCAGCACCTTTCAAAGCAGTAAGTACTCAACGATATGCTCAGATAATATTTTAATGACTTAGAAAAACTTTTAGAAATAACCTGGCCTGAAGGAATGACTATAGGTGGACAGCAAGTGCTATTACAACGCATTGCCTAAAGTAATAAAAATTAAAAGGGAATGCGTAGTATTTTCTGTTAGGAGATGTGCAAACAACAAAATTATATCACAATTAACAGTTACTTTTTTTTTTGCTTTGAGTTCATTCACATTTTACCATTTGCCAAAGAAATGTTTGTCTGTCTCTGTTCACCACCTCTGAAGAGATGTAAAAATAGCTGTGTTGCAGGGCTGTTGTGACCACAGATGGTTAAATTATTTCTCCTGATTTGACAAAGCAGGCTTTGTTTATCTACAGCAAGTCATTTGCAAACAGAGTTCACACTTCACAAATGTATTCTCTGCTCATAATTGTTTAATGAGCAATATTCACAAACAAAGACCAGTGGTGGGGTTGTTTGCGAGTGATTTCTTCTGCTTGAGGTTTCCACTGGGTTGCTGGTCATTTTGGCTACACCATCTTATAACAACTCAATTGATTTACTTTTTAACAACTCAAGTGATTTAAAGAGGAAACGACACCTATGAAGTAATGACAGTAAGAAACAGGTATGTTCTCCCTGTATGCTGGATCTTTTGTACACAAATTTTATTGTATTTTTCAGACCCCTCTTCTGAAAACAGGCAGAGGTCTGGATGTTCCACAGTGACTAAGACTGAAGGCTATCTCCCAAATCCAAAATACTCCACAGTAGACTAGTGGGAAGTTGCCAGAACAGAATTGCTGCTCAGAATTAATATTTGTGAGATTGGTCTTCCAGTATTTCCTGAATTCACACTGCTCCTGTGAAGATTAATAGAGCATGTAGAAGATGCATATTACAATTTATCACCATTATCTTCTTAGTATATCTTGTTTTACTATTATTATTTTTAAACCTGATAATACTTAATTCTTTTCCTAAGCATGTTTGTCACAACCTAAAGAAATATTTTTAATGAATACTATTAATTTGGTCTTTCTGTATGTCCCAATGAAACACTGAGCACTGCTGCTTGATCACAGAATCATAGCATCATAGAATATCCAAGTTGGAGGAAGGGACCCACAAGGATTGAGTCCAACTCCTGTGCAACACACACACACACACACACACCCCGAAATGAAATGAAATGAAATGAAATGATAAAATAAAATAAAATAAAATAAAATAAAATAAAATAAAATAAAATAATAAAATAAAATAAAATAAAATAAAATAAAATAAAATAAAATAAAATAAAATAAAATAAAATAAAATAAAATAAAATAAAATAAAATAAAATAAAATAAAATAAAATAAAATAATAAAAAAATAAAATGTGTCTGAGAGTATTCTCCAAACACTTCTTGAACTCTGACAGGCTTGGTGTCATGACCATTTCCCTGAGGAGCCTGTTCCAGTGCCCAACCACCCTCCCAGTGAAAAACCTTCTCCTGATATCCAGCCTGAACTTCCCCTGTAGCAGCTTCAAGCCCCCTTGGGTCCTATTGCTGGTCATCAGAGAGAAGAGATCAGTGCCTGTCTCTTCACTCTCCTTCACGAGGAAGTTGTAGACTGCAATGAGGTCTCCCCTCAGTCTCAGCTTCTCTGGGCTGAACAATCCAAGTGACTTCAGCTGCTCGTCATACATCTTCCCCTCTAGACCCTTTATCATCTATGTTGCCCTCCTTTGGACATTCTAATAGTTTCATATCTTCCTTCTACTGTGGTATCCAAAACTGCACACAGTACTTGAGGTGAGGCCTCACCAGTGCAGAGTAGAGCAGGACAATCACTTCCCTCAGACAGTTAGCAATGTTGTTTTTGATGCACCCCAGGATATGGATGGCCCTCCTGGCCACCAAAGCACACTGCTGGCTCGTGTTCAGCTTGCTGTCGATCAAAACCTACTGTGCTGGGTCTGGCTCAGATGAAGATAACTTTCCCTGCAGCACCCCATACAGTGCTGTGCTCTGCACTTGCAACTAGAACAGCACTGGTATCACACCACTGTTGTGTCCGCTGCTGAGCAGTGCTGTCACTGCATCAGGACTTCCTCCAACCCGCCCCAGAGCCAGGAGACTGGGGGTGGGCAGGAAATGGGGAGGGGACATCTCCAGGGCAGCTGACCTAAACCAACCAAAGGGATATTCCATGGCATGTGGTGTCACACTCAGCAATAAAAGGTGGGAAAGAGGAAGTAGACGGGGGATCTCGTGGAAGCATCTGTCCTCCTGAACAACCGCTACATGTATTGAGGCCCTGCTTCCCAGGACGTGGCCAAACATCGCTCATTGATGGGAAGTAGGGAGTAACTGCTTTTCTTTCTCTGTGCTTCTGTGCGGCCTTTGGTGGTTTTTTTTTGTTTGGTTGGTTGTTTTTTTTCCTTCCTTTTCCCTTTAATTAAATCATACTTATCTGAAGCCTTGAGCCCTTTGTGTCGTATTTTCTCCCCCTTTGCCTTTGAGGAGGGGGAGTGAGAGAGAGGCCATGGTGGAGCTTGGCAAACCACCACACCCCAATCCCTTTCTGCAAGGCTGCTCTCCAGCATCTTGTCCCCTAGTCTGTATGTATAATCAGGGTTTCCCCTCCTCAGGTGCAGAATCCAGCATTTATTCCTGCTAAACTTTGTGGTTTTGGTGATTGCCCAGCTCTCTAATTTGTCCAGATCTCTGTGCAAGGCTTCACCACCCTCAATGGAATCAACAGCTCCACCCAATTTAGTATCATCTGTGAACTTGCTCAAAAAACCTTCAAGTCCATCATCCAAATTGTTTATGAAAACATTGAAGAGGACTGGTCCTAAAATGAAGCCCTAGGGAACCCCAACAGTGACAGGTCGCCAGCCCAATGTAACCCCATTTACAAGAACCCTCTGAGACCAATCCATCAGCCAATTGTTCACCCATCTTATTATGCTTTTACCTAACTGTATTCTGGTCATTTTGTCCAGAAGGATACTGTTAAGATATGATAACTCCCAGTATTTATTCAGAATATAGTCTCTACTTCTATCCTTTGCAGGCCAATTTCTACCTTTTTGCCTTAATCTCCACCCCATAGGAAGCATTAGGAAAGGCAGAAAACGAAACAGAACTTTCAAAATTCCATCAAGCAAAAAAGCAACAACTGAAAAAAAAAAAAAAAAACACTCTTCATCCTTTCCTGTTATGGTTTGTTGAATCTTCCTTTGTCTTGTTGTATAATAGGAATAATGTTCATGGCACTGGAGTATACACACAACAAATAGCTTCTGTGGTTATCAAACACCTCAGCTTCACTTCAGCATTTAATCACCCACAAAAGCCATTTCTTTGCCTTGTATACTTCTCTGCCACAAACATTATCCGGTAGCTAACATACACCCTGGAGTGCCAGACCTTCATTTTACACTCTGAAAGATGAATTGGAAGAATGAAAAAATTCAACCCGCAGTTTTTAAAATAATAGATTAAAAGTTAGAAAAGGGGTAATAGTAATCAAAATCCCAAAGCCCACATTAATGCAGTAGAGAAAAGTCTGGTGCAACCACAATAAAAAATTTGGCTGTCTTCAGTGATCTCCCAAAATTACCTGCTGGAAGGACTCCAAGAATAAAAAAGCACAGTTATGATAGACATATGCTAGGAGATTATGATAATAACTTTGTTCTGGGAGAAATTAACTTTGCTCCCATGTTAGAAATAACCCTAGCAGAGCCAGCAGTGCTCTGAATAACACAACTTAGAGAAGTTTCTAACCATAAATATAAATGGATGTCTCAAGATGCTTTGACAAACCCAAAATGTTAATGTCCTGAAAGACATAAAGCATAATACAAAGCTAATATTCCCCTAATTCATCTTTTCTGCTTTTGCCATGTCCCTCTCTTCACAGGTCCTCAGGTTGTCCTTTAAGCTGCAGACAGTGCTGAAGAGTTCTTGACACCCTCAAAACTGGTGAACTTCTGTTGGTCTCAAGCAGTCTTGTGATGCCTATGTGTATGCTCCTGATCAGTCCAGTTGTTCTCTTCATGTATGTTTTCATCTCATACATGTCTGATCAACAGTATCTGGTCAACTTAAGTTACTGCAGTTCCTGAATGGATATTTGTGGCTTCTGACATTATCTAGGTACTTAGAAGCCACAAAGGGAGATATGAGATTGAACAGAGCCTGTGGAAAAGCTAGACAGAATTAATAAAAACTTTCTCCATTAAGGTCAGAAAGGAAGTATTCTGGGATAGTAATAAGACAAAGAAAATGTGTCTGAAGAGAAAGAAGAAAAAGCTGAAGAAAGGGTGGTAGGCAGACAAAAGGAGAAAGGTAATGGAATCTCTACAGAGAAAAAGAAAAAAAGAGTTTGGGGGACCGGAGGTAATAATGGATCAGCAAAAGGAAGAGAGTTAATGCTATAAAGAGAAAAACAGAATATGAGAGGAGAAGGAAAAACTAAACAAGCTGCACAGAGACTGGAAGTAGAACTGAAGGTAATAGTCAGAGGCATTATAATACTGGAAAGGGGGACAAAGAAGTGGAAATGAGAAAAGTGGAGGTCAAAAAAAAAAAGGAAAAGATAAGATGAAGGAAAAACGCTAGAGGGAAGAACAAAACAGCTAACTTTAGGCTGGTGGATATATTTATCTGTGCTTTGGCAACTATAAATTATAAAAATGAAAGCCAGGGGACTGCTGTATACGGTGTATACATGCCACCATAGAGTGTATAAGAAGCACCATGGACATAAAAGCAGAGAGTCTTTGCATTGGATCTTACTTCTTTTCCTGCATCCTTTTGATTTTTTCTGAATTTGTAAATGCAAGTTAAAAAGAAGGACTGTGGGGTGAAGCAGTAACAAGAATAAGAATCTGTTGGTGCATGATAGCAACCTTCCTCTGATTCTTTAGGAGGAATTTGAGAAGAAAGGTAGGGTCTTTTGCCTTCATGAGGAAGTAGATTGCTCCAGCTTTAAAACAGTGTAGGAAACAATTCAGGGGCAGACATTTATTTGATCCATTTCTTCTTGAAAATGTCCCTTTCAGCAAGAACGAAGGTTGTTGGAATGATACTCAAAGTTTTCCATTTTAATTTTCAGTATAAGTGGTGTAAGGGTTGGTCTTAATATGAGGCCCACAGGGAAAGACTCGTTATAGCAAAGAGGTTGCACTACTGCCGTGTCCAATAATAAGATGCATTGCAGCATTACCAGTCTGCCATAGGACGACTACAACTGTGACAGGTAGAGCAAAGTCAGGAATATACTAGTTCAGATACACTATTAAAAAAAAAAAATGTTGCTTTTAATTAAAAATATCAGCAGGTGGAGGGAACGATTTATACCAGGTAGTCACCCTTCCCCCTCTCCCATGTAGCACATGTCCAGTTACAGGAAAGAAGGAAGGAAGTCATCTCAAGCAGGAAGTGAACAGAGAGATTTATTTGCTGCTATGTTGAACTTTGTCATGTTAAAGCGTCCTGCCATCTAATAGACTTCCCAGTCCTGATTCAGTTGGTTCTCAGGGGTGCCCTACAGAGTGCATAGGAAGGGGTGGGTATTAAGAATTGCATCTGTGAAAGCTTAATGCTGACCTACTAAGGAGAGGTATTTATCTATTTTCATTCAAGTGTCTCTAAAAAAATCACATTATGGAGTCATTTTCTTGTCTTTATCCATGCACTGTCCAAAATAAATATTTCATTATGTCATATAGGTTCTTACAATAGACAGAAGTCCCACTGCAGGTCACCTTCCAGCCAAAGGCATTCTCTGGGGAACCAAAACATATGATTTAAGGGCTCAGGAGGAAGGGGAGGTTTAAAGCTAGACCTTTCATTATACAAATTAAAAAAATATAGATAGATAGATTTCTTAGGTAAAAACATGGACACAGACACTCTCTTCTCGTTCTGTGCTATCTTACTATCTGAACCCTCTGGATCCAACCTCCACAATGGCTCTAGCAGAGGAGCACTGACATGTGACTGCTACTTCAAGGCACAAGTAGTAAGACTGGGTGCCTCAGCCTCTCAGGATTTAGGCAGTTCTTGCTTGCTCAGGGTGTCAGAGAAGCCTAGGTACCTGCAGGATTAGATGAGGTGATACCATGTTATTAGATGCCTGTGATACCTAAAAGGTGGACTTTGGTGCCTAAGGAGGCATTGAGATCCTTAAGTCCCCTTTGTAAATTGAGCCCTATGTTTCTTCTCCTATAAAACTGTCTCCATCAGCAACATTATTTCTTTCACAAATGTATGTTTGTTTTATTTTTTTTACATTTATATAACCTGCTCTACATTCTTTGTTGCTTCTATAAACTTACAAAATCACCCTATTATGTAGAACAGTAAGTCGCTTAAGTCATCTAGCAATAGTAGCTCAGTTCAGTACACTCAGGATGAAACAGCTGCATAAGCTTTAACCCTTTATGCCAGTCTCTGTTTATTATCCTTACTTATTTGACACACAAGCTGAAATAACTTCCTTGTTCTGAGCCGTGCACTTCTGTGCTTCTGATGGAGCTGCTAAATGCTCTGGTTGTTCAGCTCTTGCAGCTCACTTTAGTAGCTTTCGCTTTGCATTCACACTGGCTTTTCAGCACATTATAAGTGGGACTGGAAACACTGCCTCTCATTTAAGGTTGCCAGACACTCTGCTGATTTCTGTTACTTAGAGCTTAGCCAGATTTTAGCTGTTTGGGTGAAAATAACGCTCTATGCCTTGTGGCTGCCTGGGTTGAATTTTTGGAGAAGATTTCAGCCAAGACAATTGAGCCCTGTTCAAGAGCAAGATTACTATACTCTATGTAGTTTCACTTCTATAAGTGGTGGGGAGAAGCAGGCTATTCTTATTTTCCCCCATCAGCTGCTTCCCTTGCTTCCCTGAAGGAGTGCCACAGCCACCAGGACAAGAGGACAGAGCTGATGTGGTAGCAAGTCCTCCCCCTGCAACCACACAGTGTAGCTTGGCTGTTCCCAGATCCACACTGGTACTGGAAGAAGAGATTCAATTCTTAGCAAATTTCTCAGTTCTTGCTGGGACTTGCAAGTGCTGCTGCTCTGCGGAATGTCGGCTGCACATCAGGGCGGTCACAGGCAGCTGCATCCAGTCTTAGGATATGCTCGGCTTTGATAGGGAACAACAGGGACTTGGATGCAGGGCCAAGATGAGGCAGTGGCACCAACTGACTCACCAAATTGGGGATGGGTTGAGAAAGATCAGACATGCACAGAATGGTCATAAAAATGAAATTAGGACTATGGAGTAAGGGGTGCTACTGTTGGACTACAGCGTAAAGTGGCAGGAATTTTGGGTGGTGCTGGGCTATCACTTAAACCAGGCTTTCCACAAGAGGTCAATAGCTGTGTTTTATTCATTTCCTGGGTCCTGATTTCAAGCTGAGTTGCTTGTTTTACGCAAATGATAAACATTCTTGTCTGCTGCAAATTATGGGGGCTTTGCATGTGTACAGGGATGCAGCAGAGTCCGTCCAAGGACTTAAGGAAGAAAAAAAAAAACACAACACAAATTCATGATATACCCAGTTTGGAATCCAATATCAAAGCAAGCTTTCTATTTTCACCAGAATTTGTTTCACCTTTAGTCTAGGAATAATAACAACACCTTCACTATCTGCTTTAATGACACTTATTGAGAATTCCCACATATAGAGGAAAAATATTGGCAAGGACTCAGGTGTGCTGGTGGCTGGAAAGAACTTATAGGAGGCGCTGTATGATGTGCATTTGTGGGTGATATGCCATCATGTTATGCCACTGCAAGAGCTGTATGGTTCTCCCCACTCTCTCCTGCTAGCAAAGAGCACCAGAGACAAGCCCAAAAATAACTGACTCTGCTTTCGGGGAAGGTATGAAAAGCATGCTATAAATATCGTCTCGCAGCACACACCAAGCACTGAGGAGGCAATGAAATACTGAACAACAGCTTGTTTAGTGGGGTTTGTCCATCAGGTACCACAAATGAGGTAGGGCCTTGTATAAAACCAGAAATTAGCTAGGTAGTTAAGGGCGGCACCAGAATAAGTGCAAAAAATAAGCTAAATCATTGGCGTCCAGGCATATTTTCTATCATCTGAGTGGCTGGTTTTGAAAACCTTAATGAAGTGCTTGTAAAGCCTTTCTCTCTCTTTGTGTATGTGTGTGTGTGAAATTAAATACTTCACTCAGCCAATTTTCTACTTTATTTTGTTCCTTACTTTTTACATGTTCTCATTAATCTACATTTCTTATTTAAAATTAAATGAAAGAGTATCTTGGAATCAATGATAATGGTATCTTATCAAAGAATATCTTCTGAAGATGACACCTGTTATTTATTGTGACTGCATTCATTGTGGTGGCTCCATAATACTGTAATTATTTGATATAATAAAAAGGTATTATTTCTCTGTGTAAATCTTACCACAATCCAAGTAACCAATTTGGCTCATTGATTCTCCCTACCAAGAGTATCCATCCACCAATGATTTCCTGTAAATCTAAACCATGATAATAAGGAGACCAGGCCGCATTCATTATTTGTTACCTTCATCAAAGGCAAAGTATAACGTCAAGGACACATTTGACCTTATTATCTTTAACATTCATGAGGATGTTAAAGTACAACACATGACACCAGACTGAGATTAAAAGCATTAGTGGGAAAATCAACATATTATTCGTTTAATCCACACTAACATAAAGGACTTCAGACTGCTGCAGAAAGCTTGCAAAATCTGCCTAGAACTCTGAGAGATTTCAAAAATAAGCCCAGAATAAAACTAAATGTTAGTGAAAACAAAGCACTGAAGTAAAACTAGACAGTGTTCATGTTGTAACTATTGAAATGCTTTCCTCAAGTAAGAAAGATAAGCAAGATTTGGTACTGCTGTTTATTGGAATTGTGTTGATTAATGCAAGAGGGGTTTTGGAAAAACCATGCAAGATACTACATTTAAACAGGAAACAGATGGCCCTTAACTGGGTATGCAGGTGAGGAAACAGTGGCTTCCTAATTTCACTGAGCCAGCAAAACAAGAAGAAATGTAATGCCTTGTTTGTTCCCTTAAGTCCAGTAGGCACTGGAGTTTATATTACTTTTTGTCTTTTTATTTTTTTAATGTTTTTTAATTTTGTTACACACACTTGTACTTATATCAAGACTACAGTCTGACCAAGGACTCATTCCTGATGAGTATCCTTCCTAATCATTTTTATTTTCAGAGATGCAGACCACTGCTGCTAAACTACACATGCAATGGTATTAGGGCAAACAACAGAAATCCATTCAAAGTTAACAATTTGCAAGGCATGATGGGACTGAGAGAAACCATAATAATTTATAGAATGCATTAAAACTGGATTGCAGGGAAATTTATGATAGGCAGCTACACAATAATAAAAAACAAAAACAAAAACAAAAGCAAAACAAAACAAAGATTAATTAACATAAAAATTCTAGCTGTCATATTTCTCTAAGTAGAAATAATTGCAAAGCAATTTTATTTCGCTGAATGAACCTCCAAACAGGTAGAGGGTAAAGTCAACATGAAAATGAAAGTCACCTTTAGACCAGTAAAAGAATAGGCCACAAACTATCTGAGTGGACTGGTAGTAATGCAATTACTTTGTAAAATGCAACTGTAATAGAGACAGTATAGAACTAAAAACATAAGAAAATTTAAAGTTTTTTTAAAAAAACTGTATTCCTTATGGTTTTGTAAAATCAAGGTAAATGTAAAAATCCCAAAAGGTAGGCTTAAAATAAATTAAAAGGAGTAAATCAAGGAGGCAAAAGTGGATTAAAAATATAGAATATTTCTGTATGAAAGTATTAGAATTTGGGTCTGTATAATAGTGTGTGTATATAAATGTGTAGATATTTACCACACACGAATGCACAAAATCAAACATGAAAGGCCATATCTTAGGTGCAAGATTGAACGACACGTTTTTTCATCCAAAGATCTTTTCCCAGATGTTTCTCTGTAACATCACTGTGAATCAAGAAGTAGTCCACTGAAGTCAGTCAAACCCCATCACTGAGCCTGGGAAAGGTGCAGGATGAATATATTTATCTGGCTGACTTGAGAAATAAAACCTGAGTAATTGTTTTTTCTAAGTCAGTCAGCAACTGCAGCCCCTTACTACTAATGTACATATGAAGTAGAATGTTCTATCAAATTTGTTTAGAGAAAACTTCTGGTTTTGACCTGTCCTAACTACTGTAGCAGACTGCCACAGAGCAAAATTTCCACTGGTTTGCTAGCACTGAGGAAGCTGACCTGTTTGCCCTTCTTTCATCCTCTCTAATTAAGCAGGAGCAGATACATTCCTTGTCAAAATTGATAGCTGGTGGCAGATCCAAATGAATTTTCACATATTTCTGATGATGTACAATACAGTCCTGTTGTTTATGCAGCATCATGCTGTATGCCAACACGATGCACCATACTATGTGAGACTCTGGCAAACTTACAAAGGAGAGTGGGAACAATTTTAATACCTTTCTTTCAGATTGGATGGTGGGTATCTGATCTAAATGTTAGGTGATTTCTCTTGAAGTGCATATCAGTAAAGGTTGATGATTTAAACATCTCTAAATACTTTTAATCTTCATATGTTTTAGTGCCAGGTTCTTTTCAGTGATTATAATGGATTTCAATGTCGAGAACAGTGAAGAGGGTGGGGTTTTCTCATATACATGCAACTGCAAGCATCTTTAATACCCTTGGAAATGTAGTAGAACAAAGCTGCTTTCTTCTCTGATTTAGCAAAATTGAAGTGAGGGTTTATTTACAGTGAGACTCATTCAAAGATGTAGTTCTTCCTCTGCACTGTATCTGAATATTATATTATAGTTAGGAAATCCAGATGGACTTGAAGTCTACTTTGAACTCATTATATTAACTTTATCTTCAATTCTTATAATAAATGTTATGATTGTATTACAGCTCTTGAAATTTTCACTTTAAAAATTGCACTTACATTGATATTTTCTATATTTCCTTTTTTTTTCATCTGTTTAAATGTGGTTAAAGTGCTAATACTTCAAATACATGGAGAAAAGTAGCATGGTGCTGTGGCCAGACCACAAGACTAAAAAGAGAAGTGCATATGAAATAAGCCTCTGGTTTTGTAACTTACGGTTCCCTTTACATATCTGTTCCGTTAGCTTAGTTTCCCTGCCATATCATGAACCTCCAGCTTCCTTCTTCTGGCTTCTTATCCTGTGAGTTATACTTTCTTGGACTCCATTAATGTAACCTAAGTATTTGAATGGATCATCTCATATCTCCCCTCTGCAAATCAGGAGTCCAAGGTATTTGCTCTTCTTCTATCACAACTGGGTTCTTTCTTCAAGTTTTCTGGTCCTTCAGAGTTACCTTCATGTGACTGCTGTGATACTCAGAACATTCATTTTTGCTACTAAAATGCATTTGGGAGCAGCAGTGTTGTCCCCTCTCACCATGCACAACTTAAGACTGCACCTTCAGAAGACAGATCTACACAAAAAAAAAAGATGACTCCCTGCATGACATTAATGCAGCAAGGCACCAATCTCTGTGTAAAGTGCCACATTTTAAAAATCACCCCACCAATCAGCAGTTCCTAAAATTTGGCCTCAATTACATCCCTGAGCTCTCTGGAAGGTCCGTCCTGATTTGTGTTGAATGTGCACATTAATCAAACACAGAGAAAGTGGCATGCTGACAATACTTTGTTCTGTAAAAATGTATCTGTGCTGATAATGCCTGAATTTGTTGTGCTCTGAACCAGCTGTGAACTCACACTGGTGAGTGCGAAGTAGATATAAGATGATGCCAAATCAGAGCAGTCCTTCCTTGTATATCCACTTTCTATCCTCTGCAAGGAACAATAAAATACATATACTCCAGACGGACTGAATACTGCACATGGATGCGCATCTGCGCTCGTTCGCTTTGCAGAAGGATGAAGCATGGTGGGAGCTGTGCAGGGCTGTGCTACCACTGCTTGTTGCAGGGCTCGGCAAGCGAGCAGTTGAACAAAGCCAGCCTGTTCTGAAGCAGGAGCAGGAGTGACTACTTAACATGAAAAAAGATGGATATCATGAACAGGTTACTTGGGGCAAGCTCAGGGTAGAGCGGAACAGCCACGTAAGTTGTAGTAAATAAAGGAAATGTCATTCCCGAGTCTTAACAATACAATACCATTAATAACTTCAATAATAAATAAAATGTGCTGTACTATCTGCAATGATTACATGCATCAAGACTATTATTTTTGGTGACTAGTTCTAAAGATTGTGGTGCATTGTTGAATTAACAGCATAAAGGGTCCGGGTGGTGATGAGGCTTTTTGCTTCTCCAGGCTTCCTTTCACTGCTTATTGTTCAGCAATTTTTATAGACCTTGTAAAAGCTGGAATTCCCTATCCTACTAACAGGGCATTAACATGTAAAATGGGGTGATACGAAATGGAATATTTTTATGAAACTAGCCACATTCCTATAATCCTCAGAACAGAAATATTCCTTTATCATATCCACTACATGATTTTACCTTGTCTGACATGACATTTTTGAAGTGGTAAAATGAATGAATTAAGGTGATAGTTTAGCAAAAACCGTCGAAGAGTATGCAAATAAACCCAAACTGAAATATAAATATTAGGTTATGGTATATGGTATTTTAAATTTAAAAAATAATAATAATAATAAAAATCTTTACTTATTCATTTTCAAAATATGATTCTAGGCTTTACTGTCAGAAATAAGGGAAAGTCATGAATGCTGAAAAAATATATAAGTATACAAAAAAAATAGGAAAAGAAACATATTAAAGCTTGGTAGTGATTTGTAAATTGCAATGAGCAACTCAAGAAACATTTAAAATAGAAGCGGCAGTGGCATAGGCAGTATTTGAACATGCTATCTTTTGTTACTGTGCCGTCAAAGTCCAATACAAACACAATATGCTGTACCTAGAGAATCACTTGGTGCAAAAACTACATATTTTGCAATCTAGATGTTCAGTTATGATGAATGTCAACAAAAGCAGCCACAAGAATGACCCTCCTGACTGCACTTCAAAATCTTGCCAAGAAATGTATTCCCTATACTGTCATAAACAATCTATTTGCCTTCATTGTCTACTGATAAACATTTCCTATCCATTCTTTTGAAGCACGTAATATTGACATACTCCAAGATAACAATAAGCCGTCTAAAATAAAACCCATTTGAGTTAACTCTTATGTTCAGTGTCTACTTTGCTAATAAATAAAGCAATTTTTAATTGTCATAAGCAGTCATCAAACACTGAAAAGCTTTGGGTGTCACAGCCATAAAAATACCACTGTGTGTTAGAGCAGTATCATTTTCAAATTTTGACACAGCATTCTTGTGTAGTGCTGTTACTCCTAAATTGGTAGCTTCATCCAGCAAAAACAAACTAAGAAAAAAATGCCTCAAGAATATTGTTGCATCAAGCAGTACTTATAAAGTGGCTTTTTTTTTTTTGCCTTTAGGTTCACCATTAGCAATCAAGCATTTTGCCAGTTAACAGTAAACAACTGATCCATAGTTTCTAAGAGACTTGTATCTCTAAACATATTTGTCAATCAATTTACCTGCTTTGTATTAATAGCAATGTTGTCTGTGTTTATATTTTCAGGAATGTTTACTGAATGAAGAATAGTTGTCATGCTGATAATTGTCTTAAACCATCGGTACTAATATTGACTCACTATAGTTCTAAGCCATGCTTTTAATACACGGTGCCTTACTACAGATAAATAGAAAACACTAAAAAAGTTATTTAAAGTATGAAATAATCATATTGTGCTATATTACACTGATGCTTAAGTAGATGTGCTTTTTCAGATCAGAAAGAAAAGAAAGGAAGAGAGAGAGAGAGAGAGAAAGAGAGAAAGAGAGAGAAAAAGAGAGAGAGAAAGAAAGAAAAAGAAGAAAGAAAGAAAGAAAGAAAGAAAGAAAGAAAGAAAGAAAGAAAGAAAGAAAGAAAAAGAAAGAAGAAAGAAAGAAAGAAAGAGAAAGAAAGAAAGAAAGAAAGAAAAGAAAGAAAAGAAAGAAAGAAAAAGAAAAAAAGAAAGAAAAAGAAAGAAAGAAAGAAAGAAAGAAAGAAAGAAAGAAAGAAAGAAAGAAAGAAAGAAAAAAGAAAGAAGAAAGAAAGAAAGAAAGAAAAGAAAGAAAGTAAGAAGAGAAAGAAAGAAAGAAAAAGAAAAAAAGAAAGAAAAAGAAAGAAAGAAAGAAAGAAAGAAAGAGAAAGAGAGAAAGAGAGAAAGAGAGAAAGAGAGAAAGAGAGAAAGAGAAAGAGAGAAAGAGAGAAAGAAAGAGAGAAAGAGAGAAAGAGAGAAAGAAAGAAAGAAAGAAAGAAAGAAAGAAAGAAAGAAAGAAAGAAAGAAAGAAAGAAAGAAAGAAAGAAAGAAAGAAAGAAAAAGAAAGAGAGAAAGAATGAAAAAAGAAAAAGACAGGAATAACACATACATTGACCTATCATCTCAAGTTAGCGATGAGTCAACAGCCATGGAACCCTTTCTAAGCATAATGTCAAGACTATCTTTCATGTTTTACACTAATACATATCACATCTTATCCAACCCCTAGGAGAGAGGCAACTGTTACCACATCCTTTTTACAGATAGAAAGAATTAAAAAAAAAAAAAAACATATTTATTAGTCATAATTACAAAAGGTGAGTGTATAAGTCAGGCACTGCGGCTCTATGTCCATATACTGTGGTCTATCCACTCAACTACATTCAGTAAGTCCAATAATACATGGATACACAGATGTGTTTAAGACATATCTGTATTCCTGCCAAAGAGGCAGGAATAATGGTGATGAGATTAATATTTTTCCAGACAGAGAAAAAAAGAAGAGACAAAAGAGAGAAACAAATACAGATACAGTTCTGCTTTTCTTCACCATGTAAATTAGCAAGTATTTCTTAGAACATCCATTTTGTCTGATACTCTGTACAATATTCATTCCTAGATACTATATTGCTAAGACATCTCTCTGAGTCACTGGTAGCTGAATTATGCAGTGTGCTCCCAAATAAATACTCAGAGCTCTAGCACCTGCCGCCTGAAGTCTGTAAGGAAATGCATTTGTGAGTAAGGTAAGAATCTCTTAGGAAAACTGGCAATATCTCCCAAGAATCTTCAAGATGTAGGGGAAATAGAAAGTGTAGAAAGTGTGTCATTTTCTCACCAATAATCTGCACTTTTATCTTACATGAAACAATTTTTCACAAAAAAAGTCTGCACTCCTTGTATTTGATAAAGAAAAAGAATTAGAAATAGGTCCAATTTCCTTTTGAAAGGCAGGCTTCTTCTGCTTTTGATTGGCCTTTTCCGTGACCCTCTATACAAGAAGGCAGATAATAAATATAATGATTTGTACTGAAAAGAAAACTGTAAGGATAATGGCCCAAACAGTGTAGTCTTTTATAATGTTACCATAGTAAATAATAGCAGCATGGTTCACATGGTTATACTTATGGTTGTATCAGTGTTTCCATTATAAATCCTGTTTTTCATAAGTTTATAATTTCATTTTAATAAATCTTCTCTTGGCTGCACTGCAACATAGAAGGTTTCAACACGGAACGATTTTCCTTTAATTTTTTTTTTTTTTTTGCCTAGTCACAAGCCATCTGTTAATGAAAAAGAACAATTTACTTGTTTATAACAATGTTTTGCACCATATAACAGAAAGAAAAAAAAAAACTCCGAATGAAGTAATGAAATCAGGCAATTGATTAACCTATAGCAAACTGTCATCAGTCTTGATTGTGAAACTAGTTCTTTTGCTCATCTGCTAAATGTACTTTTTGACTACACATACTAATACCTCCTCCAAGCCCCCATTCTCCAGTTAAGCATATGCTTAAGCGCTCTCTTGAATAGGAATGCTTTCCAGAGCTCAGGCCCTAGAAATATATACATATTTAATTAGATGGTAGTGCTTGAAGATAATTCAATCCTCTCCAAACAGCATGTGGTTTTACTGACTTCTGCATGACTAACAGCAGTGTAGTTTTGCATTTGTGTATTAATGATCAAGTAGTGCTTTCTTCCCTCCACACTAGCCCTTTATCTTGATGGGCATGTTTGTTAATCAAGGAAAGGTGAGGGTACACCTCAATATCTGCTTAATCTTACAGCGCCTCTGCATACACCACTCACTAATTTCACTTAATAATTTTAAGTTGCACAGCCAGAGCAAAATTATATCTTGTTTACCATGCATTGCCTTGATTGGTCTGTGTCATAGCCCTGGAATTACTGAAATGCAGATATGTGTATTAATGGGGAATATTATTCATTAAACATAATGGCAGAGTATCTATTTTACTATACAGTAATATATTTTAGTATTTCACAGAACTACACTAGTCTATTTTAGTTTACATTGTTAGATATTAGCAACATAATATATTGGAGACACAATTCAACAATCTAAATATAAAAATAATATTTAAATCATTGAATGACAACATATAAATAGCAGAGGTGCATGGAGCTGCAAGATTTTAAGCCAGCATGCTTAGTGGTGTTCAGATCATCAGATTTGGAAAATATCTGTTCTAAGCAAGACAAAAACCTGATTTGGGCAAGCCTCAAGGAATAAAATACTCCCACAAGTGATATCAATTACTGCTCTGCAATAATCCTTCGTGTTGCTCCTTGACAGAAAGGGAAATATTTTCTGTCCTACCTAACAAAAGCTGCATATCTTGGCTGTCTGCAGCTGCCAAAACCATCCTGGCCTTCTGCAAAGCTGGGTTGGGATAACTCTGCTGCCTTGTTCAGGGGAACCAGCACCCTAATAGTGTTGTGCAAAGACCACTCTTGTCGTCAGTGGATCATAAGTATTCTGCATATGAATGTACTTTATATTCGGATTCTGGGTGAATTCTGGTCTAAAAAGAGGATTCAACTTTTATTCGTGCACCCTGAACACCAGATTCATTCTTGGCCTTTATCCTGTGCTAGAGCATCTGTACTTTCTCATTTTCAGCAGAGCTCCTGCTTTCCCACCGCTCAAGAACACTCCATGCCAAACAAATCTGGTTTATGCCAACGGCCAGTGCCTACAGGGGTGAGCAAAGGGGTAATGCAAGGCTGCAGGGTGGGACAGGAGACCCTGGGACAACCCACACATGGCCATGACCCTTACCAGATCCTTTTCCTCACTGCATGGTTTGAAGTGTAACCTCGTGTGTTGGGAATCTAATAGCTACAGAGGGCACCATGCAGGGGCCATCACAGCTAAAAGCAGAATACTAATAAAATACTATCACTTGCCTGCATGATAAACAGCTCTACAAATGTTAATTTCTCCAATGTTACTAGAAGTACAAACAGTACATATTGCTTCAACGCTGCTGTGCACGGCTTGTGCATTTAGAGGGAATGTGTTTAGTTTTTATATTTATTTACTAGGGACACAAATTTTAACAACATGAAATATTTTGCTTGTATGGTATGAACACCAATAGTTTAACATAAACTATGGAAGGAATCCAGGCTGTGTTGACATATTTTATGAATGTTATGGGATGCCAGATTGGAGGTGTACATCTGTGTGGGTTGGCCAGTCATCCCACTGCCGTCTGTGTATCTGTATGCTTAAATGAATTAGCTATTATAAAAACACTGCATAAACAAGTTTAATGCTGTACACTTCCCTTTTGCCGATATAAAAGTATCTGAATCACAGTAAAGCAAGCAAACAATGATATCCAATTGCTCTTTCACTACTCTCATGTAAAAAGTTGGAAAGCTGTACACTTAAAACCATTTCATCTTCAACATTGAGGATCCCCACTCTCCCTCTGACTCCATCTCCCTCTATGTCACTGGCAGCAATCTTCTTGCATCCCCTCATGGCAAGAAGTACCACTGCATAATCCTGCAGTCGAAATCATTACCCAGTGACTGCCATCCACAAGGTCACTCAAGGTCGCTAAAATCCCTTCCAGCCGGCACAGGCCTGGAGCAATGACTGCCAGAAAGCTGCACCAGATTGCCCTGCTACCAGTGCCAGGATACAAACATAGAAGTCAGGAACTGTGCAATACCTTAGGGATTCCTCCTACCTGAGGTGTTAGCTATCAAGACAGACTTGGGAATTCTAAGGAAAGCTTTTTCCTCCTGTGTATCTGAAAATGCTACTACAATAACTCTTTGTTTCTCTCTCTCTCTCTCCTCTCTCTCTCTCTCTTATTTATTTATTTGTTTTACACAGCACACGGCAGCAAAAGCTTTGGGTTCAGTTATTGTAACCTTTACATTTACTGGAGGATAAATGTAGACACCTCCATGGTCAATGATTGGTAAAAACTGGGATTCTCAGCACTGAGAGAAATCAGATGGGAGCAGGGAAATCAAATGATTTCTATTTCACTGTTTAAATGAATTTTTACTAGCTTGGCATTATGTACATAGGTCTGAATTTTCTGGTCAAAGGGAATAAAAAAATAGATTAGGAGAAAAGTTTGTGTTTTTACTTACAGAATTTGATCTTTGAATTAAATTAGAAACAATAAAACATTCTGAACTTTTTTTTCAGCGAACAGTTTGTAGGCTAATTTTGAATTTGAATTCATTCCAAGCATGATAGCTTAGATTTGCCCCAGATGGACTTTCAGTTCTGTTCAAATCGCTTGACAGCACCATAACAGCCATTTGTAACTAAGTCTGCAGAAATGGGCTGGCACTTGCAGCTTACTAGCATTGCTGATCTTTTTGTGTGGGAAAAGCACCCATAAATCACAGTGCATTAAAAAGGCACACACATCCCAAGCAAACATCATGGAGAATCTATTGTCCTGTAGATAAGTATACAAATAAGTGCAAAGCATCACTTAAGTTTTATATAAGGCACATATTTTTTGGAAGGCAACCAATGCAGTTTCACATGCTGTACTTTTTCTAATCTGACTGACTCACAGTCTTGTGATAGTGAGATAAGCTAGGTAGGCAAATTTTTACAGAGTTGCAATTACTGAAATTGTCATTACGCTGCTCACTGTAAAATAAATATAGATAGAAGTGAAATTATGCACAGGCTAGAAGTAGAAAGTGTTTTGCTTCTGTTTGCTAAATTAATCTCTTCCTAAATGGCTGCAGGCCAGGTAGGTTAGCATTTGTGGTTTCAAAGGTTTTCAGCGCTTGCAATGAGCCATGAAATTACTGCATGCTGCTGAAAATGGCAGCTGATGAAAGGAAAAGAGCGAATCCCAAAGGCAGAAAGACAGGAGGAAGCAAAATTACAGGCAGAAAGTCTGATTTTTGATGTTGCTCATTGTGAAATGTACACCCAAACTTTTAATAAAACATAAAACATTAATAAACCTGCTAACAATTCCTTACAATTTCTTTTGAAGTCTCAGTATAATTTCTGAATACTTATTAAAACAGGCAATGATTCAGTGGTGGCTGAGCAGTTTCTGTCTGTCGGATATGGTATATTGGTATACTAGTGACTTTTGAAATTAGATTTTTATTGATGTTTTTTAATTGAATTATCCAAAGGATTGATGTTTTCTGTTAATAACATGACCCTAAACTCTTGAATTGTTGATCAAGTTTAACTAATATTAAATTAGATATTCAATGGTTAAACACACTGTGTGATCAATGCTGCTTCACCATTGCAAATCATCTAAAGATGCTTTGGAAAAGAAACCTGGCTTCATATAGTCATGTTGCTAACAGCTAGTTCATTGTATGACATGTATATGCCACAGCAATGTCGGCATTACTCCCAGGTATGGATGAAACAATGCTTTTAAGCACTATGAAAAGGAGGATATTAACGGAAGAGTCATGCACAGCAATAGCTGTGATACTTCAGTATCACCATTTTAGTTTTAAAGGAACCTACAAATGTGCAGTTCCTCTGGGTCACTATCATGACATCATTTTTTTTTGGCCAAATTGTTTACTACTTTCAAAGACTCACAGTGTGGATCCTCTGTAATTACTTTATCATTATTAACACACAAATTGTCATAGAAGAAATTTGTTGACAAAGACAAAAATTATAATTTTCAAGGACCTAAAATTAAGAAACTGGCTTTCTATTCAAAGAATACCAAATAGATTCATAAATTACCCTTGACTCTGGCTATATTCTTGAGGGTTCTGTGCATACAGACAACTTGCTTATTTAATCAACCAAAATATAAAAGGGGGTACTTCCTAGTAGAAGTAAGTCTGAATCTAATATATTTGGGGACTGAGGAGACAAACTTTTCTGTTATGATTGGGTATGTAAAATAATGTCGGCTTTTATAGGCCCTCCAAAATGGAAAGATCTGAATTGAGCAAGGCAAGCAGCCAAGGACTAAATTTGACAGTATGCCTAGAAGGAATCAGGCATGGAAAGTAGTTTCACATCCTAAAATTTCTTTGTTAAAGGTGAATGGCTTTAAAGGATCCTTTACCTTAACATAGCACTCCTGATCTGAATTGTCTCCCAAACATATAGCAATAAGTACAATGATAAAGAAATGGTCTACAGTTAAAGGTGGCCACTAGGAGTGCAATGCAGGTCACAGCAAGGGGAAAACATAGTTCAGCAAAGGAACCTGGCAAAATCATTTCTGGAATGACACAGGTTCATCAGTGTTTCTGCAGAGAAAAAAGATGAATGGCATGGCATGGCATGGCATGGCATGGCATGGCATGGCATGGCATGGCATGCCATGGCATAGAACAGAACAGAACAGAACAGAACAGAATAGAATAGAATAGAATAGAATAGTTCAGTTGGAGGGGACCTTCAAAGATCATCTAGTCCAACTGATTGATCTCTTGAGGGCTAACCAAAAGTCAAAGCATATTAATGAGGGCATTATTCAAATGTCTTTTGAACACTGAATACTTTGGCTTTTAAGGTATTGCCCACCTAAGAGGGAAGCGCACAGAAAATTGCAAGCAGTGCAATTTACAGAGTTATTTACCCAGGGAGGTCAACTGAATTAAGGCAATCACATTGTAATTTGAATAGAGACTTAGAAAAATCACAGCCTTCCTGAACAAGTCCCCAGCTGCATCCTGAACAGTAGACCTGCAGTAGAGGATGTTGGGCAAAATCTCTTCCCAACGTAGGAATGCAATGGACAGGTAAAACTGCAGGAGTAATGCCACAGGTAAGAAGAAAGTAATTGCTGAATTGAAATCACAGGCATGTATACACACACACAAATTGTGATTTTGTGCACATAAGTTCAGTATGTGGTAATGCATGTGCAAAATGTCATGCCCTTATCTATTCAGTAGCTCATTCATACTGCACTAATCACTGTCTCAGCACCTAATTTTGAAGACTATAAATATTTTATTATCCACACAAAAATCAGAGGTGGTAACTGAGCTCAAGCTGTGCCCTGAGGAAAATAAAGCAAATTGTGCCACATAATAAAAGATAGATATAGAAAACCACTGCATGGACATAATTCATATTCATATTGAGAAGTCCTATATTATATCTAGTGTAATCACATCATTCATGATACACTGTATGCTATAGAAATAGAAAGTGTGTACTAAACATATTGTAGCCTAAGAAACATTTTTAATTACATTTTTATTAAAACTTGTAAAATAAGAAGTAAACATAGAACATGCTTGCCTCTCGGTGTGATAGGAAGAATTTACTTCTGCACTACAGAAAAAGATAGCACAGCACATGTTTGACATTTAAAAATAAAATCATGTAGCCTCAGTCTATGGTCTTACCAGACTGAAAGAATCATGAAAGCTTGTAACTGAAGACAAATAATGCTAGCATATACTAAGTCACACACAGACAAATATTAGCATTGAGCTCTATGGAAAAACACAGCAATTTTGAATCTGATTTATAAAATCAGAAATATTTCTAATTTTTAAACTTTAATACAAAAAAATCCTCTTTGCCTTAAAAAAAAAGGACAAAGAAGAGAAAAAGAAACAAAACCAGAGATAGAAAGAAAGGGAAAGAAAATGAAAGATAGAACAAGAAAGCAAGAAAGCAAGAAAGCAAAAAAGCAAGAAAACAAGAAAGCAAGGAAGAGAAAGTAAGTATACCTACGACTAAAAATTAATTTAAAAAATACTTGAGAAAAAAAAAATAGTCCAAAATAACCAAATAAGCTCAGGGCGTGAACACACTTGATTTTAGGGTTGAATTCTGCTGAAGTCCCCTTTTAAGAAATTAAACCAGTGGCAAAAACAAAGATAAAGAAATCTAAAACTGAAGCAACCTAAATACTAGCAACATCATTCCCAAGGGAATGGCATGAAGCTGCAACAGGAGAGGTTCAAGTTAGATATCAGGAAAGGTTTCTTCACTGGGAGTGTGGTAGGGCACTGGAACAGGCTCCCCAGGGCAGTGGTCACGGTACCGAGCCTGCCAGATTTCCAGAAGAATTTGGACAATGCTTTCAGACATATGGTCTGATTTTTGGGTGGTCCTATGTGGAGCAGGGAGCTGGACTTGATGATCCTTGTGGGTCCGTTCCAACTCACTATGATTCTATGATTCTGTGATCATTCATTTCTTCCTATTTGTGTAAAAACAAAGAATTTGGGGGGCTGGATACTCCATAAAGAAACAATGCTATGTGTTATAAATCGTTACACAGTTATCTATTATTTGATAGGTTATTTTATAGTGAATGCATGGGGAATGCCTAGCTGAATTTGGGCAGAGAAATAACTGGATTCTGTTTGTAGGGTGCAATGATTTGCTATACATAGTTTAAGTTTAATGCACGCAGGATTTGTAGAGGAAATTGCAATTTATCTGCAGATTCTGTGGGGGAGAAAAAGCAAAGAAGGTTCCCTAAATCACTCACTTAGCGGGCTATGCACTTTCTTCCTGAATAGAGAGAAAGGAGTTCCAGCTCTCCAAACTGCCCCTCTTTGCTACTGTAAAATTATTAGGTCAAATCAGTAACTTCTTTAGATAATGCATGAGTTAAAATTGTGCTTTCGAACCTGTGTGGTTTGAATATACACATTGCCTTTGTGGGTTGAAGAGTAAAGCTTAGCCTTGAGTGTTTTGCTGCTAGCGGTGTAAGTCTGTTAGCACACATTTTTCACTAGTACCAAGAATAGAACAAAATACAAAGAACACAATGTACACCATTGCATATATACAGTAAGGCAGGCTACAACTTCTGTAAATGATAGGTAGTATTTTCCATTAGATTGTAACTTTTCTCTATGGTGCTGTGGGCTCACAAACTCCCTCAGCAGGATTCATTGTGAAGATGGAGAGGTATGACTAAGTGATTACATAAAAGTTTTGATTAAAATTGTTTAAAATCAAAAGTATTTCCTTCGTTTATTTTCCTTCAGGTAAAGTTTCACAGCAAATGATTGCACAGAAACATGGTTTTATCAATCCATTTGACCTCTCTCTCATGTATTGGATTAGAAAGGAAAATGAACCTCAGAACACCTCTCTAAAGAACTGTCATATCCTGTATGGTTCTACCTAGCAGTACGCTGAAGAAAGCTCTGAGAGGTCCATCCTTCCTTCCCATAGCTGTTATTCTTCAAAACTGCTCCCTTCCTTGGAAAGCAGATTTTATTTATTCCCTAGCCATTCTTCTTCAGCTGTTGTCACTAACCCAACTCTATTTTATTTTTATTGAAGGTATTTTGCAGGAGAAATTGTAATTAAAAGAAGGAACCTCAAGTGATAGGATACAGCTTTTTCCCGTATGAACAAAAAAATAATAATAATCAGAGTCTTTGTCATCACTGAATTCAAAGCTGAAACTGAACCACATTTCTTACTCTGGCACAAGATTGATAGTATGAGCCGAGACAGGTTCTTTGTCTACATATATTTGTGAATATTCTCAGAAGTAAGGTGGTATAGACTTTGTGTGACTAATACTGGAACACTGAACCTTGACAAATTGCAAGTATTTTGGTAAAGAGCCACAGGGATGACTGAAGGTGTAGAACTTGTTTTACTGGTAGAGAATTATAAAGTTATGTTTCTTCAGTTTGTCAAAGATAATGTGAAAGAAGAAACTTGATCAGAACCTGTAAGTAAACAGCCAAAAGGCAGAAGATTTTCTCTTGCTCTTTCAACTTTCCCTCAAAGACTGGACAAAATTCAGTATATAGCAGATGAACTCTACGTAGAAATGATATAATGTCCTGAACACTGAAAATAGTTATCTATAAGAAGTTTTTACCTAGTGAAGTAATAGACATCACCTGCACTTAAAGTCTTTCTAAAAGCTAAGCCGTATCTCAAAAGCATTGGAAGCAGTGGATGAAATTATAGGTTCTATTTTATGCAGAAAGTCGAGATAAATTATCATTATGTCCCTTCTAGTTTTTAAAAAACTGCAGATCTAGAGGAAAACAAAAGAACAGGTGGCAGTTATAAGAACAGACAAATCAGAGAAAAAAATTAAGCAAGCCAAGCCAAACCTTTGTGAATTCCTCTTGTTGATTATTCAGGCCACATGTTCTCTTTTCAAAATTTGCCAAATCATCTGTGCTCACATAGGAGCCCATCATACTCAAATACATCACATTTTTCCACTCATAAAAGTAGTGGCCTTTCGGACTGTTAAAGTGATTTCTAGTCAAAAGAAACAAACAAACAAGACAAAAGTGCCTCCTAAACAGTGGTATGGCACCTCAACTCCTGAAAGCAGCAGCACATAAGGGAGTAAGACCACCAACAGCACATCCAGCTGCTTTGATTACTCTGAAGCCCAAGGAGCCAGTGCCTGCTTCCTCGTGCATTGAATGGAGCCAGTTCTCAGCACATCAGAAACAAAACTTCAGCTCACATTTCTACATCCCTGCTTAATATCCTTTAGCTGTTCTGTTATCTCAGCCTGATGAGACTGTACAGAGTTCAAGAGATGAACCAAGCTTGAATGTGTTTGGCGCTGCCATATATTTAAGGGTGTAACTTTTTTTCTGTACTTAACCACTGCCTTGCACACTACAGTTCTGTTCCCAGTTAAGGTGATTACCTGCATGCACTGCCACTGCTTGGCAAAGTTGCCAGAAAATTGTAGGCACAACTGGAAAACCATTGCCAAATGACAGCCTGATGTAGAGATCCACCTTCCTCTGGTGGAAGGAACATGAGGACATTCTGAAATTGCAGGAAGCAAAAAAATATACATTAAACGCATGACTCTGCTGAGAAAGCACACCTCCACCACCACCACACACATTAGTGGCAATATTATACCAAATGGAAAAAATGTATATTCTTTTATGGATGCCTTCACCCCAAAACACTGACTTTTATGCTGCTCTCTCCTCATGGCAGTGTGCAAGAGCAGAAGAGGTTAAAGTGTGTCCTGGCTCTGGCAAGCACTCAGGTGCTGTGGGGAAGGTGCAGAGGACTACTGCAGAGATGGGGAAGGGGAGCACATGCTCACCCGCCCACTTGGGACTTTGCTCGTCAACAGGCAAGGGATGGTTTTGTTACCTTGCTTGATTTGTGTTTGTGAAAACCCTCTCCTACTGAACAGACTGTACTACTTTTGCTGTATTTATTTCTTTCTGGTCATTTTACCAGCCTCAGTTACTGCACCTTCCTGTGCCATGGCCAGGAAATAAATGAGTGGAAAGTGACAGAATATTGCACACATTAAATGTAGGAGAAAAAAAGACAAAAAACAAGCACAACTCAGAAAAAAAAGGTGTATTCAAAAAGACATTTGCCTGCATACAGCCATTTTCAGTTGAATATAGCTGAACAAAGAGAAATATGGATATCTGCACTTGTTTTTGTCAAACTAAAAAAAAAAAAAAAAGACTGTATAGTATAAATTGTAGTCTGCCTTTAGGACCTGATTCTGATTTCCCTGAAGTACCATAACTACAATAACAACCAGGATTTTATATATGTACAGATATATATAAATCCTCAATGTGTTCACCTTTCCACACATTGCAATGTGTCCCGAGCCTAGAGAGTGTGATATTACATCCAGCTAAATTAGAGGCCAGACCCATCTTGTATGTAATGGTGTAAAAATAATGCCTGTTTGCAAAAGTTTTGACTGGCTGCATTTAAATGATACTTTTCTTAAAAATGTTTAAACTAAGAAAATATTAACAATTATGTGGAAATAGAAGATATCAAAGAGTAGAAGATATCAAAACTCTGGATCAGAGACATCATCCTATCAGTTACCTCAGCAGCGACCAATTTGTCAAAACCCAGGAAGCATATCACATTCAAGGTATTTAGAAAGACTATAAAGATGTTTTATGAAGATGGCACAAGGAAAAAAAAAAAACTCTTATGAGCAGGGAGTTCAACTTAGAATTTCAAATTAACTTATTGTATGATGCATTATTTAATAAATGTTAGCATTAATTTTTGAAGAGTTCAATTTGCATACTATTACTGGGCCAAATGGTTGATGAGGATCACAGTTAAAGAAAGATGCACTGTTCATTTGGTTAAAAAAGAAAAATCAAATGAAGTCAAACCTTCATCATTACACAGAATAAAGGTGGCCTATAACTGCCAAAAATATAGAGCTCTCTGACAGATGTATTTAAAGTTCTGCTGATATTTAAATCAACTTTCTTGTAGTCTGACCCTATGCAATAGCTCAGGATCCTCTCCTAGACCCAGTTAAAAATTTTTAAAAACAAAAGCTTCTAGCACAGGAAATAGAAGCTTCTAGTCTAGTGAAAGAGAAGTAATTTAGAGTTTCTTTTAGGATGACATCTGAAATAAGTTTTCATCACCTCATCTATGACTCATTTTCTGATTTTTTGATACAAAATAATAATGAAATATTTGAGCAAAAATGTTAGTGTTAACTTACCCTAACTTATATATGTTACAACAAAAAAGTTGCAGCTACAAATAAACATAAGCATTTAGAAGAAATGAACCATAAAAGATGGTAGCTCTTACAGATTCATGGATTATTATGCTGGAAGAGATGATTGTGACCCTCTAGTCTGACCTCCTGCATAATGCAGGCCATAGGACTTCTCTGAATTAATTCCTGATTGAACTAGGGCATCTCCAATAGACTCAAAGTTCAAAGGCTCCCATTGCCTACCCCGAGCAGCCACCTTTTCCATGGTATGCAGAGCTCCTCCATGCAGATCGTAGTTTACCATGTCACCTTTGCTTTTGGATTCAGAGAAAAAGATTAAATAAAATATTTTAAAAATAGATTTCATACCCCTGAAAATCCTTTCACAGAGGAAATAAAAACCAGCAATAAGTGAAAAATGTGAAGCGTTTCCAGTATCTCATCAAAAACTGGAAAATGTAAATCAAAATGAGTTTTGGGGAGAGGGGGAAGCAAGGACTTGTCAGAAATAATATTGCAGTAAAAGACTCCAGCTATATTCTTTTAACCTCAGCACAATTCCCTTCAGGGGCACAAATCACAGTTTCTTTTCTGACATGCAGTTTCAGAGAGGTCCAAATTCTCAGCATCCCTGGCCTGACTCCACCATGAGGGGAAGAGGGCTCCTCACTTGTGTTCATGCCTCTGTAATCCTGAATGCTTTGTCACAGCTGTGAAAGGAGACTTCAGGTGCTGTTAAGAGATATCCATGCAGAGAACAATATTAATGTAGCATCTGGTGGTTCTGTCTTTGGACCAGGACTACATTCTACTTGAGACTGCACAAAACAGAACAAAAAGAAAACCATGTCACAGAGGCAATGTTTCGAGACAAAAGGAGAATAGTGTAGTAATTTCAGAGTCATGCAGTGCCATCTTCTCTTAATCACAAGGTGTAGTAAAGAAGAAAACACACATTAAAAAAAAAAAAAGGCTCATTGTGAGACAACAGCAACCTTTAGCTAGTGAATGAGACATGAGTGGGGATAACACCCTCTGGGCCTTGTACATGAAGGCAAGTAGGGTTTTTTTGAGATGATAAATGGTAGAGAGTCATTGACGAACTGTAAAGAGAGGATTCTCTTGAAAACCTGTCTTTCCTGCAAGGATCTATAAAATAGTTGTTACACAGACCAATATTATCTCATTATTTTCTTGAATTTGCCTGGCTACCTGTACCATCTGTTGTATCTTGAGATACTATGCCATAAGATGTAAAGCTGAGCTATGACTTAGACATGAAAATTAAAAATCTGAGACAAAAATCATGTCCGTACTAGTGCTGTGAATAGCAGGCAGAATGATGCCGCTGCTCATAGCAATGGAGAAAATTCTGGGGGCAAAAAGGAAAGAACATTTTCTTAGTCATGTACTGGAGTTGAAAGACACATCCATGAAGAGATGTGGTTTAGCTTTTCAACATAAAGACCTATTTCAGGGCAGAGCATTAAAATACATGTATATGATTCAACTGCCCAGAGATGGTAGCTGAAGTTCGGTTATTTGACTGAATTGCCTATTTATCAGATGCTGAGAAAATGTTATAGCGTTAATGTCTCCTAAGAGTGGAGCTGACACGCAGCATAACATTGGGAGGCCAATGTCCATGGAAGCCTTATCTGGTATTGAATGTTATGGTTCATTTTATCAGAATGGCACACTGTACTTGTAGTCCATGCTTTTCCCTGGCTACCCATCTACTGCCAGGTCAAAGTGTTGGTTATAATCTTTAAATCCCTACAAAGCTTTAGGGTCTGCAATTCTAGAGACTGCCTCTCTATTTTATGTTTTCACACAACAGTTAATCCTAGTTATGGCTGTTTCAGGTAAATGGGAAAAAGAAGCAAAGGCACCATTTAATTAAGCCGCAACTCAACTTATTTGGAAACTATTATCTGCACCATGAAGTCATTTGTAAATCATTCCCACCTGAAGAGGACTGTCACTGACTCCATACTAATGAGCTATTGGATTCATTTGCTTATTAGATATTAGAAACTCTATCCCACTATATATTTAACAGACACCTTTCCCTAAAACTATTTCCAGTGTGGATTCATGAGGTAATCTTTTCCACCATGGACTGAGTATCTTCACTAGAGAACTCTCTAAGATAAACTTCGGTTAATACCACATAATCCCATGAACGACTAGCCAAGGCAAAGAAAATATGCCCCATACTGGACAGTATAATGGTGAGAGTAACAATATTTTTACAGCATCTAATATATATAATATTCATAGCTCACTATGTTGATCTCATGGGCACTAACCCAGACATGTAAGCAGGATCAGACTTTGGAAAGAGTTTTCATCCCTCTCCATATATACATCTATGTCAAGTAGTTTAGATGAGCCAAAGGTGGGCAGTTGGGGAGGGTGTGGAACAACCCTTAGACAAGTTCTCCGTTTCATTCTACTTCAATGTTAAAGAACCAAACAAACAAACAAACAAAAATCTTTCTAGGGACTTTCTAGGGACTGTGTGACCTCTTTTGGCAACAATGTCTTAGTGTTGGTTCTTGGAGTTTCTCTAGTTTCACTATTCAGAACTAACAAGATTTCTTCTGAAGTATCAACTCCATCCCATAATCCAATGAAACAGGAATTTTTCAAGGGATTAAAAAAAAAAAAAAAAAAAAAAGACTTGGCTACTCCATTAGTTAAACTTTCAAATAGTTATTATAGTTTTCCTGTTTAAAAGTGTGCACTCTATTGTCAAAGGCCACAGTATGATGCTGGCATCAAATCTGCTACTTTGAAGTAGTCTTCTCTTCTGTCTCCTGGTGTGACACTGGCTAGTAACATTTTTTCCTATAATGTTTGCCCATTCATGGAATAATGGCAGTGAAACTTTCCCTAATACAAGGCTTTGATATCTAGCTTGAAAAGTGCTATGTTGATGTTAAGAATTCATGTTATGCTACTTGCATTTTGAAGATGCAAACTAAAGTAGCAATAGTTCTACTACAAATTTTTGTAGATTAATTTACAGTCACTATACCTGCATAATCTGATAGATGTCTCATTTCCAGTAAAGAAAATATGGGAATGCATTTGGAAAGTTTTGAGTTCATTTAAGCAAAATGTACTTGAAACTGTATTTTATAGAATAAGAGTAACTGTTTTACGACAGATTATGCTAAAAAAGAATCCACATGAACACACCTCTGTTGAGCACCTTTTTCAAAATCAAATATCTTAGCTATTTAAAATATATATGCATAACGCCAAAAGTAATTAAACCATATTATGAACTAAATCCTTGCCAATTTTTTCTGTTTACTCTGCAGCACTTTTCAAGTTACGCAAATGCTAAAAAAATCCTCAATAGAAAAACCCCAAACAGCTGAACCCCTATCTTTGAATTTTTAGTTTAAAACCTCACATCACTCCCAAGCTAAATCCTTGAAGCTCTGGATGCCAAGTTTTAGACTTGTGTATTTTTTTTACTTCTGATTTTAAAAGTCAGAAATGAAAGTTCATAATGCAAGTAATTACACAATTTAATTATTGCGGTGCCACTATAATTTACAATGAATTCTTAGACTGTGAATACAAAAACTTTGCTGACCCTTTTAAGATCAGTTCTTCCAATAACCCTTGCTGCTTAATGTAATATTTTTTCATTTATTCACATTTCATTCCTCAAGGAAAAACCATTAGGATGTAACTGTTCAATGTGATCTAAGGCAATCTAGATATACTTTAATACGGTAGATATATTACAGATACTTTGTTAAGGTTAATTTAAGTTTTTTTCTCTGTTAACATTCTCTGTCACTAACAGAAAAATGGCCAAGCTGAAATGTGTTGCTAAACTGTTCAATATCTGACTCTTGATACCATCCGAAGCACTACTTGCTTTGTACCTGGAAACCACTATTTGCAGGGAAGTAGCTCAAAGGGAAATATTATCTTCTTTTATTTCTGTTACAACAAAGTCAGGTGGCAGTCACATTAATAAAAATGTTTGTTGAGAGTAAAAATTCCAGGATCTATCAGTTGAAAGATGTCACCCATTAACATGGATTGCATTATCAATGGTGTTTCAGAAGATTCTGGATTGAACAGTCTTTCAGGTTCTAACCTCTCACAGCTGTAGTGTGAAGGATAAAAAGTATTATTCATTAAATAAATTTGAAAAACTCCAAAGTTAGTATTTTTATCATCTCAAGTACTTAGAAGCTTTAATTATCTATGCTTGGTATTGATAGGTGAAATATTAAGTATTTAAAAGCACAGCCTGGTAGCAAAGCTGCCCTTTTGGTTTTGGAAGAAGTATTTGAACATATGGCTATTTCTGTATACTCCATGATGCAGTCCCAGACACCTGGTTTGCTCTCCCAGGACTGACTTCCATCAGAAGAAGTAAGCTATCTCTTGGCTCTGAGGCCAAGATGTCTCAGGGCCCCACCTGGCAGCATGGGGTCCTAGGTCGTTTTTTCAATTTGATGTTTTTTCAGCTGAAAGTACCTGATAAACGGTGAGTTCTGCCACAGCCCAACCGAGTAATATAACAGCACAACACTAAAAACATATTTTGCATGCCTGGGAGCATGAAAGAGGCTTGAAGGTAATGGTGATATAGAGAATAACTTTGGGCCTATTTAGGACATAAAAGTAGTTCCTTTATCTCTTTTTAGGTCTAGTCTATGCCATTCATCTGCATCATATGAACTCTGAACTCCCTCAGAAAGAACCAAGAGAGAAATATCATCTCAGCTCATAACAATGACAGCTCAACAGCACTGCAGGGATATCACCCTATTTCTTATCTGAGTCTCACTATTCGGAAACCTAACAATCAAGGACAGAAACTAATTGGCAGGTGAGATTTCATTAAAAGTATCCAAAACCCAAAGGAAAGGTCACTAAACTGAGTTAAACTAACTTATAAATGTTTTAATGTAATACATAAAAAAGTGAAACAGTTTGGAGAAACAAAGAGTTCTGTTCTACTGCTGTGTTGCCAGACCCAGTACAGAGGAACAAATTATGCATCTTCCAAAAATTTTGGTCCTTTGCCATGTGAGTCAAACAGTCCTTGAAAATCCAAGACATATACCCTGTCTAAGCATTGGCACGTGACTTAAATAGATTTGAATGTCCACCTCTACTATTATTGGTTTGATTTATTGGTTGTTACTATTATTGGTTTGCGTTATTGGTTTGATTGCATTCCATTACCTCAGTTTTGCATTTCAGTATCTTGTGCAAACCATTGCATATCTCAGGAAAACGCTGCTGCGCATGTGTAGAAGGAACTTTTTGCTTATGCTGAATGGTAGGGTAGAGTTGAAGAGCACAACAATTTTGAATACTAATAGGGTTGCATGAGTGATGTCTGATACATTTTATTAAAGTTAATTTTATTTTAACATTAAAAGGTTGCAGAGAAAAAATATTTATCAACATTTTTTTCAGTGTATTTTCTTTATTTGAATGATTGTTTACAACGTTTTAGTTACTTGTATTAAACCTTAATAAGATCATATAGAAATTAAAAACAGGGGTTATAAGTGAGCTATCAATTAACATAAGAATCAATTTAATGGTAATTTAAATATCTAACTTATAATTTTTGCATAATGAAGTGGCCTGTGGGCTTGAAGTCCTGATCATGTCTAATTAATTTAAAGGATGTTACTTTTTATTATCATTGAAATGTCTGACAGGTGATAAAACATTTAGGGTTGCAGCCGCAAACTTTTTACATCAGCTATAATATAAGGCGACAGGTTATATAAACCCTTTCTCTGAAAAATGAATATTTAAGGAAAATAGTGTTAAGTGATTTGGATCAAATTCAGCCGTGGTAGAAGTGGGTGAGAGTCTCATGGAGAAATTATGTGTGCCTGCGTGAGGGCTCAGTTTTATCCCATCTTTCAGTATGAAGTGAATTTTGAAATTCTGGCTGTGCAACACAAATGGGAGTCCTTTTGAAATGAGTGTACGTATCACACAAGAAAATCTTCACCAGGGCAAGCTTTCACAGACCAATTTGATTTGTTCCGGGAATTTGAAGAAAAAGTTCATCTAACTGTATCTTAATATGTGGTATCTTTTACAGAAAAGAATGAATTGGGGTGAAGACAACCCTAGTGCTCTCCCCCTAAGCATGATTAGTTGTTACCTGCAGTGTGTTTGTTGCCACATCTATCCAGTTTTGCAAGTGGTCTATATGTGCCCTGACCATTTGGCATCACAGTATCCTGGTATTCAGTGTCTGCTAGAGCCCTCTGTGCCCTCCACCTCCCATGAGACTCCTGACCCGATGGCACCGAGGATAAAAAGGCTCTGTATGCCTTTTAGTAGTTTTGCTTATACATATCCAGGTTGTAGAAATCTCTAAAAGTGGGAAAAGATGGTCATAGAGTATATGAGGATAACACATCTCAGAGAATTACAGTTAGCATTGCATAGGTGATGGAGTGAGCCTTCACAGGGCTGTCTAAGGGCTGTCATCGAGGAGAACTGCAAGCCCTCTCCATGCAGCCAGGAGTCTGTGCCTACTGGCTGTTTGAAAACACAGTCAGGGAAGTTTTCAGAGAATCACGAATGGCTGAGGTTGGAAGGGACCTCTGAAGATCATCTAGTTCAACCCCCTTGCCAAGTAAGATCACACAGATCACAATGCACAGGATGGCGTCCAGGTGGGTTTTGGATGTCTCCAGAGAAGGAGACTCTACAACCTCTCTGGGCAACCTGTTCCAGTGTTCTGTCACCCAAAGCAAGTATCTTTGCCAAGGAAGGTATCAAGTAATGATGTTGACGGTAAAGTAATGAAGCTATATGGAAACTGGGACTAGTCTACTTCTAGAAAATGAAAGAGCAGTATCCTACTGGGCTGTAAGGAGCATCTGTGTGATCTGGGCAACTCATGCAGCTAGGTAAATCATCAGAAAATTTTCAAAACTTATCAGCTGTCACACCCAGCCCACAAACCATGGATGCAGCTTTCAGGAGTTACGGAGTTGTTGTCCTCTGTTCTGTGAGGGAAACCCTATGGGGAACCCTATGGGGAACATACAGTTTTGTCTCTTCCTGGGAAGAATGAGGCTGAAGGAGGAAAAATACTACGTGACAAGAGTGAAAAATATGTAACAGTCCCATGGAAATTAAGTGAGGAAAGTTCCATGAATTAAATTCTTGAAAAATATTACTACAAGAAAATACAGTGTAGCCTGACCTCAGGGTGAACTGCTATTGCCATTATATACATACTGCATATGCCTGGGCCCTCAGGCTCAGGAGATGTCTCAAAGCAACAGAGCCTGTTGAATTCAAGGTTCCAGTTAGATCCATAAGACTGAGTTGTTACAAACAACCTACAATGTTTCACCTGGTCTGGGAAGAGTGACACGGATTTTTCTCTATGTCTTCCAAGCAGCTGAAGAGAAGATTACTTTTTGCTGTCCTCAGTGGATAAATTCTTCCATGATGGCTAGCCTTTCAGGAATGCAAAACCCCTCACTTTCATTATAATTTGGAAGATAAATGTGATTAGATATTAGATTTTTCAGAAGCACTAATGTCTTTTTTGAATAACCTAACTTTAGCAACCTACTTAAAGGTTTAAAATAAGTGTAATAAGATGAGTCAATTTTATGTTGAAAAGTGATTTCTATATTATGTAATTCAATATAAATCATAAAGGGGAAATTATATAAACAGGTGAAAAAATGAGAGAGAAAATTGGGAAGTAAAAAAGATAGCATTAGAGGCAGGTTTGATAATGAAGTGTTGAAATTACTGGGACTACACAGATAAGGAAAGGAAACTTGTGCAGGGATCCATGAGGACATGATCGAATGTTAGGAAAGAAACACAAGTTTCAGTAGTAGACATACAGGTCATTAGAAAATTAGAAGGAGGATGAAGAAACTGGTACAGAGATAATTATGTGTGGATGAGTAGGAGGCAAGATCTGTACAAAAATCTTCACATCATGCCATATGAAATTGCCTTGTGAATAAACTCTTCTGACACAATAGATTCCATAAAATAAAATGCCATATATTCACCTACAGTGAAGACGGAGGTGCCAGACTCTTTTGCATTGGCCTAAATGCAACTAAGACAAGGGAAGAATGCAAATGAAAAACACATTTTTTTTATAGAAAGATATGCAGCTAATCGTGTTCAGTTATTATCATAGAAATTACGTGTTTTCTGCTTTAGCTATATTCTGCCACAGTTAATAATTAAAACACAAATACATGAAACACTAATTTAATGGCAGACTTTGTAATTACACAAGTACCGTAAGTGTTTGTTTTGTAAACACATGTGAAATCCTTTTGTACATACTGTAATTAGGAGATCATAAAAATCAGAGACTATCTCAAAAGGAAAAACTAGCCCGCTTTTTTTTTTTTTTTCTGAAGCAACCATAAGTGTATGGGAGCCACCATGAAAGCAGGTGTTTCCCCAAAGCCTTAACGTATCTAAGCACGTCAGTTAGTCAATGCTAGTCTATCGCTGATTCTATAGTTTATTTATTTTTTACAGAAATTTTGTACTCCTTTCTGTATGTCTTACATCAAAACTTCAGTCATTGCAGGGTCTGAGCAGGGCAGGGTCATGCTGTTGGCTCAATCTGCTCCACCTGCTCCCAGAAGTCGGAAGAAGCCCCACACAAAAGCAGTGGCACTCATGTGCTCCCCAAGGAAAAGAGAGGGTTGCCAAATCCACCCTGATGTCTGAACAAAAGTAATTATGGCTCTGAGGGCAAAGGCCTTAATTTGAACAGTCATGGGGAAGGATTTGGATTTGAATTCTGTGGTGGGTTTCTCTGTGAACAAATTCAGCTTTTGGAAACCCTTGTCTCCAAAGAGTTTGTCCAGACTGCAATTTTATGTTACGCTCTTGGCCAAGTGTCTCTTATTCTGTGTCAATTTCATAGTAAAAAGTAATTGGGGAAATGAAGTTGGACAGAAGACAGATCTAAAAAGAAGCAACTTGCAGAAAGAAAGCAGGGAACATGTTTCAGAAAGAAAAGAGCTGTGCCAAAGGAGATCTGGATGCAGGATAAGGAAAGCCCTGAGAACAAAAAGGAGGGCAATCCACAAAGACAAGTGTTAAGACAAGGAAGGAGAAATAGGAAGGGAAGGGATAGAAGGTCATCTGCAAGACAGGAAGAAAATTAGACAGGTGCCAGTTCTTCACCTAACCCCTTTTTGCCTTTGATAGTCATCCTCCTCAGTTTCCTAGTGAAAAGCTGGCAGTTTGCATGAACAAATGAGCTCCTCTTCACACACATCAAACCCTGGCCACCTAAACAACTACTTTTGTTTTCCTTTTGTCAGTTAGGTTTTGATTTTTTTTTATGAAGGAACCTTTGTATGCTTGCATCTGGACTTAATTTTATTTTAAAACAGGGATGGTGTTTGACAATGATACTTTTCAAAAGAAAACATAAGGTGGGATTGTGCTGTGAAAACCTGGACTTGCAGCCCCTGGACTCAGTATAAGCACTGCTTATCATCTGAGGCTTTTCCATTTCTCACCATGCTCAGCATTTCGTTTTCATCTGAGAGTTAAATCTCTATACAGCATAGGGGCTGGGATGATTTTTCTTGCTTGCCCCATCACACATTTTCCCAGAGGACATCGCTGTGAACTCAGTTTCCAGTGGGACTCTCCTGGCTCAAGAAACAATCTTCTCTGGCTTAAGAAGCAGAATACCTACCTGGGCCCCCAGAGCCCTACTGCACACCATGCAGTTATTTAAAATATTAGCCTAGTTTCCTGTTCAGAAGGGACAGTGTTTGCAAACTGTTCTAACACATAATTAGGTTTGAGTGGATCTTTTTTTTATTACTATTATTTTAATGACTTTATTTCTTCAGGTCACCCTGCCTTCTACTAAAACCATTCAAAGACCGTTTGAAAGCCATCTCTGTCAACACACTTCTCAAATCAGCATCTGAACAACCAGACAAGCTGCTTCTATTGACTTCTGTTGCTGCTTCAGCACATAAAACATCTTCTCATTTTGTATCCCATCTTCACCTGCTCTTGTAGTCATGTAGCCTCATTTCAATGTTTCCTTTGAAATTCACTCAATCATCAGCAACTGAAATCTTTTCTCAAATCCATCCATGCACAGTTCATGTATCCTGGTGAGTCTGCTCATTGATGCTTATCTCTGAGCTGCTTTCATTGTATGAGGTTTTTACATTCACACCAAGACTGCTCTAAAGGTATACATATGTACATATAAGCAGTCCTGCAAACTGGAAAAAAAAAATCAAAAGGAAGCACTGCAAATGCACCCACTCCTGAATCTCTAAGGTCCAGCCACTGCAACAGAGGATATGTTCACATCCTCATAGATAGAAGGAGAATGTCAAATTTAGTCAAAGTACTCTCTCCTTACTGAGACAAAGGCATCAAAAGTGTGCATAGTGTGTACCTGCATTTACTGAATGGCAGAATTATAAGTTTTGTTAGTGCCCTTGTCTCTTGCTTATAATTCTAAACTTTCTATTTTGTTTTTGTTTGTTTATTTGTTTGTTTTTAACAGCTAGGGTGTGCTAGGATAATGTTTTCTTAGAATTACCTGTTACGATTTTTGTATTTCTTTACTGAGTGGCAACAGCTCGGAGACCAAATCCATGTTTGTACAGTTAGGCTTGTTTTTCTCCAACTGCATTACTCTGCATTTATTAGCACTGAATTTCATCTCCCATTTTACTGCCCAATTACTCAATACTGTGAGATCCTTCCACAGCTCTTCAGAGCCAGCTTTTATTTTTACTACACTGAATAATTTATCATCATCATGCTTTATCAGTCTCTACCACCTTTTCTAGATCCTGTATGAATATGCTGTATAGGATAAGCCTTAACACAGATCTCTGTATGGTACAGTTTTCTTCCTCTATTGACCATTTACTCCTACCTTTTGTTTACTGTATTTTAAGAATACATTTACTGGTGAAAGATATTTATCTGTTCTTGCTAGAGGCATGACAAGTAAGTTTTCACAAGTAATTTTGCTGAAGAGCCTTTGGAAATCCCACACTGCAGCTGTTGGCACAACCTTGTGCACATGCTCAATGGCTCCCACAAATATATTACCTAGTAGACTTCTAAGACTGAAGTTCCCGGTACAATAGCCATATTAACACTTCTGTCTTTATTTGTCAAACTATTGTCTGATTCATTTTGTTTATGATAATTTTAACAAAGATGTTGAACCCTGGCTTCAGACTTACCGAGCATTCAGGAGCCTGTTTTAAAAGCTGGCATCATAAAACCTACTTCTCCAGAGGCAAGAACAAAGCTGTGAGGGTTGAGTCATATTCCAAAATCATGGCACAGTTTTATTGTAACATGTATCTGTACACCTACAAACCTATCTAAAGATCTGTTATTATTCAGAATATGAACAAATACAAAAATCTCTTTTTCTGACATTTCAGTTTCAGGCAGACTCTAATACATTCCACATGAAGGTTCTAGCTAGCATTGAAGCCATAGTGAACACAAATTCAAACAATTTCTTTAGTTCTCCTGTTGCAGATGGATTTTCTATGGATGCTCCTTACATCCTCTAGTCAACCATTGGACTTCCAGATCATCAGAAAGACTGTTTGCTCCTGAAATACTGGAAAAAGTACTGGCAACTGTATTTTATAGTTCAGCAAATCTCCTTTACTTGCTGTTCTACTGTAACAGCCCTTCCTTGACCTCTTTAGTGTGTCACTATGTGCTGTGTGCCCCAGATGCAGTGTTGTTAATTTGTGATACCTACAAGCATTTCACCTTTTGCCCATATACACAGCCTCATGACTGGAACCAAAAGCACTGATGCCATCCAGGTTAGTTGGCAGGTAAGAATGGATGTGAAAAGTGTTTAGGATCGGCTGGGTGACTCAGGCTTGCCCATGGGTCTGTGTGCAGTAGGTCTGTCATGCCGACCTCATGATTTGCCTCCATGCTTGTCCCCTTTTCTTCCCTGTTTATCCCTTACCATCTGTTTTATTCAGTAGGTATTTTTGCCAAAAGAACCAGTAAAGATAGAGGGCTTCTTCTCTAACACAGAGAACAGGAAGCAGAAAATCTTACCTTTACAAAATCGACTACAAAGAGCTTGCAGCTCAGGCCATTCCTGCCTCACCACATGCTGCAGGCCTCATGCTGTGTAAATGCCCTCAGCTCACATCCTCTTCCACATTTGCATTGTAACCCCCTGTCAGACCCAGCCCTTTCACTGAGCCATCGAACCTTTATGACTGAATTTATGTTCTCACCTCTCTGTAAATCCGCTATTATGTTTCTTTAAGTATGAACTTGAGGAACTCCCTTAAAGTCTTCATATCAGGCACTGTGGATAAACATTACTTTTCCTGGCCACTGTTTCCTGCATGCATGCTTCCAGTGTGGTGTAAAACTGGAAGTGTTGTTATTTAAATCTGATACAAGTTCTGTACCACCTTTTAAAGGAACTTCTGCTAGGCATTTACTGGAGAATGAGGCAAAAATATTAATAGAAAGGCCTATTTTGACAGTACTTTTTATTCCTATCTTTTGCCCTGAAGAGCACAGCATAGACTTAAGAATAAAAAATACAAATAAACAAATAAATAAATAAACCATAATAAGAGTTTGAAATACCTGCCAGCCGGAAAAGAAGGAAATGAAACAAAGAATAACAATCTGTCACCTGCATTGTCTTCCTTTGCCAAACAGAAAAAAAAAAAAAAAGGAAAGAAAAAAAAAGAAAAAAAAAAGAAAAAAAAGAAAAAAAAAAAGAAAAAAAAAGAAAAAAGAAGCCTTCCTCTGCAGGGCATACTAGGTCAAAGAGGCTAGTAAAAATTCAGCAGAAGTCAGTAAGGATTAAGCTATTCAGAAAGAAGATACAAAAATATAAGGGAGCGTCTGCTTTTTTCATCTCTCAGCTATATCACCTCCTCTCTTCACTGGGTCTGCTTACATCTTCTTCTCTACAGTTTTCATCCAGCTTCTTTTACTTCGGCCGTATACTGCTTTTGCCTTTCCAATTTCTCATAAACTGGACTTACTTTCCAACTGCCAGGGCATCAGACATGAGTTTCTGTTTCACTGAATATTTGTTTTCCCATACGTCCAGCCCATTTCTACACAAAATGAGATGGCTCAGCACTCTCATCTTTTCAAAAGCAATGCCCTGTGGAATTAAAATATTTCTTTTACTACCACATGACTTTTTAATCTGTGTTGTACTCATGGAAATTTTCATGGGAAAAAAAATAAAACTAATCTTAAAAGAATACCTTTTAACTGAATATGCCAGGCACCTCTGCAGGGGATTTATTCAGGAATCAGAGCCTTCTATAGCCCTTCATGTCAGATGATACTCAGCTAAGGTGCACTACATGAAACAGGAGTTCAGTTTTTCTCTCATCAGCCACATACATAATAATCAATAACCGAAGCAGTTTGTGAACGTAATAGAGCCCCAAGAGTGATTTTAAGCTTGTATTCACTACATGGCCATCTGCTGTTATTTCAAATAGAACTTTTATTAACTTTTACATTTTAACCTCAGCATTTCTACAAAGGTCACAATTAAATATTAACACTTTAACTTGCAAAAAAAATTAATCATTCCTTTTCTACTAATAACACTTGGTCTTTGCTTCTGTATATGTCATAAATGTGATAAAAAATGTTGCTAGAGTGCAAGGGAGGTTTCATCAGCAATCTGGTCAGTGAGGTTAGAAAACTTATTTGTTTATGATTTCTTTCCTTCAAAAGAAGAGCAATTAGGATATTTTGTGATAAAAAGAAAAATCATGTACATTTTAAACTTCATGTGCATATTCTTTTTTTTGCAAATATAGTGCAGGTCTCTTTCTGAGCATATTATGAAGTAGAATTATGATGCTGGAAGTACTAAAGCTGACACATCTAGAAATGGTTCCTTTAAGTTGAAATGGTAGATAAAATAAGCACCTGATGGTTTTGTTGGAATCAGAAATGAAGAATTTTTCATATCTGAAGCACTTAGCTAATGTAATTTAAAGTATACAGTGTTTAGGAATAGTGTTAAAAATAGAGGACAAGAATCCCAAAAGAAGCACTAATAACTTTGAAGGTACCAGTTTTGAATGTCTAGTTTAAGTTTTTTTTACACGTGATTTAAACTTCTAAAACATTTGACTAGGGAATTTTTCATACTTCACTTTTTAGATAAGAAGTATCAAGCCTATATGCAGACCTGTTTTTCAAAATGTAGAGTTCAGTATATTATGAAATGTTTTTTTTTCTTTTGTTTGTTTTGTTTTGTTTCTTAAACTAATATGCTAAACTAGTATTCTTGAAATCATTTTTGACTTGCAAACTGCGGGCTTAGAGATTCCACACAACAAGGAAATTATTCTAAAAACATGGAGCAAACCAAACAATGGAGGGGGTACCACAATAAGTCTTGGATATCAGAAGATAATTTCATCATCGTAACTCATATTTAAACAACACTAGTAAAGTGCAGAACTTACAGCAATCACATAACCAGAAAGGCAGCATGTCTTATGCTTAAAAGTCGTAAGTTTGCAGTATTAGTACATCTTTCAGCATTGCAGACAACAGCAAACTGGAAAAAAGAACCTATAATTAGTCTACCAAAGGCAAACCAAATATGCAGAGAAATGAAAGCAAGCAATACTGAGTGGGAAACATGAGTTCTGCAGAGCATCTGAGGTTCACTAAGTAATACTTGGGACTGTGAAAATGTTTGGAACCGTCTTAGTATTATCCTTATCGAAGAGAGCTGAGTTAAGCCAGTAAAGACTTTTTAAAAATCCCTCTTCACATGCATGTCTTATTTAAAAAAAAAATAATAATAATAAATCTCCTAACCATCTTTGAAACATTTAGAAAATGTGGTGCTAGCAGTGATAATTAAACAAGACCAAATGCAGTACTTTATATAGCATGGTGCAAGAGATATGGCTTGGTACAGAATTAAATTCTAGAAAAAAGCATCCATTAAAGTTTATTTATATATGATGTAACATATATATTGCAGCCACTGTACTGCAGAAAGCCATGATACACTGCAGAGTCTTAGATCTAGTTCAGCTGAATCCTGGTAAGGACCTAGAGGACACAGAAATGTACTGTGGTGCTTCATAAAGAATACAGTTCACCAAAACAATATTTTACCCCTGAGGAAAATCTATTAAAACCAATCACTTTCTGTGTGATGTTCTGTCACCAATAAAATTTTGTTTTCTGAAATGAAAATATCTGGTCAGGAAAGTTTTGAACAGTTTAAACAGTGAACACGTAATCCACTACTTCTCATTGTTTCATAATAGCTGGTTTGTATATGTATGAATAGCTTCCAAGATACTACTTTTCTGAAAAGGAAGTGAGCCACTTCAGCACACTGGGGAAAACAAAAAAAAATTCTGGGAAAACAGCTTGTCCTGCCCTGTTGCCGAAAACACTCCGTAGCTGTAGCTCCTGTTTTGCTTGGCACGCAAACAACAAGGCAATGAATGGAGTAACCAACCCTATTTCCTGAGCTTGAAGAGTCTCCCCATTAGCTGTCAGCAGCAACAAGTTTGTCTGAACAAACATTGCAAGGCTGAGTCAGGATCCACACACAGGGTGGCTACAACCCGCCATCGGATGTGCTGTGCACGTGCCTGACCAGGTTAATTGCACAGTCAATCTGCCTCTTTGGCAGCCACGGTGCTGCCAAAATACTGGTTTTCCGCTTCAAATTGTGAAAAAGCTTGGAATGGAAAGGTGATGCTAAGGAAGTAATGAAATAAACTCCAGAATAATAACTCCAAAGCAGGTTTTTCACCATTGTCATCAGCTATTCTGTAAACCCTACAGAAAGCTAAATGTGACTGGCATCTATCCTTGTTACTAGGATTCCTACCAACTCAGGTGAAGTTTCACTAGAGCTGCTGAAACTAGAATCAATCTAGGCTATCTCTGCACTCACTGGAGAAATCCAGGCACCAGTATATGTTGGGGACTGACCTGTTGGAGAGCAGCATAGCTGAAAGGGACCTGGGGGTTCTGGTGGACAGCCAGATGACCATGAGCCAGCACTGTGTCCTTGTGGCCTAGAAGGCCAATGGCATCCTGGGCTGTATTAGAAGGGGTGTGGTTAGTAGGTCAACAGAGGTTCTCCTCCCCCTCTACTCTGCTCTGGTGAGACAGCATCTGAAATGTTGCATCCAGTTCTGGGCCCCTCAGTTCAGGAAGAACAGGGAACTGCTTGAGAGAGTCCAGTGCAGAGCCACAAGGGTGATTAAGGGAGTGGAACATCTCCTTTACGAGGAAAGGCTGAGGGATCTGGGTTTCTTTAGCTTGGGGAAGAGGAGACTGAACGGTGACCTTATTAATATTTATAAATATTTAAAGGATGAGTGTCAGGAGAATGGAGCCAGGCTGTTCTTGGTGACACCTAATGATAGGAATAGGGGCAATGGGTGTAAGCTGGAACATAGGAGGCTCTGCTTAAATGTGAGAAGAAACTTTTTCACAGTGAGGGTGACAGAGCACTGGAAGAGGCTGCCTGGAGGGCTGTGGATTCTCCATCTCTGGAGACATTCAAAACCCACCTGGACGCATTCCTGTGTGACCTGATCTAGGTGTTCCTGCTCCGGCAGGGGGATTGGACTAGATGATCTTTCAGGGTCCCTTCCAATCCCTAACATTCTGTGACTCTGTGAAATAGAGGCACTGATGTCCTAAATCATCCTTTGTCAACATCTCACACTCTTCTATGACTTTATAGAGTGTCCGGTCCTTCTCTATCCCTAATTTAGACACCATAATCAGGTGTCTGGCTTTAGAGAACTGAATACGAGACTATATTTTGATCTACAAAAATAGAGATGAGGTGACCAATGCATGTAATAAAGGTACTAGAAAAAAATAAAAAAGTAAAAAAATAAAAATAAAAAATACATGGAGCTTTACCATTTATATATAAGTACTAAGAAGCCAGATTGGTGGGAATCTTTTCTTTCTCATTACAATACATAAATTCAGTAATATGTTTGACACATAACATCTTAAGGTACCATATTCAAAACATCATGCTGTTATCATTTAGTATGTACATCTCAAGTATATGTATACATCAACTTTGTCACTGCATCCTTATTGCACTTGTACAAAGCATTCCCAATGTCCTATAGTAGAGGGTCTCCAGACCCAGGTGCTCCTGAACTGATTATACTAAAAATGAGCATACAGTAGTGAATTACAATATGAATTTTTACATTTTAGAAATATTTTGAGGAATCATCTATGCAAGGTTTCAAATGTGCAAGTGACCATGTTAGAGGGGTCTTGGCTGCAGAACCCAGAGTGTGCTCCATGGTCTTATGCTTTTCTAGTTCCTCAGGCTTTCTGATCAGCTTTGCCCAATGGTTGTACTGACCTTAAGTACACACTTTTCCCTGCAGATCACCAATAATCTGCTTAAAAAGACATAGCCTTTAGGCTACACAATTGCTGTCTTTGAAACCCTGAGGTTACCATAGTTTTGGGATTGCTAACATACCAAAACATCTAAAAGGACTGGTTTTGTCAGCTTGACTTACCTCTAACAGTAGCTTTGTAGTCCTTCCTTCCACCCTTGGCTACTCATTTCTGCAGATTCCACTGGGCTGGCACTGATGTTTGTACAGCTTTTCAGAGAACTGGGTACTATTGAGAACTAACCTCATTAGCTGTGAGTCTTGATGTCCCGAGCATCAGTTTCAGACAGGACACACATTTATGTCTGATGAAAATGATAATGTGACTGCAGTCTTTTGCATTTCAGCTCAGCTATGCTTTAAAGTACCATTACACAATTCAAGTGCTAGGGAATCCTGATGGAGCAAGGAAACTCCATCATTTTACCACCATTTAAATTCTTCTTGTTCCTAGTCTTTATTTTATTTATTTATTTATTTATTTATTTTTGCATTTGGAAAAGCAATACTTTAAAAATTAACGATATGAATTTTATAAGGATCTGTAATGGTTTTCAGACTTAATATAGTGATTGACCTGAACTACTAAATAGGCTTAATCTTTGAAGTCACAAGGAATTGTCACCAACATATAGATATAAATACACAACAGATACCACAAGGGTTTTCCTTTTGTTCATCACTCTAACTCCTGCCTTCACGATATAGGCATGTATTTCCTCTTCTGTTAGACATGCAGCACTTATTCTACTCCTGAATCAAGGATTTGAATGGTGCAGCCTTCTATAATTGGGATTTCCTTTAAAATATTGAACATTTTTACTATTAGCTGCTATCTTCAAAATCCTAGGGCAACATTCCAAAAGCTTTGATTTGCCCCCAAATGATTTGGTTCCCAGAATGTTTCAATTTCTGGATTTAGCAACTCTGAGCTGTGGTGCAGAAAAATATGTTTTAAAAAATCTTTGAAGCTAAGTGCAGAGAAGAGCCCAGTAGCCAGCTAGAAATTGCAGCACGCTTTATTTTATTTTTTTCTGACATCAGGATTCCAGCCCAGCAGGCATACAAACATCCAGTGTATGCCAGAAAACACAACGAATGAACCAGATATCAGGATTTAACTTTTTCTAATAATAAAAAGGCAGCGAAAATGTGGCTGCTGATGTTAGTTTGGTAATTATCAGCTTCCATATTATCTGTCTTTTTTTTTCCCCCATTGCTGATGGACACAGCCTACTGAACTCTACTTTCAAGTTTACCTAGCCATAGGTAAAACTGTGCTAGTATTATAAACCCTTAAATAAAGGTAATTTTCTTTCTATCCCCATCTCCTCATCTTCAGCAAAGGGAGCAAGCCCTTAAACTAACAGTAGTTGTGTGCCAAGGATCTCAGTTTTCAAGCCTTGTTTTGCTAGTTTATATATTGGCAAGAAACTCAAGGGGATGGGAAAGATTATACTTAGTCCTGGAGGAATCTGGATCACTGTCCAGGAACTCCCACCAACAAAGTAAAGAGGTGATGTTGATATTTTCTGAAAAGTCTTTCTGGGAAGAGAGAGTGACCACATTATAGAATTGGAAGCATTATCTGGTGGATTTTCTAGAAAGGTATTTTAGGTCCAGTCTTATTTAACATTTTCATTAATGTGTTAGAAGTGAAAGTAACTAGCCCGTAATTACATTTGCTGATACTAAATTGAAGGGAGTTTCAAACTTCACTGGGGACAGAGAAATAATACCAGGGGACCTACAGTACAGATATAAGCAGAAAAATCACAAAATGATTGGGAAGGATGGGAGTAGACAAAAGAGGAAAGGAAATAGAATACCATTTTAGGGTAATTATTTTTTTTAATTGTTTTGTGTTTCTATCCATTAATTTGCTTTGTATCGCATGCAGACAAATACTAGTTCCAGGTATTGAGTGGCCAGTCAAATGCTATAATTAGATATTTGGCAGACATCTAACAAGAATATGAAGGAACTGCAGGCTGGAAATCAGGGGTCTGTCACTGTGAGGAGAACAGCAGGTTCACTCCATCTGGGAAGTGGCTACACAAGCAATGGAGGTGCTTTGCTCTTGATATGTCTTGTGAAACACACCTCCAGCTTCTAGGCAGAGGAATGCTTTGGTCAAAGGTATATGGACTTGTACTGGGACCAAGTAATGACTGATGGGTATTTGGAGGGAGGTGAACACATTTTGCTCCTTTGATTAATTCAGGAATCAAAGCAGAATTGTTTTAATCCTCCTTTAGTCTTTTTATAAGACCCTTGTTCAGTGATGACATGATCTTTTTTTTTCTCTTATTATTTAGTAATTTTTGATGACTTAAGTGACAGAAAAATGTATGCCTATCTGTGTACATTTCCACTTGAAAAAATAAACCAGTTAACAAGAATTTAAAACAAAAAGGAGCTTCTTGCTGTTCGCTGAGAAAGCCTTCACGATACTACCAATAAAGGCGCAAGATGTCAGAAGGCAGAGCAAGTACTGTATGCTAAAATATTAATGTTAGTAAACATTGATTTGTTTAGATTTAATATAGAGGATTAAGGAATGAGGAATGAAGAAATGGGCATCAGGTAGTGCCCCAAGGTAAAACGCAGCTTCATAGTTATGAAAATTTAATTTGACTGCAATGGGAATAATTGCTCCTGTTTGGTAGCAGGCTTATGCCAGCAAGATAACAGTCACTCAAATGGACATCACCTTGCATATGCTCTTAACCAGCTGCATAATATTCTCAGTTGGAGAATGATGTTGTATCCAATTGTTACAGGGGAACCATGCAGATGAAAAACACGCTAAGTCAGACTGCATAATTCTATAGTACAATGTTTTTCTATTATGAACATGTTCTCAAATAAAATTCTGCATAGTATCCGGAAACTTTTTACTTTTCAAAGTGCTAAACCTGCTGCACTGTAAAATAATAATAATAATAATAATAATAATAATAATAATAATAATAATAATAATAATAATAATAATAAATATATCGCCTCCCCTCCCCCTCCCCCTCCCCCTCCCCCTCCCCCTCCCCTCCCCTCCCCTCCCCTCCCCTCCCCTCCCCTCTCCTCTCCTCTCCTCTCCTCTCCTCTCCTCTCCTCTCCTCTCCTCTCCTCTCCTCTCCTCTCCTCTCCTCTCCTCTCCTCTCCTCTCCTCTCCTCTCCTCTCCTCTCCTCTCCTCTCCTCTCCTCTCCTTCCACCTCTCATATAATAATATGAAAGCTCTTTAAAGATGTAATGATTATATCCATATATTAAACAAATAAATTCTTTTTACAATGAATGTGGAATATCTTGACAATTCTATGGCAGGATAGAAAGGCCTTAATAAAGCAAAAGAACTAAATCCTGAATCTTAATCTTAAAATTAAAAAATAAAAAATAAAATAAATACTGCTAGCCATCTCAAAATGAAGGAAAAAAAATAAAAAAATAAAAAAGGACTAATATGTTACTGCTTTTAGACCACTCTGAAAAAAAATAATAGTAAATAAAAAACTGACAATAAGTCAGCAAGGAACTAATGTCTAAGCAGAAGACTTAGAGTAGTAAATGCACTCATTCACTGTTTGCATTTCCAATAGCACTTTTTTCATTCATCCTTTTCCTCTTCTTGTTTTCCACAACACTTCATGACTACTGAGAAAACGTCATTAATAACTGATACAAAGAATCACGCATGTGCATATAGATAAACTGAGGATGACAAAATATCAACTTGCAGCTGCTCAATTGAATGCCGTATCTACACAACGGGTAATTACTTTTAATTTAATTAGGAGTCCTGGTATTGTTTCTATCTCATAGATTACATTATAACATGTAATGTGTTAAAGCAGGAAGACGAACTGCAGGAAGACACAGAAAATATTACCTGTTTTGTCTAGAAATACCATGCTTTAATGCTTCTGTAAGCACTTACTACTCACTGGCAGTGATCAGTTCTTGCATCCTGCTCTTTTTTAGTAATTTTGTACATTCATTGCAATTGAATTAACATGATTCTGAAAGATATATATTAGCTTTTTATAAGTAACGCAAATTGATTTATATACATATATATTTGGCAAAATTTTCACAGATTTTATGCCCCAGAAAATGGAAAATTTTAATGCAAACTTCAGTTAATCAGCTGCAGAGTATAATCATCAGGCCTAAAGAGTGAAATGTATTATTTGCAGAAATTAGTTTCAAGAATAAAATCATGTTATGTGAAATACTCTGGGGCAAACTTCCTATGGGTATAAACGGCTCCTTCATCATCACTCACTTATGCTACCAGAGGACATACTAGTTCTAAGGAAAGCAGTAAACTGGGACAACAATAGTCCATAAAATCTGACAAAATTTTGAACTATCCTTGTAAATAGGCAGATTTCAGTGCTGTAACTCTGACTCTTACACAGTTTGATAGTCTTTCAATCTATTAAGATACTCAATTTTTTTGATAGAACCTGATTCTGTGCTCAAAATACACTCTCATTTTAACATAAAACAGAGTCCATTTTTTCCCTCTGATTCCCTATTATGTGGTCCTTTGCTCTAGATTTATCATTAAATCCCAATAAAAAATGTCCACCCAGAAGGGCAAATATTCTTGATTTATTTATTTTTTATTATGTTGGAGAAACAGAGGAGAGATGCTATGTTCATGGTAGATTACCAGCCCAGATTACTCTCCATCTTGTGTTAGATCTCCTTTCCACTCTCCCTTTAAGTGTGCCATGGAAACACCTTTATTTATCTATCTATCTATCTATTTATTTAACTGCTTAATAATTGGTGGCACTGGCTTTCAAAATACCTTTGTCTTTACTACAAATTTTAGAAATTGCTTTGGGGCTGATTTTACCCATATACAGGCCTGAATTTTCTTCACTTTGTGCAATCAAATAAAAGTTAACCTGATGCTAGTGACCCAGACATATAACAATTAATAATAATAAATATCTTCCTTATAATATCGTTGAATTCTGACCTTGAAAAATTATTTTTGCATGCATTCAAATGAGAATGAGAGTAGCTTGCAATTTAAACCCGAAGAACCACAGCCAAACCACTAGGGTTTCACTGGTGGTTCTCTCAGTAAATTGTTCTGTGTATTGAGCAAGTTCAGTTCTCCAAGGTAGGTGCATATGTCTAAACCAAAATATAAGTTCTCAAAGCATACACTGGAAGTACTATGTGTAGCTTGAGTTTTAAAAGTGCCAAAACACCATCTCTTCACACTGAAGTGACTAACTAAATGTGTGTTAAATTTCAGCAATGATCAAAACAAACATTTTGTTTGAAGTCATTCATTTCAAATTGAAATGTCCTTAAATCCTCACATACACCCCACCCAAAAAATAAAAATAAAAAAATCCATATGAAACCAACCATACAAACAACAACAAACAGCTACCACCACCACCACCAAACAAAAAAAAAACCATAGCTATATCAACAGTATACTTCATATACTTTCTACTAAAAAAGATGAATCCTTTAAGAATAGACTCGTAAATTTGTTCTGAACTTAAGTTAATGATTCCTGCATCTTGGCAATACTGTCCTAAATTTGAAGTTTTGTTCCTGGAGTCACTCTTAACTATGTAATTACATTAGCTGTGTAATACTTAACAATATTCCTGGTAAAGGAGTGATATTCTGTATAAGCTTGTAAAAGTAAGAGAGATTAATTCTTTTCATTCAGACATTTTGAAAAACAAAACAAAACAAAACAAAAAATAGCAGGACACTGAGGGATGTGAATTCCAGAACACCCTGATGAAGGGTGCTATCATTCCCTGAGATGAGTGTGTTGGAAGACTGATAAAACCCTGCAAACAGGGGATAGTGGTACTAATGGACAAACTTAGACCTTTCACAGTTGTGCTGGCATCACAAGACATCATAACTCTTCAGAGACTAAGACTAATTAACAGAAAGAGATGAAAACCCAGGGCCCAGGTTTAATGGGAAGTTCAGAGACTCTTCACTGAGTCTGAACCCAAATGTCATTAGTAATAGTCTTAAAAGCTGATCTTGGCAGACATTATTGCACACAGACTTCTGAAGACATTTTCCTTCTCCTGTACTTTAATTTCTGTTTAAATCCTGACTGGCTGAAGTATTCCAGAAGGTGGCAACAGGTCTGTCTGTTTAACCTGACTGTCTTTGCCTACTTAAAAAACAAGGATATCCTTGAAGGAAGTATTGAAATTTTAGACTGTTTTGCTTAACAGGGTTGGAAAATGAACCATATTTGAAAGGACTCTTTGTAATCCCCTCAGTGATAAGCATTTAGTCATATCAGCAAAGAGCACTATATATATAATAACTGCAGAAATTTTAATCTCAGTATGAATCTACAGAAATAGATTGAAACTATTTGCAAAGCCAGCAACATTTGGTAACTTGGTAGAAGCTAGATGCTCTCCTCTTGGGAAGTGGTCTGCTCATTCTGCAGAAGGTGCATCTACTCTGTAGGATGAAAGACTGCATGAAAGTCCAAATCTACGTCTTCAGACTTCGTGCCTACAAATACACTGCTTTATGTCTTCCCACTGTCCATGTACCAGCCTCAACATGCTAACATAAACACCATGTCATAGGCTCATCACATCCTAGTCACTTCAAACTGAACAACAACAACAATATGTATATATATATATATATTAGTATTTAGTATATATTAGTATTTCAGAGGGGAGCCTATGGCCTGAAAATAATTGGACCAAGAGTTGCATATCATGGCTGGGAGGCAGTTGGCCTAGACCAGTGTGGACAATATTTTGCACCATTTGGTGTGTAGGTCAGGGATTGTTCCTAAAACATTGTAGATGCAGCCAGAATTTATGAAGCACCAAAGAAAATCCATCTTGTCTTATAGTTAAAAAGTTCATGCTCATAATCAATAATGAAAGTCATCTTCAAGGAGGCTATTGGCTTTGTCTACACTAACAGGTATCACTATAGGAATGGATGCCTGTAACAGAAGGCTTTTTCAGATGCACCATCCATATTTCCATATTCCATGCCATTTGTGTTTGACAATGAGCTAGTTCCAGCCTTTCCCCAGCCAGAACACCCTTTAGTGGCTGGAGTACACCAGGATAGACATGGAGAACCTCTTCTGGTTACTTTCCTTCAAGGGAAGTTCCAGAGGTTTTGCCCTTAAATATGTTATCACAGAGGTGCCAGCAGCGTGGCTGATGGTCTCAGCTGTGCCCTGCAGTGGGGTCACAGGAGACAGCTGGAACCAGCTGTGTCCAGAACAGAACAGTCCCAGACTGTCCTCACACAGGCCACCTCTGCTAACAAAACCTGGACAAGAACATCCATTACAAGAAGTCATTAACAGGTCCTAAAAAGCCTGAAAACAATCAATGCAGCTTTTGCTTTTGCTACTTAGCCAAACTCATTTTGAAAAGTAATGGTTTTCCCATTCCCATGGCATTTCTTCTTATCCTTATTTCAAATTTTTCCAGACTACTGAAATGAATGAGAAATAAAGACATCCCTGGCTGTAATGTCAGCTAATGTTATAGTTGTAATCAAGGTATCACAAGCATTGCTACTCAAAGCACACAATAATGTGTGGTGTTTTTTTGAGTGTTTTTGTTAACATGGGTCACAAAGTTCTGAGGCTTCTCTCTCCATGAATTAATTAATATTATACTGACTTTACCCCAGTTTCTCTGAAAGACTCCAGACATAGCATCAGGTAATTGTTCTTCATTCTTGAGGTCTTAATCCTTTAACATTTCTTATTCAATTCCTGTGTAAAACTGGTGGGATGGCCAAACCTTCAGCCTGTATATTAATTATACGAAACAATAGGTCTCTTCTTCAAAAACAGTTTGGATAATATTATTTCTCTAGTTAAGTATCTGAATAAGAATGGAAAAAAATACAAAGAACAAATTGTCCAGATATAAGTTCAGGTAAGATGAAAGTACCATTTGGAGGACCAGGAAACCACAAACAGCAAAAAATAGCTTTTCAGTGAACAAGGTCAATCATAGTCACAGGAAGAGTAATTTTTTACTGTCCAAGAACACCCAAAAATCTGCAACAGCCCCAAACCTATCTATTTGTGTTACCAAGCTGGAAAAATATCTTCTTGTCTTTATCTGAATTTATTATACATAGATTATTGTTAATATTTATTATTTATCCAACAATGGGCAAGTGAGCCATGCCCTCCTTATCAACAAGCTAAAAGATACGAAGAGATAAAACATTACCATAGAGGCATACAGACAATGAAGTCTTCAAACAAAAGACTTTATTAGGAGAAATCTCTCCTTATTAAAAAAAAAAAAAAAAAAAGTCCATGAAGTTGTAGAACAAAATATTGAACAACCTTGTTAAGCAGAAAAGCAATATCAGGTGGATTAAAGAACAGAGGCTGGACAACAACTACAATAAATTAGCAGCAGAAATGGTCAAGAGATCCCTTAAGAAAAATAAAGAAAGAAAGAAAATGGCAGGACCAGGTGTTATCTGTAGTTTCTGGCTTCAGTACTTTGTATTTTTGCAACCAAGACTATCGCAAAACTCCAGGCAGTTCTCCCAGTAGTAATCATTAAGATGCATGTCAAAATAGTGTTAATTATGGAAAACAAAAGCACAGGCCACCAAGTGGTTCCAACTCCTACACAATCACAAGTCTTTCAACCATGTGCAAACTGCTAACATTAATCATATCAGAGCAAATCTACTGCAGTGTAGTCAGCAATGCACACTTCACATGGGAATGAAAAGGATGCAAAAGAAATACTAGTAGTTCTGGGGATCATCTTTTGATTAACATGTTGGTTATGATGACTGCCAAAGCCAGAAATTTGCAGAACAATATGCGAAGACTATGAGGTTTTTGATTTGTCCCTCATACATGAATGAAAAAAAGCATTAAGAATGTATAGCACTGCAAAAACATAATTCTTAAAAATTTAAATAAAACCATATTGAGGACAGATCTCAACCTCCAGGACTGCAACTTACACTCTGTTGATAAATCCTGGGGAAATTTCCTGGGGAACTTGTTATCATCACAATTTTCATAATTTGCATTTTTCTGTTATTCAGCCTTCAAAGGAAAATTTGAATGGAAATTCAACACATCTTACAAAACATTACTAATAACCACCCATGTATAAATAATGTCAGATGATTACTAGGTCAAGTAGAGTTATTTTAACCTCATGAAGATCATCAAGCCTTTCCCAGTCATGTAGTTCAAATTGCAAGAAATTATTCACATTTAACACCAGAGGAAGCTACTGAACAGTTAACTCTCAGATAAAATGAACTACTTAAATGCCAAATTAGCAGAAACATTCTCTTTTCAAGGCAAATAATTCCATGCCCTATCCTGACTATATGACTCACTGTAATAGAACAGAAGCAGTTGGAAGAACAGTCAGAAAAGTGACTTACTCTATAAAAAATATTACTACCAAAGCCACATGCCAAAATATTAAATACACTCTGAATGAAAGCTGGAAGAAGTCTGAAAAACTTGTATTTAGAGAGTTATTTCTCAAACAAGTTTTAGAGTTATTGGGTAAGGGAGTAATTGTGGAAAATGTAGGAAAGAAATCCAATCATGAGAAGTCAGTTTTAGAGGCTGGAAGCCCTGACACAGGAAATGGGTGAAGAGACTTTAAAATGTCAATAAAAACTCTTCTGGGTAAGATAGCTCAGCTAAAATCATTCACTGCAGACCTGGCTTCAGTTGCACACCGTCTCTTTACGTACAAAGGAAGGATGGATAACACACATGAAAGACTATTAAACATAATGCCATAATGCTTTTGGCACAATGTGTAAACCACAGATAGCATCAGCATTGCCCATCACTATGATCTGTGTGGTCAGTATTCCCCTCCTAGACATCAGAAACAATGAGATCAGTAGCCTTTTTTACTGACAGATGAAAGAAAAAGGGAAGAACCTTTGGGATCTTGTATCTGGATATATCAGTAAAAGGCAAAAGAACAGATTTCAGAGATCCTCATCACCATTATCAACACTGCCTGCCTGTAGACTTAATGTAAAACAGTGAAGGAAGTACAATTCAAATATTTAAGCACAACCTCTATGAATATAAACCTACAGGAGGGCACTGAAGACGTGAAGGAGAATGATCAGAGGAGTACTGATTTTTACAAGATTTACTGGTTCCTAGACAACTTATCAGTGACCTGTACAGTGACCTGAACATTTCCATCAGTAACTAGAGTTCCTGGGAACCTGGCTGTTTCTTTCCCTGACATCTGTCATATTTTGACTGCACCCTGACCCTAAAGATCTGTTTTTAGTTGGAAGTGAAACATTGTCAATTTATAAATAATGACACCAATCCATTAGAATGTGATATGAAAAAATAATAACAACAAAAAATGTTGGCAACTTAATTATTCCAAGAAACTAGAGGATAAACAAGAGAATATCCTGAGGATAAAATATCCACCTAAAACCAGTGAAAGTTTGAAATTATCAAATTATGATAGCAGTCTGGCAAATTGTTCAAAGATGACACCTTCTTCCTTCCAGAACCGACTGCATAAAAATTCATGTTAAAAATGCTCTCTGCTCTCTGTTGGCAAAATCTGCTGCCACATGCAGCTACCTAAGTACCTGATTCACTGTCTATATGAAAAGAATGTTGTGTAAAGCTAAAAGTAACTTCACATAGCCCAAGAATAGTTATTGCTACATGATATGGATAATATACAGAAGAGGGTGAAATAACCCAGGACAAAATGGGATGAGTTACTCTTACTATTAGCTTCTCAAAAATATATATATTTCTAACTTTGAAGTACCTTAGCATAGTTCAGACCAAAAAAAAAAAAAAAAGTATGGAAAAGATTGTAAATGGTCAATAAAAAATAAAAGTCCTATTATCAAGCTGTTGCCCTTACTAACATTCCTTCAGAATTGATTGTTGTGTTGTGTTGCTGTCTTAGTTGTGAAATTCGTTTTCCCACTGGACAGACGTTGAGGCATGCACTGCATTTCTAGTAAACAACCAATAGAGAGCATTCAAGCAAAATTAAACATTATTACTTCACAGGGTGGGCTAGATAGTGGTTTATAGACATGAAATAGGATTAACTTCAGGAGTTAGTTTGGATTTGCATAAACAGACAGGATCTGGCTCACAGAGCTAAGATACAGCAATGATAGTGTGGAGCATATCACAATGTTCTCATTCCTGTTTTTTCCAGTTTTGTAGCATAGAATTCAAGTCCTGCTGTTTATACCTTCTACAGCTGTATCAGTGCCAGTGCACTTCGCAGCTATGCCATTGCCCGAGTGTATTTTGTTAACACAAGCATTGATTTCAACAACACGCTGTATTTGACAAATTGTGGCTACATTTTTCTTCTCCAGCATCATTACCAGGTGGTCCTGTCTCTTATATAACCTGAGAAGAAATTATTTTGACTAGAAGAAAATGATACAGTTGGCCATGATTCTCAGTGTCTTCTTACGTTATGTTTAGCTAAACCAGATAAACTTGAAGCCACACCTATCTACTGATGCATGCATACACCAGCTTACTGCAGAATATGTTCAAGTCTACTTTGAGACACGTTACCCAGTAACGTAGGACAATTCTGCAGAAGTAGCAGACTTCTTGAATGTCTGGTTGTAGGGAATCAAAAAGGATTTGGTGCTCACGGAGTCTTTATTTTATGATTAACAAAAGTCGCAGAAATGAAAGAGGTTAATTTATAATCACTGATACGTATGACCTGTAATTAACAAAGTTTAACATCTTTTTCAGTTTAAGAAAGATTTAAAAGTGAAGTGCTGCAGTCAAATTTGATTTTATTAAGACTTCATTATTTACAGAAAAAATCCATGAAATGTTACAATAAATAATTAAAACTGAAACAGAAAACACACACACACACATTTTGAAATATAGTGACATGGACTTCAAATTGTCTTTTTTCTTTGTGTGTTTTTGTTTTTTTTTACTCACTTGCAAAACTCAGTGAATTATAATGAGTCTCCAAGGTCTGTAGTGCAAATCATAACATTTCTGCTATATTCTTGTATACTAATTCTCTTTTCATCTAAAAAAAATCTCACAAGATGAATAACACTTCACAGTTAGCAATGTAGACATCTAAGTGTGAGACTGATGCTATCTAACTTCAGTTATCTGGAAAACTGATGTCTACCTTAAGAGCTCTGACAAAGAATGAACATTTTAAAACTGAACAGCAGAAGCGAAGTCCACTTTGCTTCCACATCGCTGCCTCTACATCTTCTCACAGTCCTCAGCTATGACAAGTATAGTCAATCCAAGGCAGAAACATCTGATCTATGCATGAATTTACTCCTGAACCACAATTTCCTTAACAGGAATGAAAACTGCAGTGATTCAGGAGCTGATTAATGTGTAGATGAGATGTTTCTTCTTTAAGGACAGAAATATTTTTCAGACACTTGGGCAGATTGCTGGGGAAAAGTAACAGGCTCAGCTGTTTTTCTATTATAACATTCTTGAAGAGTATGCTTTTCATCTAGGCTCCCTCTATAGACAATGGAGTGAGATTCTTCATCACAGAGTGTGATGAATCACTTTCTGGAGTTTCCTATCTCTACTTCCAACTGAAAACAAACAAACAAACAAACAAACAAACAAAACCCTGTATAACTACCTTAGAATGTATTTCTAACTTTTAGATAGTTAAAGTAAGATGAAACCCACCTTAGGTAGTTTATAGCTGTCACGAGGTTGATTTTCTTTGGTTTGACATGTAGCTGTTTCTTACCCCAGTGCTAACTAAACTTGCAACATCCACCATTTTCAACGACTGCTAAACTTGATTTTGGACATAGAAACTTTAGAAGGCAGACTGCAATGCAAGTTTAATAGTTTGTATACACAGAATTCATTAAATCTTCTTTTTTTAGTTCATTTAGAACAAATTTTAGTTTAACAAAGCAAAGGGTTAAATTCTTAATCCCAAAGCATGAAACACATTTATAAAAGAAAAGTATAAAAGCAAGATAATGGAGATATGCAATGGCACTTGCCTTGTTCCAGTTTCACCTTCTAAAATGTGCACATTGAGCATTGAACATACCTTTTTTTCTGGGGAGGAAATTCATGCTGGGTGTCTCCCGCTTGGTGATCTGCTTGCTGCTAAATAAAGTTCAGAGCTTTCCTTAGATAGTTTACATTTTCTCTTAAGGGAGGCCTTAATTTGAGAAGGATGTTTCTTTTTTATATAAGAGAGTACTTATGGAATACACTTGAGTCTTTAAGACTGAATCTTCCTGACAGAGCAAGTTTTGACTGATATTCTATACCTGGTTCTCTCTCAATTCAGGTACTAGCTGAAACTGCAGTTTCAAATTTATGTCATCATGGGGCTTTTTTGCTTTGTTCTGTTTTTAACAACAACATAAAAGCTCATTGGCTGTCTGTAACTGATTACTGACAACTTGATTTTCTAGTATTTTTGTTGATTATGTACAATGCACTAAAGTATTCTGATAGTCCATTGTAGAGACTACATGCTGCTTCATTGCACCTGTCACAGACTGTGCTTTTAGAATACCTTGCTCAAATAATTTCTTGTTAGCCTTTGGCAACTTTGAAGCTTCTGCCACCTCAACAGAACTTCGATTCTTCTGAGAGTGGAAGGTATTCTCACTCTTGGAAAATGATTATTTAAAATATTGTCTCACTGGTAGGCCAACAGATACACCTGCCTTTTGAGTTGCTGTGATTTCACCAGAGCTTCCAGTTTTCTTTTGTACTGGGCACAAATTTAAACAGTTTGGATTCAAAGGATTGGTACAAACATCCTGGGTTTCTCCCTATTTGACAGCAATGCTGGCATTTATGGCACTTTAATGCAAGAGCCTGGTAGAGAATCCTTCCATTGGTATTTTATTAGTTTCAGGAAGAATAAAATGTTTCTGGCTTACATTGAAAAGTTATAATCAAACACTGTCCTTGTTCCTTTTTCAATCCTAATTCTATCCCCCTTTTCCTTTTCCTTTTCCTTTTCCTTTTCCTTTTCCTTTTCCTTTTCCTTTTCCTTTTCCTTTTCCTTTTCCTTTTCCTTTTCCTTTTCCTTTTCCTTTTCCTTTTCCTTTTCCTTTTCCTTTTCCCTTTCCTTTTTTCGTCTTCTTTTTCTATTTTTTCTTCCCTATAGTTTGACCTCAAGATATACAAGCATATACACATGCACACAGGTGCAGTCTCTCCATGAATAATAACCTATGACCCCTTTTGGTTTTGTCCAATTTCTGCCTGTTTGGTGGTTCCATCAGCATCACAGCTCCAGTCAGACTTGCTCTTCACTGCAATCCTAATGGGCAATTTCAGGCTCATGATGAAGAAGAGTAAGACAAACAGGCAAATGGCCGTAAGCACGCAAGCTTGAAGGGGTTTCATTGCCAGCTCATTATAGCTCCACTAATGAGATTTCCATCCAATTTGTGGGATAGCAGAGCTCAACTCAAAAAAGGGACAGAGCTACCAATACAGTAGGATTAGTATGCCTTATTAAAAAAAATAACCTTTGTTAAATCAGGATGCAGTGGTTAGGGCAGTGTCCTTATATGCTAGCACAATACGAAAACAATTGCTGGATTATTTACATTATACTCATCAGCTTGGCATAATTGCTGAAGTGATGTAAAATTCAAGCAATTCATTTAGGCAATAATAAATACATACTTTATATACAGTCTTCAGTAAAGTATAGTTCATAACATTTTTGCTATTAAGTAAACCCCGATGCTGTTTGTGAAAATGGTTTTAGAATGAATATGGGGATGCATATAGTAAGCAGCAAAAAGAAATAGAAATTCCATAACATTGGAATAGAAGCCTGTGAGGACACACAGAGGCATTCCCCAGTTCTGTGGTTATACATGAGGGATTGATATCTTGAAAAGGTGATCTGGTTCTAGAAATTTCACAAGTTGCTTTTTAATTCATCCAGAGGTCTGCCACCTTCACCCCATGAGTGCTAACTGCCAAGTCTCAAACAAAGTAGTATTTATTATTTGCTTAGGTATTATTATTTATTTTGATTAATCCAGCACCTACATAAGCCCACTTGAAATATAGACATATCTCTTCAAATGCTGAACACCCTAACAAAAGGTGATCATTTCATTATTCAAATATGTAGCTATTATACATTTCAACAAACCTTTTATAAACAGAAACGTAACATACAGCTTAATTGAAGATATTTATATACATGTATATATATATTTACCAGAAGTAGATCTTTGTTCCCTAAACTGTATTGCCTTTGCCTTCACCACGAAGCATATAGATGCAGTTCTCTGTACTGTGAGGCCCTTACTCTCCTGAACTTCTGGAAGTAACAAGTAACACTCAAACTGAGAAGAACTAACATTTGTCCTCTCTGAACATTGCTCTGTCTCCATGGAGGCAGATATTTCTGTCTAAATCCACGTGATTTTTTTTTAATTTTTTTTTAACTGCAAAGCACTGTAACAGGATTTTTTTTTCACAGTAACAAAACCTCAGTTCTGTAACCAAATGGAGTCAGCCTGGTTTAATCAGGCTATCAATCACCCTGCAGAAAGTACAGAGGAGGCAAATATTTTATTTATTTTTTTCTATCTCCTGCAAAGGCACAGTATACACCATCAGTATTTCTCAGTATTGCAGTGGATCAAATTTGGCGTGGGACTTTCACCAGAAGGTAGAACTATCAGGCTCTGTTACTTAACCCATTGCAAGTCATTTGTAAGCCATGATAGGGAAGAAGGCAAAGCTACATTTAGGGACCTTTTCAAAAATACTGGAGGACAGAAATATCATTAGAACATGCTACCAGACTGTTAATCAATCAACCATAAGCCAATATTTATTGTGACAGGCTTGAGTCTCAAAGCTTCTGCCAGTCTTACAAGGCAGGCCCTCAAAGTGGCAAACACATGCCCCAGTCTGTTATTTTTCACTCATTGCATACCAGCAAGACCAGCTGCTAGCTGGAGTGTTTCAGAAAGCACCAGATTCAGCAAGGAGTTATCCATGCTATAGTCTCTCTGGGTGACAGGAGGGCTGTGCAGTGCTGGCAACAGGACCCAAATATCTTGAGCTGTATTCCGATATACTAACCATGTTCTTCTTTGTAAGAAATTATAGCTTGATCTTAAAGGTGTTTTAGAGATTAGCATGCCACACAGGAGAGCTAATAAATTTCCAGAAAGAGCAGAGATGGAAGACTTTATAATAATGCCTGTGTTCCCAAGCATTTTAGTGACACAAATTGAAACAATTCTAGGTTGGTGTCTAAACTAAAATGACTTAACTGCAGGGAAGTCTTGCAGGGAGCACTCGTCTCATTAGCCTTTTCCTCAGGGCAAACCACTATCTGTGTTGTTTTTTGACCCACAGATATTCTGGAAGATCTATTCAATACTATATCTTACGTATTTTAAGGCCTGATTAGGTCTGTTTCTACCCTGGCCCGGAGGTTGCCAGTTTGCCAAAGTCAGACATTACAATGTTCTAGCACAATGATATTCACAGGAAACTGGAGAAATGTGCTGTTTCTTCAGAAGTCCAAAAGTAGCTCTAACATTTTTGTACAGATAAATGCAACAGTTTTATAGTTTGACAATCTGCTTTGGCAGCATGTTTGCTGTGATTTCTGCAGTGTGTGAACACAGCAAGGAGAGTGACAGGATTGAGGGGATTTCTCAGCCAAGCAGTATAAATCAGAAACAAGTTCAACTCAGGGGAAAAATCTTCCTTGTCTTTAATTATTATCTCTGTGTTTATTTATAAAATCTAGTGGCTATAGGGCACAGTGTTAATACATACCTTTTTTTTTTTTTTTTCCCTCACAAAGTTAGTTCTTTCTCATGTGTTTGTTAATTATTTTTAACTTCAACACAAATAAGGTGGGAGCCTTGTCATGTTCCTTCTGGAGTCCAAAGAGAAAAGAAAAAAAAAATTTACTATGGCTGTGTGTGTGTGTTTGTTGCTTTGGAATTGCAGTCGAATGACTCTCAGGGTGAAAATATTCAGACATGGAAATCCTTCTGATCCTACAATATTTCATAATATTTACCGCAAAATACTTATGCTGATAGATATATCACTGGGTTAGGAGCCTCAAAACTATTTTTGATCAATGTATACACCAAATATCATTACTATGCTGTTATTCAATAGTACATTACTGAAGAAGGACATACAGAATTTTATGGATGGAAAATAAGAACTTTCAGGGAATTCGTGTTTTCCCACAAAATTATGTGGATATTCATGCACTTTCCAGAAAGTTAGGCAAATAACTCATTTGAAAAGTTACACATTTCTCACAGAACCTTATGGTGGCAGATACAGCCATAGCAGGCTAATTTGCAGTAATTTCCACATATAGCTGTTTTTGATAGAGCCCAAAATGAGAGTCAGTGCCAAGGTACCCCATAGTGAAAAGGTTATGGTTTGTAACTTTTTTTCACCTGACTTAAAATGATCATAACTTTCCCTGGTCTTGAACCAGAGATGATGTGAAAACTTTGTGCACTAATCCTATTTATTTGTGTAGGGTATGATTGTTACATTGCTTGATTCATACAAAATGTAAAGGACAAACATGACAGTGGGAACTTTTCCTGCCAAGGAAGTCCTATTTTGTTTTACATATAATTATTCTTGAAGGAAGGGAATTTATGCAAGGAATGAACCAAAGGCATAGGAATTAGGTTTTAAGGCATTTTTCTGCAAAGTTTTTTTTAAGTGATTACAAAATAAAAGACAAAAAGTTCTAGTTCACAGCCATGTGGTAAAATAAATGTATAAACTGCTGCCAACTTGTCAACAGAGAACGACAAAACACCTTTAAAATAAGAATAGTTCCCTTCTCTTTTCTACACCTGCTTTATGAACATTTTTTTTACATTCAAATCTTGTAAATAAATAGCTTACTTGTTCTTACAGTAGCACAGCTTGTTTTGTGACTGATTTTGGTTCAAGTAGCTGATGGCAAGGCCCCCATCTCTTTGGTTGTAAGAGTCCTTTAATCCAGGATTGGAAATCACTTTTGCAGTGCCCAGAGCCCCAGGATGGAGGACCAGAAGATGAACTGGTACTGGGTGAATTGTCAGAGACGGTCTCCCACAGAGCAGGCAGCAGTCTGCTGATTTGATTAAACACTGGAACTTGAGAGTTAAGGAGTCAGTTCCTTATTCAACACAGGGTTCCTGTGTGACCACACTAATAATACTCATTTTTTCCTGGAATGAGAACTGTTTTAAGGGTATGTCACACTGCAGACAGCAGTGCATTATAGAGATAACTGAGCTAGCTTTAAACAGGAAGGATAACTAGTGCCTAATATGCCATGAGACAAAATGCTAAAATATCAGTAGTGCTTCTGTTAGCCAGGCTAGGCTCAGTTATCTTTGCATTATACTGCAGTTTATACTGAAGGCCTGTCCTTTGTACGGAACATCTACCGCAGCTAAATCCCAACCTAAGATGGGGCTTCCAGTTATGGTCATTGAACAAGCACTGAACATTGAACAAGCACATTGAAGGATTCTTGTGCATGTGGAAAGTCCTTCTAATTAAAGCAACATTGCCTGTTCAACCAGATAGTGACACCTCTGCCCACAGCAGAGCCATACTCCTCCTTGCTGGTTTCAGTGATCCCACTTGTTTCAGACTAAGCTACTGCTCAGCATAGTTATGGTGATCAAAGTTTGGCCAAGTAAGGGAAGCAGACAGAAACTTTTGAAAATGCAAATGATTTTTCTTTTAATTTCCCACTGTTTTCTTCATTTTTCTGTTGGAACATCTCCGTTATCTGACTCCAACCAGACATTTCCAGTGTGCTACAAATGTTGGGAGGTGTGCACATAACTGCACTATAAAAGTTGCCTTGGGCAGAGATAGGGAAAGATGAAAGGACTTTTGAGAACTCTAAGGACAAACAAAGAACAAACAAGGGCACATTATAAATGGCAGAGAGCTTGGGTTGTGGAACAGTCACAGAAATATCCTCCCACTTGATCAGCACTTAAAGAGTTAACAGCTGTGGCACTTCTATTATCTTTAGGTTTCACAATGGACAATCCAACTGAATGAACCAGTTTGGTTACATCTCTGTTACAGATAAAATTTCAGGCTCCCTGAAGATTCAGAAAACAGTATTTTTATCAGCTCATACCTGATGCATGTTTTAAAAGATCACAGTGATGAGCATATGGTAGCTCTTTTTATTTTTTTAACTTTTTTGATTCAACATCAAGGAGATGATTCCGCAGCCAATGATAATTATGCAGAGAAAATCCTGGGGTTTTAGTTTTAGACATAAAACTGTGCAATAATCCCTATAAGCATGGTGACTGCAAAATCTAAGTTACTCAGACCCACTCATCCCAACCAGTACTAATTCTATGATCTTAGGTATTGTAGATTTTCATGGGTTTTCTTTTCCAAAATCTGACAACATCTCTGCCTGCAGTTATCTCAAGTGGCTCACTCCTTTCAAGCAAATGACATGGGCAAAGCTTTACTGCTCTGTAGGAAGTTGCCTAGAAACCATCCACACTCTGGTTGAATCATAGCTTCATTTTGGTCACTTTCATTACTGAGTTTTAGGGAATGAACAAGCCCAGAAGCAGAACTGTCACTTTCTTTTTACTTGTGAGACTGCTTTCAGTGCTGGAAACAGTAAGGGAATCCAGAGATGAGGCTGGTCATAATGGTACTAAAGGACTGCTTCTTTTGATATTACATACATTGTTGATCTACTCATGTCCTCTCTTTTTCTGACCTCCTCATGCAGTCATACATGACAAAGATGAATCTGGATAGGTTGGGGAAGTCAAGAGGGTTTTAGCAGGCCTTTACCTAGCTCAGCCAGCAGCCTATGCTTCATCTTAACTCTTGTCACCTAACTGCAAATCTTCCCAGTCATAAGGATATACATCCTGGCTTATTTGAAAAGGAAATATTTCCCTTCCACTGGGCTTCAGCTATGAAGTCTCATTTCCCATGTTTTACTGCTATGGTTGGGTGTTTGTGATCAATCTGTAAGTAATCCAATGTTCTCTGGGAGAGCTCTGCGTAGGCTACCTTTCCTTTCCCCTCTCAGCAAGTTCTACTGTACGTAGTATTCACTGTCTTCTGATTGAGAATAAACTTTCTGGACTTAAGAAATGGTCATCAGGCCTTTTTAAATGTAGTACATCAGCTGAGGATTTCACAATATTCTTCCATTATCCAAGCACTGATTTGCTGAAGATAGTAGTCTCAGCTTGCCTGAAGAGCTGCAAAGACTTCGCTGCATGCTGAAAAGCATCTCAGAGTTTACACAGTATCAATGATCCCTGAGCACACACTATTATTGACATCTTTGTGGTTTTGGTAGTTCATCTACCTCATGTGCCATATACTTAGAAAGTGCATGCTGTGTCTCAGATGTAAAGATTCCATGTCATTGTAGTTCTTCTTGTAGATTCCATGGCAAATAGGTTTCTGATTCTTATGTAATAGTTTATGATACCAACCATTATGTGATCAGGCTGAAGTAGTCACTATGTGTTATTTTTTCAGCCTCCGAAGTCTTAGCAACTAATGTTTTCTGAAACATACTTCTGAGTCACATTGAAACATAATGGTTCTTCCAAAATCCCCAGTCATGTTTAGGAGAATTCACCTAACCAACATACTGAAACTCTATATCTGAGCCAGTCAGACCATTTTTATAATCATTGGAAAGTAACAGACAAATAGTTCATCTGATCTAAAGTAGATATCTACAATAGCCTCCTTAAGAACCTGCTTTTCTCCACTAAATATAAAGACATTCAATGTGGTGAAGTCAGATATGGAATTACTATTACTGTGCATCCCCTAATAAGGAGTTAAAACAAAACAAAGGGTATGGAGTGAATTTATAAACATTCATTGTTTGGAACATAAAAATGCAGAGTAAATTAATGGGATAGTTTTATTCTGGTAATGGATTAAGATTGGAGTGCATAAGGGTTGTAAACCAGGACTGTTTCTTAATATATGTGAGTGATGGGCAGAAAGAATGAGCAACACTGTGACAAAATGCTCAGATGGCACGACATTATTCAGAATAACCAGCACATCACAAAGATAACGAGTTTAGAGCACCATGCAAGTCTGCATGATGGGCATCTAAAGAAAAGTCATCTCAGCATCAATAGTGGTCAGAGGAGGAAGTAAGAGTGAATAAAGAATGGAATAGACAATTACCCTAACAAGTTATATCAGGTCATTTTATAAATAAGTAGCAGTACATCCTCAACTGGAACACTGTGTTCAGCTGTGGCTATCCTAACTTACGAAGACAGTAGGTAGAGAAGAGTTTTACTGACAGCTGATTATTATTAGACTCGGGAGAGAACTGTTATAAAATGATTCTGAAAAAATGTGTCTGGATGTACTAGAATAAGCAAAAATGAGTCAAGTCATAAAAATACTGAGTAACAGAGGTGGTGATTTTTGCTATTTTGTTCATATCACCTGCATGATTTTAAGAAATAGGTAAAAAACATCAGAAATAACAAACTGTGAATAACAGACAAATAGGGTTGTGAAGAAACCATCTAACTGTCCTACTGCCCTGACAGAGGATCAAATATGCCTAAACAGTACATAAATGTTCTGTTTATCTGATATTAAAAAAAAAAAAAATCATAACTGGAATTGCATAAGTGTTTTCATTTCTGTGTTCCATTGCTTAGGAATCTCAGTCAGAAACTCCTGTCTAATATATAACCCAATATTTACAGGAATTAAGTCCAATTATTTCTGAACCTATCTATAGCGGACATGAAGAACAAGTGATTTCAGGTTTTTTTATAACAAACTTTTACATATGGAAGGGCTGCTACCGTGTCTCTCTCTCAGCCTTCTTTCTCCTAGACTAAACAAACCAAATTCTTTCAACCTTTCTTCATACACCATGCTTTCTAAACTTCTAATCACTCTTGTCACTCACTCCTGGACTCCCTCCAAGTTCATTTTTTCTTAAAGCATGGTGCCCAAAACTGGATAAAGTATTCCTGAAGTAGTGCATAGACCAGAACAATTAAAACCAAATCTCCCATCCAACAATCCTTTTTCCACATCTTGGATTGAGATTTTCTCTTTTTGAAACAACATGTTTCTGCCCCACATTCAGTCTGTGGTGCTAAAGATATTTTCTGCAGTACAGCAGTCTTTCTAGTTACTGTCCATTTTGCATTTATGCATTTGATTTCTCTTTTCTCTGTGTATCACTTTCTACTTGTTTCCCTTGAGTTTAATCTCATTAATTGCAGATTTTAATGCTTTATTTTATTTTATTCTTCAAAGTGTCTGTAATCCTCCAGCTCAGTTTTGACATTCACCAGTTTTGTGACTGTGCTTTCCAGTTCTTAATCCAGGTCATAAAAAATATTATATATGGTTCAATTTGATTCCCAGTTTTGTAGAGTGCTATTGATATATTCTTTTTGAGTATTGTTTTTCAACCAGTTGTTCATCTGCCATGTAATTATTTAATCTAGTTCATATTCCCCTGGTTTTCTTGGGAGAGTGTCACATATGACAGCATAAAAATCTTTACAAATGTCAAGATAAATCATCATTATCTCTTCCAGCTTATTCCAATTACTCTGTCAAAGAAAGAAAATAGATAGGGTTGGGATCACTTTGTCTGGACAAAGCTATGTTTATACTCTGTGTGCTTACAGATTATTGGCTAATGATTAGGTTCAATATAGCAAATTTAAGTCTCCAGTTTCCCATATCCTTTTTTTTCATCTTTATAAGCCTAGTGAATCCCCTCCATATTGTATAAGTTCCTAAACATAATGACTTACTAGATGGTTTTGATTGGTTTGTTGAAGTCTAGGAAAATCGTCTCGTCTCGTCTCGTCTCGTCTCGTCTCGTCTCGTCTCGTCTCCTCTCCTCTCCTCTCCTCTCCTCTCTTCTCCTCTCCTCTCCTCTCCTCTCCTCTCCTCTCTTCTCCTCTCCTCTCTTCTTCTCTTCCCATTTATTTCCTCTTTCTTTTAATTTTGAGTAATATCTGTAAAGATTCCTTACAGCCTTTGTACCACGTGCTCCTTGTAACTCACTTTGTGGATAATATTTCTGGACTTGTTTGTTCAATATCGTGATACTCATCTGTACACTTCTTTAGCATTGTGACCTTTTATTTTTTATTTTTCATTTTTCTTTTTCTTTTCCTTTTCCTTTTTTTTTTTCCTAATTTCATTACAGATTTCCAGATGTAGCAGTGTTTGTTCTGCACTGCTTGTGCTTCATGATATTTTTCTGTTGGGGCTTTAATCTTGTCTCTTTTAGATATTTCCAGCTTTTCTGAACTTCATCTCTCTCCTCAGAATTCTTTCCCAAGGGATTTACCTACACAGAGTATATTGATTTATTTATTTTTCCCAAAGTTTGTTGTGATTACTTTCTTCATCTTTTTCTTCCTTTCGTTAGAATCAGCAACTTTGCCATTTCACGAGCCTTCTGTGCTCAGATTTGTCAAAGTCCCTCCCTAGTAAATCAAAACTGTAATGGCTGCATCCAATTTCTTCTGCTTTCTTCCAAAATAAAAGCTTTTCTCCTCAAAACATTCCAGAAAAGCTAGAATGATATGAAGAAGATGAGCTGAGTGATCTATTTAACTTTTGCACAGTACAAAAGAAAGAGAAAAAAAAATGATATTGAAGCTTGGTGAGTTTCAAGTTAATTAAAATATATATATATTTTTTTACCCCATAACAAACACTTAGTGGAACTCATTGCTGCTAGATAGTGTAAAAGCAAGTAGTCAAGTTCACATGAGGATTGGATTTTAAAAATATTAGTGATATAAAATTTTATGTTTCAGGGAAGGAGTTCATATGAGGATTGGATTTAAAAATATTAGTAATATAAAATTTTATGCTTCTGGAAAAATCCAGTTGCTGTAATGTCTTATAACAGATCCTCTGAAAACGTGTTCTATATCTGTTTTTTTTCCTTTTTTTTCCCCACTTTTCTCTGAAATATCTGGGGTTAGCCACTGTCAAGATAAGAAAAGTGGACTCCTAATCTGATCCAGTTCTTCTATTTCCATGGATAATCTTGGCATTTAGCTTGTCTAAAATTCTTTCTAGTCTAAACACAAGTAAGTTAAATGCAAAACCATAAATATAAAACCATTGGTGGGCCAAAAAAGGTTTTGAGGAACAACTTGCTAACGGCATAAAAACTGACAGTAATGTCATCTTCAGACGCATCAAGAAACAAGAAGTCTGCCAGAGAGTTTGTAGAACTGATAGATGGTGAAGGTGCAAAAGTGCAGCTCGATGAAAATAAAGCTTTAACAGAGAAAAAAATCAGAGATTTTTTTTTGCATTAATGTTCATTCTCAAGGTGCATAGAGACATTACCACACTAGAGTCTTTCTGAAAAGAGAAAAAGTTTGAGGAAGTGTCTCAAACAAAAGTGTAAACTGAAGAGGTTTTAGAGCCTGTTGATGAAATGAACAGTAACAAATCTCTAGGACCGGACAGTATTCATCCAAGAGTTCTAAACGATCTTGGTGTATTGCTGAATTGTGGTCTGGTACTCACTGCCCAACCCCATTTCAGTCCCAGAGGCATGAGTGGAAGCAAACATTATGTCAATGTCTAGAAAGGGCTCCAGGGGAGATTGTTGGCACTACGGATCAGTTAGTCTCATTTCTTTACCATGAAAGCCGGCAGAAACTGAGAGATAGATTACTCAGCACACATAAAAAGGAGGGGAAGCTAAAAACAGAAATGCATTCACAGTGGACAAAGATAACAAGAAGGTAACCACACATCTCTGTGCTGATGTGATTTAATGCCAATGAAGCCCAAATAAGATACACTGGGGAAAAATTCCTAAATATAAACTAAATACCAGTATCACTTTATTAGTTATCTACTAACATTCAAAAGGAGATTCTAGATATGCTGTGGCTACTTTTTCTGGAAACCTCGGGTCATTACTTTCTGTGACCAGTAAGTGCTAACAGCGTGTTAAGAAAGAGTTGTTAAACAAGCAGCCTCTGTCTCTGGAAATCCCCAATCCATGCTGAGAGTGGCAGGATATGCCAGGACAAGTACTGCTCTCTCCTTGCTTATTATAGTCTTTTTTTTGGAGTCAGCTACTGGCAACTACTGGACGTGGGACTGTGGGCTAGATGGATGTTTTGTTGTCTCCAGTACAAACATGCTAATGCTCACATGAGTTATCACTGGACTTACAGGCTAGTCTTGAATTCATGCTGAGGAAGCAGCCATCAAATTCCCCAAATCATACAGTGATGTATTCCCCTCTGGAAGCTTTTCTGTTTCTGGTTAAACATTTTTGGAGTTACCTGAGAATTTATGGCCAGATCCTTAAAACTGTGCATAAACACATCTTTTTAGTCAGCTAATACAGCAGATAAATCCATGTTTAGGCACCTAAAACTACAGATAAAAACATGCTTAGGTGCCTAAATACCTTTAAAATATGGCCTTACACATCTTTGAAGATGATGCCAAGACTTCTGTGGACATCATTAACATAGGGCTGAACTTCAAACATATTTAGCAGGATTCAGATAATGTACAGAGCCCATCTTGGCACAAGCTTCTCTTAAAGGTCAAGAACTAAAAAAGGAAATTCTCCTACAAAGATGGATTGTACAAAGAATCTTTTGGGAAATAGAAAGACAGTGCTGGGCCCCCCTTTATCTTGATGAATAACATAAGGGTAATGAAAAACAAGGAGACACAGATAAGAAAACAGAGATAAGAAAATAGATAAGAAAAGAAAGACAAGTTTTTTAACATTAAATGCCATTAGAAAGCAATGTGCCAACTGGGGCAGGGAAAAGAGAATAAAAAGTTTCAAAGGACCATTCTGGAATTTTTGAACAGGATAGAAGCACCTGAAGAGCTCCTCATATATGTAACATTACTTTAACCTACACAGGAGAGCCCCTAAAGAGAAAAAAGAAAAGAGAAAAAAAAAAAAAAGAATCAGAATTCTATCCCTTTCTAGTAACATATATATATATAAAACAAGAAATCAAATGTTATTAGTAATCCCTTGCAGACTTAATCTGGAAAACACTGAGGGGAAAAAATAAAAAATAAAAAATGCTCAGATTCTGTCCTATTACATTCAAGATACATACCTCTTTGCAAAATGCTATCAATACTAAGCCATACTTTGATTCATTTGTTCATTTGTTTGCAGTGAATACTAATCTATGAGAGGAGAAGATCCATTGCCTTCCTAGGACACAGTTGCACTATGCATTGTGAAAAGGAATTACATCTTTTACTGCAGACTATGGTATTCTGGAATTAATTTCACTAATTAATCTCTTATTTTGGTTTTGAGCCAGGATCATTGGTGACCAAATGACTTAGAAATTCTTCTGTTCACAACATCTTGTTGGGAAATCATTCTGACAGATGTATATGGTATTCTAATACATTCCACATCTATGCTCCTAAAATCTGTAGAATTTTTATATTTTAAAATGCCAGTAATAGATTTCTACAGCTATTAACTATTTTTCCAGTGGACCAAATTTGGTCTGTCTGTGACTATGCATTTTCCCTTTCAACTTGCACTTTTTGTTATCATTTATGACTGTGCAAAACATGTGTTCTACCACAATGAAATAGAAACATTCTTCATGTAATTTGTGGAGGTGTAAATGAATTCACACAGGTTTCAATCAATAAAACATTAAGGCTTATGGTTTGTTCAATAGGATGACCATTTTTCTTAAGTTGATATTTAGAAAGTACACTTCTCAAAAGAGTACTCTGTTGATGGACAATATTCTGATAAAATAGAGTAAAACAATACTAGAAGGAATAAAGGTGGTAGCAACTTTAAGGTGGGAGCAACAAAAAAGTAAATTTTACTAATAAGCCAAAATAACCTGAAGGATTTGTATAAGTGAGGTGTCAAGCAATCAAAATACACAGTGGTAGCTAATGTAGTCAGTCATTTCCACAGCTACACCATTGTGTATATTTGACAGACTAAATGCAAACTTGCTACTACAATGTTTTTACATCCAAGCTGGTTTTTAATTTAGCATTTTATTGGTGTTAAGGCAGCTACTTAATTGCACTTAAACAATGATTATCAGTTCCATGTTATTACACTGAGAAAAATATATTGTGATAACTGTAATTGACTTTTGATGTTATTTTTCTTATCAGCTGCACTATTTTAGTAGTTTCCCTGTCTATAAATATGACAGCAGGTATTCTCTGGAAGTGTTAATTAAAGAGAAAAAGAAAACTTAGAATAATATATATTCTCTGTAGCATGTGCAGCAGCAAAATATGTCAACTGTCTTTATTTCACATTTCTTTACATGATGATGACCTTAGTCATATATTCATATAAAACTTAGGTCATGTTCATTTTTCAATTTCTAAAAGACGCGTTTCCTTTGTCTTTGACAAAATTGATTTTATTATCCTCAGTTTTCAAAAATGTGTGTTAAATAGTTAGCAGCTATCATAAGGTTATGTAAATTAGCAACAAATACAAGGTTTTCTTATATTCTAGACTGGAAAATAGTGCAGTATCTCAGAACCCACCAATGGCAAATGCTTTCCCTGAATTCATCACTTTGGTATTTTTTCTAATTTTGTTATATGATGTAATTAAGAGGAGTGCTGGAATTAAAATATAGAGTTTACTTACAAAGTCTGGCTGGTCTCAGGAGAGTATCTCTAAAGATTTGGTACTTTAATACTCAGGCTAAATTAATTCCTGGCTTAACTCTTGGTAGATACACCCAAGGATGAGTTTGGTCCTTTTATTTTGCAGAAACATATTGCACTGATTTATCTCTCTTTTATTCAGATTGACATCTTCCAAGACAGAAAGATGTAAGAATATTATTGACTATCACTTTAAATTCCCTTCCACTCAAAAATCCTTTGAGTAAAAGTAAGGCAACTAAATTTAAAGTTTAAAATAAGACAATCCTTGCAGTAAAAATCAGTCACTTATCAGTATACTTCCATGCAGCTCATTCGGAATTCAGAATTTGGAACACAAATTTAGAATATTGAACATGGCATTATTCATTACCTGGCACACACTCATTCAAGGCAGTTAGCCAACAAGCTATCTCTCTACTTACAGGTGAAACAACGTTTTTGAGAATCTTAAAAATTTGAAAACATTCATAAATCAAAATACAAGGGATTCTAAGAGGGAAGCTAACATCATGCCAATTTTAAGTACACTGGATAGGAAAACAAGTCAGCAGTTTAAAAGGCTTTTCTGACAGGCACTTCCACTTATTCGGACAATATCAATTAGTGTCTGTAGAGCAGACACCAAAGATGATATTTCAATCGGTGTATTTTCCAGATGCAAAAAGACGGTATTTTTCCTCTCTTTGTTCTAAACTACATCAAAAAGAATATTTATTATTGAGGGTTAGGACATCAATTGGAGTATAGAATAGGTGCTTAAATATAAGTTTGAAAGCCTGTCGGGTCCAAAAACTTTTCTACAGTGGTCATTACCATCCCTCGCAGTGATTTTCTCTATTGCAAGTTTTTTTTTTTTTTGTTTTTTTTTTTCCGTGAATGTAGGCTAAGAAACATGTGGCAGGACTGTGATGGTGGGCCCTGGGACTGGTGTGAAGTGGCCCAAAAGACAGAGGGGTGGCCCCAGCCGAAGGGTGGCCCCAGCCAAGTGGTCTCCTGAGGAATTGGTAGCCTGCTGGCCCACATTCCTGCACCCTAGATATTGCACTCTGTCCAGCCACCTTTGCCCTTGTCTTTGTACTTGCAGCCTAAGAGTGGTGTTCCCCAGGGCACTGGCTGAGAGAGAAAGCTTGCCATGTCTCCAGGAAGAGCTGCCACAGACCAAGGCCCTTTCCTCCTGCCGCCTCCTCACAGCACCATGGGCTTTCAGTAAAAACGTCCAATGGAAGGGCTACCAAGATGATCAAAGGACTGGAGCACCTCTCCTGTGAGGAGAGGCTGAGAGAGCTTGGACTGCTCAGCCTGGAGAAGAGGAGACTCAGGGGGGATCTTTTCAATGTGTCTAAATACCTGAAGGGATGGGGCAAAGAAGATGTAGCCAGGCTCTTTTCAGTGGTGCCCAGTGCCAGCACAGGAGGCCCTGGGCACAAACTGGCCCCCAGTAGGCTCCCCCTGAGCACCAGGAGAACTTCTGTGCTGTGCAGGTGACAGAGCCCTGGCACAGGCTGCCCAGAGGCTGTGGGTTCTCCTCCTTTGAGCCCTTCAGAAGCCGCCTGGATGTGGTGCTGGGCACCCTGCTCTGGGTGTCCCTGTTTGGGCATGGATGGCACCAGATGGCCTCCAGAGGTCACTTCCAAACTTAAACATTCTGTGAAAAGGAGAAAAACTTGGGATTTTGAGGTTAACAATTAGTTTGTCATTACTCAGCCTGCTGACAAAGGGTAATAAAGCCCAAATGGGACACATGCCAATAAATATAAATTGTGATTTCCAGGGTGGCCTCATGCCCATGCATGCAGATTCAAAACTGAGCTGTCATGTAGCCCTGCAACCCTTCATTAAACTCCCTTAAATGTTTGATGTAAAATAAACAGAAGCAGGGGTAAATTAAAGTCTCTGAGGCATTCTTCTGTTACAGTGCTTGTGTTCACCTGCATCTCCTAACTAGTAATGTAGTCCTGGATGACACCGAAGAGACATGTCTGTGAAAATTTATGTGGACAATTGCTGTGGTTGAAAGAATGAATACAAAAAGTTTTATCTAGCTAGTTAAAAAATAAGCAAACTATTAACACTGTTCACCTCCTTATATCTGGCATTACAGCTAAATGTGTTTTAAATGTTGCTGAAAACCGCCTCTTCAACTGTAGAAATGTCCATGATTTTCAAGACTGTTAGTAGTTTCAACATGAATATTTAGACTGGTAGGGTATTTTCTGACATTCATCTTTCATCCTTTGGTATTCCTTTTTGTTGTTGTTGTAGTGGGCTTTAAAAAATATCAGCCATTCATCAGGAAATTAAAGCAAACTATAAAGTTTAGATAATCAGTCACACCTTATGGACAATAGGTATTAAATATGGTTGGCCCACATCAGTGCTTCAGAAATATGTTGGTTGTAACGACTTTCTGAGAAACTGGAAGGTAAATACTTGCAACTAAAATATATCTGCATTAATATTAGGTTCAGTTTATGACACAGCAACAATAAGAAGATACAGAAGAACGTCCAAAATTCATGGGAAAAATCGTTCATAACAGAGAATTTAATCACATCTGCAAATATTATTCTGTCTGCTTGGAATCCCCTGGAGTTTCAGCTGGATTAGTTCTCCTTCACTTCCTGTCCTAAACATTTGTTTTATGTTTCTGTCTCCTGTTAAGCAGAAATTGCCTTTCACCTCCATGGATGCCAGCATTTCAATGATGCATGAAGAGTTTCATGTATGTATCCTAGGCAAAGTTAGACAAAGACATAAGTATAGACAGATGGGCAAGTATGTTGATTAATAGAAAAGAGAAGTCAACATGTAATGCTTATAATCTGGATTGGATTCACATCAGTAAAAATGGGTGTAGCTGCAGTAATTTGATTAGAGCTAGACCAATAAATATCCTTTTGTATATGGGACACAATATTTATGTAGGTCCTTCAATTCAAAGGGATCCTTTCTGTGCTATTTTCATAAAAATCACTTTATTTATATTGTAGAATAGTGGGTGAATAGTACTTAAGGAATATATTATCTGAGAAATTTTACCATATTTCATCATATTAAATAGTGTTAAATAGTTTTATAAGGTGTTAGAGTAATTCTATATTTAGTTGAGTACTATACATGTTTGAATATAATTCAATAAATGATGGTGATATTGATTGAAAATGTGTTCAATTATTTTATTCCTTTAAAAATGTGATCACCTTCATTTAGTTTCTATATAAAGAAATACAAATCCATTTCAAATACTGACCGCCTTGCAAACTTTGATCAACCTTTCTCTTTTCCAAGAGAATAAACATCTATGTCTCTTACTCTCATTTTACAGACAGGACATAGAAAGATGTGAAATACAAACTTAGACTCAGATTTTTTTCATGGACACAGACAGAAGATAAGTCCCTCCTAGTAACTTATAGCTACTTAGAGTTCATAATTGTCAGTAAGTAAGATCTACATTTTAGATACCTCAGGAGAATCAGTCAAGGGTGAGTATTTCATATCCTGCTGGCTCACTCAGAGCTCCTCTGGAGTGCCTTTATCCACCTGCACAGCCTGGCTCTCCTCTTCCTTTCCTGTAGCTCTTCCCACTCTTTCTTTTAAACTACTGTGGCCTCTATTGGTGCAACCTACCTCTTGTAAAATACCATGGCGATTAGTCCCTCAAACAAGAAAATACCGGACAAGAAAATATCAGACTTCCTTCAATGCCCAGCTCATTCTCAGGAGATTTAAATATGTTTCCTACTGGCCAGGAGAGTAAACTGGTTGGCTTTCAAAAAGGCAGGGCTGAATTTTAGACACTGCTCGCTGTCTTTTTATATTTAAAGCTAAGCAGATAAAATGCAGAAATAAATCTTGAATTGGATCTCAGAAAGTAGTCATCCCTCTTCTTTGTTCTCCCTCCCTCCATTTCTTGCTCTCTCCCTCTCTGTCTCACCAATGTTGTTGTTTTGTTTTGTTTTTCTGCACAGTGCTGCACCTTCAATAAGTAGGCAAGGAGGTTGAATCTAGATCTATAGTTTGCCCACTAATTTCTGATTCAGACTTCTTCCTCACACTGATACAGACACAGTGTGTCTCCCAATAAGAATGCACCTCTGATACAGACACACCTTTTTTATGGGAAGCAATAATAATTTAATGAAGGAGCAGCAGAAATAGTTTGTTAACCTCTTTGGGATCCTGCACAATTAAATGTGCCGTGTAAGTTACTATTAGTAGTACTATGATTACTACAAAAGCCTTCATAATTTCTTATTCTGGACAGATTCTTACAGCCAAAAAGACAAGGACATTTTCAGTATTTTAAAAATTGATCTATCCTGATCTTACCTAATTTTATTTTGTTGGGGCTTTTCTGCATACATTTAAATAATGATCAGATCTTCCTTCATCTTTATCTTTTCACAGTGCTCATGCAGCCAGAATGATATCAACATATTAAAATTCAAACCTTATTCTTTTTAAAACCAATTTTTCTTTTTCTGTAAGTGTATCATTTAATTCCATGTGAATTAATTTTACTCATGACAGTATTTTTTCACTTCAAGTATCTGTTAAATGCTCCTTTTTACACCCAACCTGCTAGCAAAAATATTAGAAGGTAAACGAATGAGATGATTTGCAGTGAAGAGATGGGATGCCAAAAGAGCATAGTATATAATTGGAAGAGCACAGGAGAATGTTTAAAATAAGTTCAAGAACAGCGATAAGGCTAAAGATGATGTTATCTGTTGGACAGAAGAAGCCATTAACATACACCAGAGTGTTTTCAATCACTTAATCAGAAAACCCTTTTCCTGAGCACTGTTTCTTGTCCATGTGCCATGAACAAACATAAATATTTTGGATTTCCTGCATCCTTCACTCTGATAATGGGCTCTTAACTGTAAGCCCTTCCCACCTCAAAGAAAGAGCTAAAAACAAATGATAAAACATGAACCATAGAGATGATTTCTAGACCAGATGAGTTATGGAATTAAACTACATGTTCAAAATAGCTTTTGCACTATAGTCTTAGTCTTAGCTTAATATGAAAGTAATTGAAAATGAGAGATGAGGAGAAAAAGGATGTGGATGAGGATGAAACTGCTGCCAGTGAGCTAAAATGACTAAATTGTCAGTGATTGCACTGGTATACATTCAGCAACATAGAAAGAAGGGCTAAACTGTTCTCTTTTTACAGCAAATATCAAATTTTCATTTTCAGTGATGTCACAGTTGATTTCACAGAACGATAGTAGAGACAGGCAACAGGCAATCATGGGTGTTCTTTTGTTTGCTTTGTTTTGTTTTGTTTTGTTTTCTCTTCTTACACATTTTGTGTGCGAGGAAAAGGTTCAAATATTCAGCTGAGTCTTGACAGATATGTACTTATTCCAAAGGAGATCTCTGAGAGAGATGTCTTGAGGATGCCATTGTCTGTTGGTGGAGTTTTTCTATCATTTTTTAACAATTTAAGGAACAAATTTAGGTGACACTCTCTTTTGTAGAAACAATGGCTGGATGATTTCTATAACTGTAGATCTCCATCAGTTATTCTTGCATACACATGTGCATTCTTCATTACAGCTGAATGGCAGCCAAGTGTCCTGCCCATGCTTGCAGCACTGCTATAATGCATCAAGATTTTCCATCAAGAAATGGTAGGACAACATTCAATCTGTAATGGTCACAGTATATTATCAGAAACATCCGAAGCCTTGGCAATAGCAGTGTGGCTTCAGGAGCTGTTTTCAGATAATTCTGACACCTCTGATGCAATGTGTTCCTTGGTCCAAATGAGCTGTATCAGTCATTTGAATAATAATGAATTAGAAACTGCACTGTGTGTTTCAACAAATAAATCAAAGTGGAATACTTGGGCATCAGGTGAAACTAACTTTAAGTGATCATTACATAGAAAAAATAGTTCCATTTTAAAATGTTTTTGTACTGCTTTAAACAACCAGGAGACAAATTTGTTTGCTATGTTACAACACATAAAAGAAATCACTCCACATAGTAGATTGATCACTAGTCCAGATTTAACTTTCCAAGTTATATAAAAATAAACAGTGCCAAATACTCAGCTGGTGTAAACAGTGACACTGCATTGAACAATACCAGTTGCATCAGGTGAGAATCTTGCTGTTGCACTAGCTCAGGAACCTGAAAGTGGCAGCATGCATGACTTTAAGGTATACACTTTGAGGCAAAAGTTGTTTTTCTGAAAAAAAAATCTGAATTTGACTATGAGTATAAAAAATGTATGTAAATATAAAACAAAAATAAAAAAGGGATATTTGGGCACTGAAGTCAGAGAAAATAATTACTCAGTTCAATTAAAATATTTGGGAATACTGAACTCATGAAAAATATGCCTTTTCCCAGATGGCATGTAATAGTTATCAGTTTTATACTTAGGTTTGGTAGGTTGTGAATGACTTATTCACCATCACAGAATGTATTTATGTATTCCAAGTAAAAATAAACAAAACCTCCTTAAATACATGTGGAATGCAAAAAGCAGAATCGAGTCGATTAAGTGCTTTTGCTGTATGTTCCCTTTGTTTGTGTGTTTGAGCCAGTAACAAGAAAGTGTACGTCACACTTATGACATTTTCCACTTGTTTTTTATACAGGTGAGATGTACTTTTTATAATAAAAAGATAAAAAATATATTTTTATTTTTTTTTCCTGGGGAAACTGCTAAGGAAATCTGATGGCTCATTAGAGAGACTGTTTTCTCACCATAAACATTTCCTCTCATTACTGAGAAAACTGCCACTAATCAAACGTATTTCTGAAGTACTACAAAAGGATTTGGCATTAAATTTCAAGATAATGGTTGTTAAGTAAGGCCTGTTTCATTCTTAGTTTTTATTTTTAGTCTGTTGCTTTATTGTTTCTCTGTACAGTGGAAAATGTTGAGCATTGTTTGTTATGGAATATGGGATATAAATATGAATCAAATCTGTTTACATATGATTTTGATTTTGGGGGGAGGAATTACTTCTCAAACAATCAGACTTAATAAGTGCTACAGAAATGAACAGAATGCAAAGTTCGTGTGTTTTTTCTTTTTAAAAAATGTTGGTTGAATCACATCAAAATCTCAAGACAATTCCAAGATGAACCGACTCTGAGAGTAAATGACCTCTTCATCTCAGTGATAAAGTTCCAGCCAAAATATTCTCTCGGCCTGAGACGTGATTCATTAGAAATATGTGCATGGTGTGGAGCTCTACTTTCTATCTGGCAGAGTCCGGCCTGCAGACTGATAAGAAGCAAATGCAAATGTCCTGATAAGAACTGAATGCAAATATTTATGATATGATATTCCCTGGGAATTATGTGCAGATAAAACAAAGTGTATTATTTTCCCGCTTCTCTTTCAGGTTTGCCAAAATGCCCTTTTTCGCTTTCGGAATTTGCATTTCTTCAAAATTGATTCGGCTTGCGTATTATGTTAAGCTATTTGTTTGCTAAGGATGGTAATTAGTTACTGTAATTACAGCAATGACAGTTGCTAAATTGTTTTTAAAGCATTACAGTGAGCCTGTGCCAGAAGATTGCAGTATTTTTTTGGATTTAAGCAGAGGCTGGAAAAACTCCCACTCTAAGGCCAGCATGGGATTTTCAGCTACAAAGCTGCTTTTCCTGATTGAAATATTTTTTTTTAAGAAATCATTAATTTGCATTGATTGTAAGTACTAACTTTAAATTTTAGTTTATTCACAGATCACAGAAATATTAGTGATAGTGGGCCCTGTGGGAAAGGAGATACAAGGGGGACTCCCATCGTAAATAAAAGTGAAAGCTGATAGCAGAGGAAAAATGGTATAACTATTACTCTGAGCCAGTTAATTAAACTCTTTAGCCTGTTTTTAGATAAATTAAAAACAATTTTAAAATGCCTGACTGAAAGTCATTCTTGAACTTTTCTGAGGTGCTCAGAGCTAAGTAAGAAACTCGGAAACAACTGAATTCACCAAGTCCTTACTGTACAGCACTCTCTGATTCGAGACAGAGAAGAAGTAAGGAGACAGCTCTTCCAAATAAACTCACAAAGTCACTTGCAAATAAAGGTTTTGTTATGGTGGCTTGAAGTAACTGCTTTTCCATTCTTATTTACAGACTAGCCCTGGACACTTGTGTCTGGAGTAAGTACAGGGTGTCCAGAATATTTGGTGATAAACCCAGAAAGCCCCAAGTTTCATCTTTTCCTCCTTCCCCCTAGCATTTCCTCCAAAGGAGGTGCTAAGACAGCTGAAAGAGTATGCAGCTCAGCAGTGGAAGAGCCCCAGGCATCTTAGCATGAGCTCTTCCTCTTCCAAGACATGTGGTCTCGGGAGATTAGCTGGTGTGTGTGTGGGAACCCTAAGGCTTTCACCCATCTCTTCATTCTGTTCCTCCTTCCACTCCACCCCCGTATAATCGCATTCCCCACAGTTTACAGGAATAGACATAATCACTGCACCTTTCTTCCTTCAGAGAAAAGGCAGCCTCCTTTGAGGCTACAGTTTTGCTCTGTAACTGGGAAGCAGAACACCTGCAACCCACCTTCCATCACCTTCATCCCTCTCTTTGATGCCAATTGACCTAGAGCCCTACTGCCTGAAATTCTGGTATTTATCTGAAAATTCCTCCCAACTCCAAAAACAGCCTTTCTTGGCTGGTCCTAACTATAAGTCTTCATTTTTCTTTCCAGTCACATTTTACTTCTGGGTCACTCCTGCCCCACTGCTGTAGATGGCCATTGTACAACAAGCCACACGCTTCTGTGTTTGAGCTTGTGTGGAGTGAGCTCTTTTACACAGTGTGCTGTCATTCTATTTGAATAGACAGCACTATATGAAAGCAAAATTTGCTTCATAGTGTGCAGACCTATGTTTTCATTTTGACATAGAGCCAGTCTTTCGAGGATGTCTTGCCCTTTACAGTATCATGTATCTAGTCTCCTGTAAATAAGACATTTCCAGCTGATTAACTAAATGTCCAGTTCTTCCCCCTGAACACCAGACTGAACCAAGTATTGTCCTCATGCTTCCATAAAATCCCATTATTCCGATGTCTTACATTTGGAAGTCTTACATTTGGGAAAAAAAAAAAAAAAAAAGATTTTTTTCTGCATTTCCTTGTTGAGGTAACTAAGATCCAGAGAAATACAAGTCCCATGATATCACTGTATCATTCAACACAGGGGAATCTTGCCGTTTCTAATCACAAGGGAATAGCATGCTAACAGCTCATGAGAAACACATGGTGTGACATTCTGAGGTCACTTTTCTATCCCATATATAAACTTACAATAGTGGATTTTGACTGAGCAGTATTGGATCAAAGAACAACTTCAGGAAACATAAGTTAAGATTCAAATATCAGCTAAGTGACTGCTTAGCTACAGAAAGAAAAACATCTCTCCTGAAGTGAGAAAGTTTTCTTGTCCTGAGTTTCAAAGGCTTATTCTTTACAAAGTTTATTGGCTTATATTTGGATTATACTCTTCACTTTGAAACTTCTACCAAGGATTTACTTCCAAGGCCGACACTAGTTACAGACACGATCTACAAGGATATAATAGGCCCAATTGCCAGTAAGTAGATTTTTATCTAATTTATACTTGGTTTTGAGTGACACTGTTTTTAGAGAGGGATAAGAGAATATCTTTAGGCATTATTTTAGATCAAACTTCATATTTATTTTCATTTTAAAATGGTAAATAAATTGATAGTGTAAGCATGAATGGTATGCCACAGACAGTCTTTAGAATCCCTATCAAAGGAGTTGTGAACAATGAATACAAAAATCTCAATTGCTCATTAGACTTTGCAGCAACTTGTAACTGTTGATAAATCATTTATTAATACATCTGTTATACATTTAGTAACATTTATTGCCCATTTAAAAATAAATATATAAAATCTAATCAAGTGAATGAAAACTGTTCATATATTGTCATATTTATAAAGGAAAGTGAATTTCTTTTTTGACTTCAGATTTCTAAGAGCAACACAATGTCAGAATATGTTTATATTTAACTTGCATAATAAACTAGTAAATATATTTGATTACTATAAGAGTGAGAGTGACTTTAAAATGTCAACTCAATAATGACTTCTTTTCTGTTTGTGATGTGTATATATATCTAATGCTACTATATCTGTTGTGTATGCAGAGCCTTAGCGGTACTGCTTATGAGTCTGGCAGACATTTAGTTAGATGCATAGTTAGACACATGTGAAAAAGTGCAACATAAAGCACACAAGAATGATATATATTTGCAGAAACTCACAAAACATAATGATCTATTTCTTCACCTAGGCTGTGGAAACAGCTGTCCAGCTCAGAGTTACCACAGCAGGTTATAAAGGTTGTGTAAAATTAGTCTTACAAACCCTGGGGTAATAGACCAGTGTCTGCTTTATTTGTTGCTGTTTTACAGGAGGGTGACTGGGTTGGGGGGGAGCCCTGGAGAGAGGAAGGGAGACACTGCACTGCCTCAGCAGTTGGGATGGCTCTTGGAGAAGCTGCTTCTGAAATCCAGTCTGGGGAGGAATGGAAACCGAAGGGAGTCACAATGAGGACCCAGGAGACTGCATTTCCAGAGGGACTGCTGGGAAGAGCACAAGGAGAAACACATAGCTAGGTTTTTGAGGTGATGGAAAAAGAAAGGCCCCAAATGCTGCAGAGGAGCATACAAATCCAGCCAGTTTCTGAGTGGCCTGAACCAAGTGGGGAAGCAGGGACAGGCCTGAGAGGACTCTGATGGATGCAGGAAAGGGCTTTTTCTCCTTCCGTGTTACTTCTATGCACTCTGACCTAATTGCTTTTGCTCTGTTTAAGAATTTGTTAATTACCTTTGTTGAGATTACAATAAAACCTGGTATGCTTGCAGTATGAAGCATAGGCGGATACCTCTGAAAGTCTTAAATAAATCAGAATTCTGTCACACTCTGTCGTACATTATTGGATTTAGATTTTGTTTGTTAGTTTGTTTGTTTTTCATTAAATCCTTAGCTTTCTGATCAAGAAATAACAGAAATACATTCATTAAAAAGGAGTTCCCAGACCATGTGGAGTCTAAGGGAATCTCGAGATGTTCCCAACTGAAACCAAAAAAATCAGAAAAAAAAATGGGAAAAAAAATTTTTCAAACTTTATGTTGGTAATACTTTAATGGTTTTACTTCTGTGCTATTAGGGGACTGTGAATATAGAGCATCATAATACCATATGAAGAAGTTTTACAGTCTCTGAATAATAAAACAAATGATTAAATAGATTTCTCTGATGTGATGCATCGTCTAAGGTGCTGCCTTCCTACATGCATCCTGGCAAATGATAGGGATTAAAATCCCATGCAACATTTAATTAACACTAGTGCTCTGGCTACAATAAAAGTTGAGCAGACAGATACTGTGCTTAGAAATGGGTGTTTATTTTCTGTCTTGAAACACATGAAAAGGATTAACTTAATAAATGATTACAATCCTCTAACTTGACCAAGGCCAATAGACCCTGATTATTTTAACATCTGTTGGTTTTATTCTAAATCAAATACAGAAAAATATGATATCAACACTTAAGTGTGATGTGCTATGTTATTATATATTCTAACAAGGTGAAGCATGGATACCTTGACTCTGCCTAGGTATTTGGAGTCTGTTATGTTTTCTTTAATAATCTCTCTTGCATTTCTGTCACTCTATAGCACAGGTTCACTGGAATTGATGATCTATCAGGGAGGACTTTAAAAAAAATGAGTTATGAAGTGTGGGTTATTATCAGTGAACAACCCATCATCAGTCACATGGTGAGCCAGTGACTGGATGCAGCTGTGATGGGGACCAGGTCGGGAGCAGACTGCAGAGACGCAACAGGATCATTTCCCCAAATAGAGCAGGTCATGCTAATGAGGTCTGAAGAGGGGAGTATCATTTTGCACTTTCTCCTGCATCCATGGTAAGCCCACCATGGAGCCTGTTGTAAGTCATAGCATCATTACACTATTGTCTAGGGTGTTGTGTAAGTCCTTGATTCTTAAAATCTGTCATCTCACTCAGAACAGCTGTTGTTTTCATTTCATTCTTCACCAAGCTTGAACTACAAATGTTACTTTGATGGAATTTTTCCTCCTGAAGTCCCTCTTTTTCCTATTTAGAGAATATTCTGATTTATTAGACTAGATGATTCTCCAACATACACGAGGTCAAAGGCAACTCTAATGTACGATTGTACTGCCACTCCTTCTTTATGTGACATGGAGGAAGTACGCTCTACTGAAAGACACTGAGAGGACCAACTACAGCTTCTTAACCTAAGAAATTCTTTATATATATATATTACTTTAAACATTTTGGAGAAGTACACTGAGTTTGACAAGTTCTCATCAATATACAAGAATAATCTCAGTAGACTGGAGTAAGCTGTTAGGACATAATCATCTGCAAGATTCAGTGACTCTAGAGCAGTACTGCCTTGGACTACCTTGGCCACATGGACTGGAGAGTTTCCAGGTTCCCTGCCAGCAGACTGCAACTTAGAGCTGCTTACACCACCTGCTTGTGATGAAGCTCTCCAGGCAGCCTAGATCTCTGTCTGAGCTAGGAATCTGGCCACAGTGGAAGCTTTGCAGAGCTTAATCTGAGTTGTGATTTTTTAGACTTCTAACCTTCCATCTTTAAGACAAGTGTCTTCCCTGAATCAATGGCCATAATGATGTAGACCTTTCAGACAAGTCTCATTTCCCCAGTTAAGTGTCACTATTAAGAGAGCCTCAGTGCCCTTTTACTGGGGATAGTGTGATAAGTTCCCAGGAACTGGAACAGCTGTTCCACCCCTCCCCCTCCCCCCTTTTTTTTTTTCTTCTAGAAACATGTAACAAAGCATAACAATTTCAAAACAAAACAAAAAAAAAAGTTTGGGTCAGTTTCAGTGTGAGTTTAAGACAATGTAATTTAAGTATCTACGCACAAACCTCTGTGCTAGATGGCTGACTCAGTGCAGTTCAGTGTACTACTGTGGGTACCCTTTCACCCTTTCAGGTGCCCTGAAATGTTCAACTGGTCCTCCTGCTGCCACTCCAGAATGTTGTTTTTGTCCTTTAGGACCTGTATTATATTCCTAAGCTTTTGAACTTGCCTCAGATAAGTTGGGGCACCTCAAATTATGCTAGTTAGCTATCTAACTGCAATCAAATCAAGCCCAGTAGAGTCAGACATGCTTAGATATTCCTTTATTGACCACACAGTATATTTTTACTTTAGATGAGCTAAATCACTATTTTAGCTCTATTTATTAGGTCTTCATTAACTATAATAACATCTTAGACACTTAGTGCCCATGTGGGCATCCGCTTGTACAGCCTTTAGTTGTCTTAGCCTACAGCTGACCCCAGTAAGAAATTATTCAAGTACTGTGTAGATATTTACCCTTAGTACCCCCTAGTGCAACTCATATTTCAAATCACATAAAAGGGAATTGACAGTGTAGCCCACATTTCACAGCTGAATGGCACAACTCAATATTAAAAAACAAACAAACAAAACTGTCCAATTGGTTTATCTGCAAGATTTTCAGACATTAGCATAATAACACTATTTATCATAGAATAGACTTTTAATAATGAATTGTCTAAAGAAATTTCATGATAGATTTTTTGATGAAACACTTTTCTTTGAACATACATCTATAATCTTAAAGTATGTTTGTGTTAATATACTATGAAGGCATATCTAAATTAGATGAAACCAACAGGCTGTAGTAACAATTCAGTGATGGAAGAGCAGGGAATGGACTTATCTAATATATTCTACTTTTCTATAGTCCATTGGGTACCTGCATCCTTATAGTTTTATAATGACTTATGATGAGAATTATGCTACAAATACACATGTGTACAAAATACAGCAGAATTTGCCAAGGAAGATAACCTTTCTGATCAAATCACTAACAAATGAGGCTAGCTAAGCCTAACATTGGATGAACTCTGAAATATCCATAACATGCTGAAACAAACCAAGTGCTTGCTGGCACAAATCTGAAGATGGTTCTGTTGCGTTCCATTAAGAGGATGAATGTGTCCTAATCACAAGTCCTAAAATAGTCTCAAACTCCATCAAAAGAAATTCATTCAGTCCAGGTGCACCTCTTTTCCAATAAAGTTTGATGGTAGATGATAGATGGTAAATATAAATTAGCTGTACTGGATCAAAGACCAGCTGTAATGATGGGGAGAGAAGAATGGCTGCATTCATCATATCATAAAGCGGAGAAAGACACAAAATGGTTCTAGTTAAGCTGAGCTGAGAATATGTGAAAGGGGAAAAAAAAGGAAAGGAGAACTAAGATATAGAAGGGAGACTATGAATCATCAGGCACAATCAGTATCCATATCTTAAAAAATGATTACAGAAATGGGAAAAAGCTATTATTTTCCAAAAGGACTTTGCAGATCATTTAGGCTCATTTCATTATCCTCTTACTGAAACCTCTAAAATATTATGAAAAGAATTTTGCATCCTAGTTTGCTTTTGAAATGTTGCATACTTAAATACTAACTTTAATTTTTTATCAAAATATAACTTCCAAATACAAGCTATCAATAACCTTGAAGGTTTTGCTAAGAAATAAATGAGCCTATAAATGAAAGCAAGGTAACTTTTACACAAAAAGGAAAAACAGAAGTACTATGGAAATGTAAGCATTTTGGATTTCTCCATATGAAAGTGTTTTGATTTGTGAAATCTTATACTTTTGGGGGTGTTCTAACCTGGTTTCAGTATTTAACATGGCATGATCCCTATCCCACAGAGCTCAATATATATAGCATCTGGGAACACAACAAGAATTGTGTCTTGCTCTTCTCCAAGTCTTCGTTCATCTTCTGCCAGTAATTCACTTTCCATAAGAATCTGTCCCTTTAGATAAAAGCTTTACTCCTTCCTGAAGTGCCTAATGATTCAGATTCATTTTTGTTCAAAACTATCAGCATTATAATCCATTCTCTCAGTTTCATTAAACCTATGGCTATGGGCCCCAGAATTTGAAGGACAGTGGTGATTTAAGGGGAATCTGAATTGATTAAGTTAAAATGCTTGGCCCCTTGTTGGACACCAAAGGTTGAAAAAGGCCTAAGGATTTTCTATAATGTTCAGAACTGACCAGAGGAAGTTGATTTGGATGGATAGTAATTGTTTGTGTTTGCATTATATAGTCAAAAAAAAAAAAAAGACATTAAATGTAGCATATTTCAACTGTAGTAAATACGTATACCAGACATCACTGATTAATACAGAAAGTCAGTCTGTCCTTTCTTCCTCTTCTGCATCCCTTGCTTTTGCTAAGGGTCATATGTTAACTGATGCACAACTGGGGAAGATTTTTCTTTCTATTTCATAAGCCTTTGGTGCAGGAACCTTCTGCATTTATATACCACTAACAGAAGTGGGGTCCTGACTTATCCTAGAATTAGATGAAATAATTATAATAGGAGTAATAGTTGTGATAGTGGTAATAACAACAGCCCATCAGACTCACCTGACAGCTACATGTTAGCATGCTTGATTATATTTCAATTGATACCACACTCTTTGAAGCATTTGAAAGCTCCACTGGTGTTATGCAGGATTTCTTTGGCCTTTCTTTAACAGCTATTCTGAATAAGGACACAATGGATCTAAAATGAATAGATAATTCATTTCCACACTTATGCAAAACAGTTTAACCTCAACAGACAGGAAAGTCATTGAAGGTTTTATTTGTGAATTTCTTTGTTCTTATGCCTTCTCGGTGAAGTAACTCTGCTGCTAACCTCCTGTACCGAAGAACTGTAAGACTGCAAGGACTAGCTCTTACCAGCACCTTGGACCTGTGAGCTACTTCTTGGATCATCCAAGACAGAACTTTTGTATTAAGCAAACCAGAAGTATTTTACAGACCTTAAAATGAAAAAGTGATGAGAAAAGACAAAATAAAGCTGGTCATTAGAAAGCCCCTTTTGGACACAAGAGAAGTACTTAAAAGTTAACTCTGATTCTGATCACCTAGTAAATAAATAAATACATTTGTACATCTGATGGACTACTCAAGTCTATTTGAAAACAATGCAGAACTAAGTTCATTTTTCAGCATGCGTCTGGGCTGATTGTGTTTTCCAGGTTTATGAAAGGTTTCTATCATGCTACAGATATTGTAAGACTTTATTTGAATTTCCTTCAGAAATGGTAGTAGAAAATTTGCTGCACGTCAAATATTTTGTTGTTTCCTGTGTTGCGGCTGGCATAAACTAAATATACATATTATTATTTTTTTAATAGCTGTAAATCATTTCCCAGTATGTAGGTCCTAAAGTATTAAATGTACTCTAACACTACACATGTAAAGTTGTCCCTATATGATACAAATTACTCTCCTAATCAAGTGATTTTCATCCAAGTTAAAACTGTAACAACATTTTGATCATTTTGACAGGGCATATTCAGGCCTTAACTCAAATAAAAGTGTAACAGCATGCTTAGACTCGTGTGGCTTGTGCTCTACATATGCTAGAAGACTATTTCAGTTGTTCATGTCCTACCTCTTCATAAAATGAGCCAAGCTGTACATATCCAGTGATGTTTCGTTTCTTTTAACTGTTGCCTTTCACGACATGACAGAACTGCCTCTTTAGACAATAAATGTTCAAAACTGCTGTGGCACATGGGTGTCCATATTGCTGTTGCCATGATAGTCTAAAAATGTAAATTAAACTAGACTTGCAATGACTCAAATAAGAGTCTGTGCACCTGAAAGCATGCTTATTTTTCCATCTACTCTAGGTAGAAAAATAAATGATATTACCTTTTCTCACAGATTTTGTCTACATGTGCTAAAATTCATTTATGTGTGCTCATGACATTGAGTCTGATCCCTGTTATCAATCTCTCAGGAATGCTAACCATATTTTCCCATCCACTCTCATACTGACATAAGGTCTTATTCTTACATTGTCTCTTTCACAGCTTCTCCCATAGGGGTGTGGAAAAGAAAAAGGTAGAAATTTTGCTGTGTTTGGCAATGCTTTGCTTATATGGAAGCATCTTGGAGCTCCAGATACTTGGATGCATTTTAGAGCAATTTTAAGGCTGTCCTAAATTATGCTGTCAAGGCTCCCATAGGAGCCCAGCAATGAACATTGGCAAAGAATTTTTCCTCTGTTCCTCATCTATATGGAACCTCAGTTCAGCAAGTAGCTATATGTTTAGACAAAAAAAAAAAATATTATCTAAGAAATACTAAATTAAGTGCATACAACTGAGAGCTTTGGAGAGCTTTGATTTTCACCTGATAGCTGATTAAGAGCCTCAATGAAATTCTGATTCTAAAAAAAATGATCACTTTAGACCTAACCAAATAAAAATATCAAAGGTCATAATTTCAAATCAAACCCCTTTAATTGCTTTGGATAGAACAGGTAATTCAACAAAGTGAAATCTGCCTGTATTTCTTACTCTTACATTTTGCCAACATTCGCACAGTTGGCTTGCCAAGCCACTCTCTTCCTATTGAACTGAAATGCACAGCTTGGAAAACACAAGTAATTTTTATTCTTTTTTTTTTTTTACTGAGAAAAGCATCATTCTGTTGGCTAATAGCAATCAGAAGTCATTGAAGTGTTTACTAGATGGCTAAGCAATGAGACTTACTAATAGCTCTTCCTTCAGAAAGGGTTATCAGCCTCTGCTTCACTTTCATGTTTTGGGTCTTTTATCTGAAAAGCACTTTTTAGGCCTACAATTCATGACAAACATAATGAAGGACCATGCAGATTTCAGATTACTAATCAACTCACTTAATTTGTCAATGAATGCCAACCTGTCATATCTACTTAATGTATAGCATGCTTAAAATAAGCAGAACTGCAGTGTATATTAACACAAAAGGGGTATTTCACTGCCAACAAAAGACTTTTGTACACAAGTTTTTAACAATGTGTTACTGATTCCCAAATGGTGTGTTACTGATGGTAAAACTAGCCTTTATAATTGTCCCTAGAATGCGTAAAGCATAGCACTCCTGAATTTGCTGAATATTACTTAGCTGTTTGTCTTTGAGAAAGCAAAGAATTCCAGACCAGGATTCAAAAAGTTTAGTAGTTGCTCCCTGTAGTTAGTGGAAACCCAGTGTTACCCAGTGTTGTAGGTGGAAGCTAAATCTTTTACCAAAAGATGCACAACTAATCAAGGAATCACAGACCTCCCAGAGCTGTAAAGTTCATGCATTTATCATAAATGAAGATGAAGCTGTGCCATCTATATCAAACAGATTTGGGACGCACACAGGTGTCCTGCTTTTGCTCTGGAACTCCCACATCTGCTGTTACTAAAAGTCAAGTTTTAGCAATGTTTATAAAGGATAATAACAATTCTTATGAGGATTACTGTATTTTTTATCCTTTTTTCTTTCTTTTTTTTTTTTTTTTTTAATTCAGATTGTTTGTGTTTGAGCTGCAGGCTGAACAATCACGTCAAATACAGAGTTAACTTTTTAAAACCGAAGCTGGACATTCATATACCATCTTTGAACACTTGCAAAGCTAAATAGTATTACTGCAGGATTGTCTTGGTAAAGGAAATATGACAAATGCCAGTATGGCATTTGCTACATATTTTAAAAGTGAATACTACTTAGTATATACTTTTTTTTTTTCAGAATTATCACATAGTCCTGCAGCTAGCCTAAATTTCTGATACTATGTTGTATTGACAAATTCATACATCTTATATATCTGGCCAGACTGAAACAGTAATATTATCAATAGGTTACAGTTTAACATGTAAATATTGTTATAATTCCTCTCTTGGCATTGAGGGTTTGAAATTAAAGATGTTTTATAAACAATCTTAACAGCGTGATTTCAAACTTATTTAACAAGTTAATGCAAAATTCTTTGTTCATTTAAGGAAATTTATATTATGAGAACTAATTATGTGATTTCAGATAGGGATGCTCACCTAAGATAAGAATACCCCTATGAGTAAAGTTAGCAGTACTGATTGAGACCATTGTGTATAAGGCAAGTGCTTAAGCCAGACTCTTTTAATCATCTTTTAATTGTTTTAAAACACAGGAGCAACAGAAGTCACAAGGATATGAAGGATCCTGTGCAAGGCTCTGTCTGAAGTCCACAAATTTTGGCAATAAACTCATTTTTGCCATTGGCTGTGACTTGGAATAAATTATATAGCTCCTCAGTACCTAAGCTTCATTTTCTGTAAATGGCAATATAACTCTCTTTCTACTGTGTACCAAGAAACACAATGGTAATTCTCATAGAACAAAATGTTTTGCTAATGCTCATAGAATAATGTGAAAGTCTTAGACAAAAACTACTATAAAAGTACAACATATTTCAAGGGTAAAAAACTTCCAATAAATTATTCAATGCAAATCTTATATTCAGACCACCCACCAACACACATAATTAATGTATTAATACTTATCATAACTACTCCTTTATCGTATTTTAACATCTTTTCTGAGTTGAAAATGGAGTTGCTATTGAGGAAGCTATTGTAAGCCAACCCACACACTAAAACTGCTAGTCCGAACACCTGCCCTTTTACAGTTAGTGTTCTTCTGGCCAGTTTAAAAAGAAAAAAAAAAAAAAAAAAAGATAATAAAACTGGGGAAATTAACAGACATGCAAACAGAGAATATTAAGCCGATATTAGAATTATCTTCAAAGCTTGCCTGTTGGTATTACTGGCCTTTAAGCATACATTTGCAAGTTACATAAAGAAAAAAAAAAAACAAAACACAAATGAGTGTTCCAAACCCTAATTGTTGTAACTTATCCATGCAGTCCAGCAAGAATTTTCAGTGCTCTTCAGAAATGTTTGTTCACTTGCTGCAAACCATGTCACAAATCTTCAGTGCAGCAGCTAATATTTTACAATTGATCAAATAAACTGGGATATGTATTCTAAATATGTGACTTAATGAAAACAACTTAAAGATTTATGCTCCATTTAATGTACTTAGCTGAAGTCTCATGGGATTGCCAAAGGAGATAAAAACTGCAACATGGGTTAATGCTTAGTTATCTTTTGGTTAACTTATATAGCTTAGTAATCAAAGGACATGAAAGGAAAACTTTTGATAAAAATTAGCCTATTTTAAAATTCCAGAAAAGACAGCTGCCTTTAAATATAATACAATGTAAACTATATACTTACACATAAGAGCTCATAGCTATACTTTGTTTGCAATTTGTAGACAAGAACATTATTCTTAGTTGTTTGGCATCCTATTAAATGTTAAAAAAAAAAATCAGTTTGTGGAGAAAAATAAAGAATGTGAAATGATAAATAATGTGAAATGATAAATAATGGTGACATGTCTACATATTTTCCTCTTCCTGTCTTTCACTCTCCCTGGCTTTTGCAAGAATATAGTGGAAAAAGATGATTCTGTAATGTAGAACATTGCTAAAGAAAGAGAAATAAATAAATTATGATTTAAATAGTCATCCAGGTCCCTGACAAATTCTCAGTATTTTGCAAACTGAAATAGAAGTACAAAATGTGATTGCTTAATCAGTCCACCAAATAACAGTGCTATTGATTTTTATAATTATATAATTACATATGTGGGTGAATATTCCTATTGATACAAAATGGTCAAGTGGTAACACTGCAGCTAAGTGTTACAATAAAAATTACTTCATAAATAAGCATACACCTTGTTTGGTTCTGTGCTTGAAGCTGGTTTGCCAGCCCACTCAGGATTCAAGGCAAACAAAACGTTGGTGACTGAAAGACCATCTTCCTAAGATGGATCAGTCTAGAAACCAAGCAACAGAGACTGGAACAAAAAGAAAGACTTCACTTGATGCTACTATGCAAAATATTCTGTGAATAAAAACAGAGGATCAGACTTTAATTATATCAAAACCTAACTTGGCAATTATTCCTCTCTCAAGTATTATATTACAGAAAGAAAAGACCTCACTGGGACCAGACACACAAGGTCAAAAAAAGACAATATGTATTTCATATTTTCTTCTATTGACGTTTCTTGCTTATTTGGAGGGAAGGAGGATGAGGTTGGACTAGTGCCTATGCATGTATCTATTTGATGAATTTGTTTACTGCTTGTTCATGTGTACCCATGAATCCTACCCATCTTCATTTCGGCATCTTACTTTCACAGAAATGGCAGCAAATTATTACTCTTCTATTACTCCACAGTTTACTACTGTATTGAGCATGAGGCTGAGCTTGTTGGTTAAAGTAATATGTTAGCACAAAGCATAAAAGTGACCACTGATGTCCAGAAACTACTGTCAAATACAGCGTTCATCACTGAGAGATTTGGGAGACTGAATAGAAAAAACATCTGGTAGAGCTGCAGGACTGTATATCTTGTAATATTTATTGTGAAACTCCATTTTGATGTTCATGGTTCTAAAAGGATGAAGTTGAGGAAAAATATTCTTTCTGACTGCCCAAGCAGACACGGAGAGATGAGAGGGCATGCTGAGAGGCTGTATCAGTAACACTAGGCTTCCCCCTTGATGGCTTAATGTCAGCAGGGCTGGTCTTGTTGAAATTAATCCAGTCACAATAATGGCATAAAGACATGCATTTATACCTCTATTGACTTTTCACGTTCACAGGATAATTGTTGTAACATTTTCTTAAAGGCCAAAGACCTTTTGATGATAAATATATCTCATTACATGGAATTTTATATGTAATCATTACATGAATCTCAGTGTAATTCAATGGATGTATTTACCATATGTTAATCCTAGCATAACAAGCCTTTAACCTATTTGACTTAATTATAGGCATATCATCAGATTTACTGTAAAAAAAGCTTCTTTTTTCACATCTGCTTTAAAACCCCTTTCACTTTTTAACTCTTTTGTGAATTACCTATAAAAGAGTCCATCTTCTCCACTCCCCACCTCCTCACCTTCCTTGAATGCAAATCCAAGGTGTGCAGAATTTGCTCTGCTGATGTAAAGACAGGCAAAGCTAGAAAAACTTCTGAGAAGAACTTTTGAATCAGTGTAGAGTTGGCATAGATTCCTTCAGTGTTTCATTTGAATTTCCTCCCAGTTTGGCAATATATAATCAATCAATTCTGACGAGATTTTTCAGTTATCAGTGGTGCTTATGTTTTCATTGTGTATGAACATGGCACATAAGATAATTTTTAAATCCTTCCTAAAATTGAGATAATAGCTATATTATCAATAAAATTGGTAATAGCTACCAGTCTCTTGGGAACACAAATCTATGGACAACTAGAAGTGAACAACAAATACAAGGGAAAACCAAAGGAACTATATTTATTTACATTAGAAGAATCTCAATTGCAAAAGCCTGAATTGTAGATGCACGTGAAAATATTCAGATGTTCTCCTTGACTTTTAGAACAAGATGATGAGACAAATTTGCCTTAATTCACAGGGAAGAAAATAGATTGGTTGTTAACAAAAACATTTAATAATCAGAACTGTGAAATACTGAGCTTTTATGGAAACTACTTAACTAGAGATTTTAAGAACAGGGTAGAAAACAGCAGCTGGAGCTTGTCTAGTCCCCTATGGTCTTCCTTCTGTTAAAGTGGTTATACTGCATGGTCTACTAAGGTGTCTTTCAGCCTTTCAGTTGAGTAATTCCATTCCTGTGCTCTTCTTAGTGTCCCCATCCTTTTTCCTTTTACTGGTTTTAGAGGACTACCTTCACTTGAGTACATATTCCTGGGAGCCAAAGCTTGTCCAAGCTAGTGCTTGTACCATATGGCCTCTTTAAAATCCAGACAGATTTTGGATATTCTTTCAAATAGATACTTCAACATGGCAGAAAATAAACCCCGTAAATACAATGAATCTTTCATGAAAATACCACGTTCATGTGATAACATCAGCATTAATAATACATGAGGAAGAAATACAACATAATCTTGATTAGATCAAGTTAAGGACCCAATATTTACATAAGTTAGATATATTCAAGTTTACAGTAACAAATGGTATTCAGCCACCAGGCTGTAATGATCTATACGAAATTATCTGTGGACCGTCAGTGACTGTGTCCAAGATTTTTTCAAGTATGGGATTTCTTCCAGGAGATCAAGAAGGGCAAAAACAGTAACAGTTTTTAAAAAGCAGAAGAAGAGGACTTTGAAATCACAGCCCAGCTAGAAACCGCCAGGAAGATACCCCAACAAATTATTAAAACAATCCAGCTGAAAGCACCAAGAAGATAACAAGGTGAGAAGAAACAGCCAGCATGGATTTGTCAATTACAAATCACATCAATCTCATTTCTTTCTTTGACAGAATGACTGGATAACAGCATAGCAGAAGGCAGAAGACTTGATGAATCCTGAGGTTGGTATGGCTTTCTACACTGCTCTGCATACTGTTCTCATAAACAAGCAAGAGAAATGTGGTCTGGATGATTTCACTGAAAGATGTTTGACCAAGTGGCTCAAAAACTGTACCTAACTTAATGGTTAGTACTGATTCTCTGCCAGACTGAAAGATTTGCAGGAGCCTGTACCAGTGCTTCTTTATTCTAGAGAGATTTTCACTGATAATCTCAATTATGGGATGGAGGACACTATTATTTTTTCCATACTTGACGTTTATAGGTAACTGCAAAGTATTTTGGCAGTTTTGTCAGAATAAAAACAGCTCTTCAAGTCCTGAAGAAAGCATTCACAAGTGGATAAGAAATGCAGTAAATATACCTGTAAGATAATAAAGTTATATGAGTAATTGTTAAATAGGGAATAAATAGACTACATTCCTTTAAAAAAAAAAAAAAGAAAAGTTCATAGTGGCCCACAAATAAAATTATTTCTTGCTCTTGCAAGAAAGCTGGGAGCTCAAGTGGATGTCAGGACTGTGGTGTATAAACTATCAGAGGTAATGTTCCATTCTCCTTGTGTAGTGCTCAGACCTCAGCTGGAATAATGTTTTCCATTTTGGTCACCACATTTCAAGAAAGATACAGACAATGTAGAGAGAATCCAGAGGAGAGCAACAGGAATGATAAGAGATTTGGAAAACGTGACCTACAAGGAGAGGTTGAAGGAGTTGGGTTTGTTTAGTCTGGAAAAGGGAAGACTGAGAGGAAATGTGATAACGTCTTCAAATATATAGAGCTTGTTAGAGAGAGTACGCGATCAATTATTCTTAAGGCCCAAGTAGGATTTGTACAAGAAGAAAGCAATATAACTTGCAGCAAAGGAGATTCAGGCTGCAAGGTTTCCAATTGAAAGGGCAGTTAAGGGTTGAAATAGTTCACTGAGTCAGGTTGCAGATTCTCTTTCACTGAAGGTTTTTAAGAACAAGTGAGATATGTCAGGTTTGTTTTATGTACAGTCAGGATAGGGAATGAATTAATGTATGTCTGTAGATATTTTCCAGCCCTATGTTTCTGTGATTCCCATGACAATGAAGCGTTGATTCCACAGACGCACAAGAGGATGCTGTGGGATATATATATAGACTACTGCTTGACAGTCATTTGTATGACTACATTGTGGATTGTCCTGTATGTCCCAGAAATTAAAGAGCTGAAATGTCACCAGTAAAGGTCTCCATATAATTGTTCTTTAAATAACAAATAGAATTAGTTTGCACATATGGATAAAATAAGTAAGAAGATGTTCTATTTGCGTATCTTATAAGTGAAACTATCACATTTCTCATGGAAATAGGAAATATGGAAATATTTTGTTTTTCAGAAGAAAAATGACTGCTTTTCAAACCATCATCTAAGAAGTGGCTAAAATGAACATAACAACAATGTCTGTTTAGTTGGTCGCATCCTATCTCATTACAACGAATTAGATACCCATAAAATTCTGTGATTTTATTGCTGATAAAAATCAACACATAAACTGAGACCAGTATAGCCATCTTTGATCAATGGCAGGAATTCACTGCAGCATCTGAACCTTACAGACTAACCTAACTGTTCTTCCCATGTTCAGATGAATGTGTAGGTATAAACAAAGCCAGGTTGATGTGAGCCAGAATGTGAACTAAATACTGCTTTACTGCTTTCCTCTAAGTATGAGCAAAAGGTTTTTGGTTTTTGTTTGGTTTTTGTTTTTCTTTTTCTTTTTTTGCATTATCACATGAAATTTGTTAATTTAATGAGACCTGAACTGCTCCCTTGAGCGTCTCAAAGAAGGAATATCCCTGCTTTAGTGAATCAGCACACAGGTATGTTTGATGCTGTCTTACCAATACCAGGTACTCAACAGTCACAAGTGAAGCCTCTACAAACTGTGAAACTGACTTTAAAATACAGTTTTAAAACATCTCATAAGTTTTTTGTTTTTGTTTGTTTGTTTGTTTGTTTCATTTCCAATTTTAAGCCTGCAGCATGCACCCAGTTCACTTTTGCTGGCTTTTCTCAACAACCATTAGAGATTCATTAGCCTTTTAAGCTTTGTAGGAAGCGGGGAAAGAAGTAAAGAAAAACGTATTTATATTTGCAATCAAATCTTAATAAGTAACAGCTCTTTGCATAGCTCACTCTAATTCCAGATGTAGGTGAAGTCCTTTGACTTAGTCTACATGGTGACAACCTGGGTTTGAATGCTAGCATACAGGCAACTACACTGCTTCACTGTCAATGCACTGCCTAACAAAATTTTAATTCATTCATGCCATGTAGCTTTCTCTGTGACAGCACCTGAACATAGATTATGGGACAGTATATGTCAAGGACCAGCCTCTGGACAAAAACACTGTGTTTGGGGTAGGGGACTTGAGAAGAAAGAGCTATCTGCAGCTATCAGCACTTGGGCAGTTCGCCCACTGTATCCTGGGCTGCACCAACAGAGGTGTGACCAGCAGGTCAGGGGAGGTGTTGGAAAAATTTTATTTTTTTGGACTAAGGAAGAGAAAAGCATACAATGTGTGTGTATGTCCAAACAAAGCTAACATCATGCTTTGAAATCCAGGTGCAGGATGCTCCACTTAAACTGCATGTAAATAATCAAGAAGTCCTGCTACCATTAAACTCCCGCTGGCAGTATTTAACCTCTAATTTTCACAATAAGCCTTACTGAATAGGAGGACAGCTAATGGAAGAAAGAGCTATAGTTATTTCAAAAAGGAAGAAAAAAGTCACTTTGACTTCTCCCATGCTTCATTATAGTCTGTGATAGAAGATAGGGCAAGCTGGACTCCACAGTCTTCATACAGAAAATAAGATGATATAGTGAATAAATGCAAAGGGAGAGATGTATATCACATATAACCATATACATAATATAAATAAGCAAATATTATACATATAGAACTAGATGTGTCATATTTAGATATATATTCACATTTAGATACACATGCACATGAAATTATGGGGTATATTTGTACTCTACAGACCCTTTCTTATCAACAGAGCACCTCTCTCAACAACAGCATGCTTGTAGCGTTTCTTGAAACCTGTCTGAACTTTCCTTTTATTGTGAGGACACTAAATTAACTTTAAACTAACCTCTAATTTGGGATTTCATTTCATACAAAGTAAAGGCAAAAGCCAGCAGGTTACCACTAGCACATTAGAGAATGTGGCATCTCTGCTGATACAGTGGGTGGGGAGAGGAAGCTATTAACATGTCTGTAACACTTTGCTTTATACACAACTACCCTGCTTTTAACTCCAGCCTTGGTCGCTAAGGTCAGGCAAGACAGAACTGACTAATAGTGTCACTTTCCTACTGCCTTGGGGCGTTCACCCCTGCCACAGCACGACAGCCCAGAGCTGGAGGGGTAGCACAGCACCTAGCAGCAGGGAGAGAAGAGCTAATCAGGTTTTTTCATTAAATGGTGGATGTTAGGGAAATAAGTGTCATACTGCCATAGCTATAAAGCCGTTGAAAAGCAAGCTACTTAGCCATTCATGAAACACTGTTATGTTAACACAATAATGAATAGGACAAGTTCCTTTATTGTCAAGCAGGTGGTGGACTTTCACTCTGCATGAAGGCACCTGAGTGCCCAAATTGGTCTAACCAAGTGTAAAGAAGCTCACAAAACATAGCTGCCAGCCCATTATTTCAAGTTTAAAATAAAAGTATATGTGATGAAACGCTCCAACAGAAATTGAATCTTTAGAAGTTCCAGTTCATAAATGCAGCCTCTAGACTGCTCTATGCAGTGGGGCATTAGTATAAAGGTATAAGCTAGTGGAGCATGAAGCACTCATTCAGTCACATCATTTTTGAATATGAAATAACAGCAGATATTTTTTGAGAAATTATTTTAAGCTTTCCTTATTGCTGTGGTTTTATTTGTATATGTCATTCAAGAGAGGGAAGGGCCACTCTTGTACGGAGCCCTTCTCAAGACCAGTCCACTGACCCACCAGCAAAGAGCAGTGCAGAGTGAGGGCTGTGAGCAATGCTTGCCTACTCCATTTTTCCCCAGCTTCATGATTTTCATGCTCATGGCTTCACTGTGGTTCCCTACAGAAAACCTTTAGCAGGGAAGAAATGTATATTTCCCTCCCAAAATGGGTATTTTGGCCATAGGTGCTGCAATAACTGGAAGGCATGACTTGAAGGCATATGGGCCAAATTTAGCACCACAGAACTGAATCTCTTAGCTTCAGAAAAATACTTAGACAAAGAAGGGCTACCCAGCAGAAGAGCTTGGCATCCTGAATCCTTGAGGCAAAACCCTTTTTTCACCACTCCTCTACAGTAATTCAGATTTCAAGAATTGGAAGGTAAGCGGTGTTAATTTTATAGGTGATCTTTTTGATTCATATTATTTTAAATCCTTTCAAGATTTCAAGCAATTCAATATCCAATTTTCTCTTCCTAATACAGTTTTTTATCAAATACAGCATTGGGTCATTTCCATTCATAGAGATCTGAATACACCACCCTTAACTAATGGGATAGAATACTTTATGCTAAATGCACTTGATATAACTAAATTTGTTACTCATGCTTATAATGCAATTATTGATGTAATGGATAACAAATTGGAACCACAAGAAATTTTATAGAAAATATATCTTGTACTTGAATGGCATTGTGAAATGAGAGAATTGATGCATATTTGTAGAAAACAAAATAATTAATACAAAACTTCAATCATTTTTTTAATTAATGATCTTTTCTAGAAACTGAAACAGATACATTTGCTCAGGGTATCTGTAGGATCGCTCCTCTATTTTGTAGAGAAAACTAAGACACTGGAATTGTAAAACCAATTTGCTTAAATCATAACATACACTTGTAAAATGCAGAGTAAAATAAAGTATTAATAGAACAGCTCAGAAATAATCAACCATATCCAAAATGGTTCTCTTAGGCACTCTTCCTGAAGGTAAAAGTTTTTTCCCTTAGATATAAACCTCTATAGGTTTTTATTTTCTCTGCAAAAGTTATATCTTATACAATGGAAGAAAAAGACACTAGCAGGGTTTTAAAGGTGTCTCACAGTACCTTGTGCACAGAGCTAGCTGGACAAAAATAGGATGGAGAATTAAGACAGAAGGATAAACCTCCTAACAGAACAGATTTATTTTTTTTTCCTGTACAAAGGAACAGATACTTCTTCTAATACACCCATGTGGAGCAGATTTTCTAGTTCTTTCTCCTTTCAGTCTTTTAGCAACTCTTTTTGGCTTGGTGGACTCACAAAAATGGAAAGGTTATAACAACTTCAGTATTCGCTTAGTCTTTGTATAATTTTGAACCATGATTTCTAGATATTTAAAATTAGTTTAAAAGCTTCCACTTGTCCAGAATACCAGATAATTTATTTTACTTTCTCTATACAGACTCTGGATTAGGTAGATGTTTGGAGCTGATGATATGCTCTGAAACTGTTGCAGATCCAGTGAGGAATTCTATTCAAAGCGTACAGAGAGAGTTAAAGTTTAGTGAGATGTCTTTAAATATTGCACCCATTTTTGAGATGCCAGTGTAAGAAGGACTTTGATAAACAGGAGCAAGGTCAGCATCAGACCCCAGGCTGGTTTGGCTGGAACACTTGCCCTGTGAGAAGAGGCTGAGGGAGCTCAGCTGCTCTAGCCTGGAGAAGGAGGTTGCTCCAGCTTCACGGGCTTAAAAGCATGCTGCCAGTACCGGCTGAGAGATTGTGTAGTCTCCATTTTTTGTTTTTCAAGAACAACCTGGATGGAGTCCTATATAATATAACACACTAAAACAGACAATGTTATAATACTGTTACCCCAACCATCATTACTTATACTGCTGACCACATTCTATTGGGGATGAATCAATAGGAATATTAAAAGTCGTCATGTTTAAGGAAATTCAGGGTAAAATGTTTGTCCCCACTTAATGTGTGGTCAGTAGAGAGTTACAGGCAGGGAGTTACATTAGAGAGATTCAGTGCAGCGCTCTGAGCTTCAGGCTCTGACTTTCCTCCTTGAGTATAGAAGAGACTATAGTAGGGACACTGATTTCATCATAAAAACTTGCCTTTCTCAATCTCTGTCTCACTCCTTCTTCTGGATTGAGATTCATACAGTCAATATAGATCAGGAGAATTTTGAGTTAGCTGAACATGAATGTTGCTGTGATATTTCCTTTCCTCTCACCAACCATTGTCTAACAGCATAGCTTGCAAATCCTTGGGAGCTGCTTCAACGTTTCAGGACAGCAGTGGGAGTTTCAAAGAGTCTCCTCCTGCTACGTGATTTAAAAAGCTTGGAAGGTCCTGCATAATGTGTCCATTTCTGCTATAGAAAGAAAGTGTTTACTTTTCCTTCATAGAGAATAACTATTGAATTAAGTCCAAAGCCTCCCATTACTTCTATGAGTCAACTCTATATAATTCAATGAGGCTGGAGAGATAGGCAAGGGAGAGGAATCAGTATTCAGGTTAAATGTACGAGGAATTTAATAATTTGTATAAATGTAGAAAAATTAAATTTTAATTTTCTTTGGGAACATTTAAATTTCAATGTTGTCTTTACTTATATTACTTACATTCCAGAAATCAATTAATTGGAACAGTGTGCCAATTATTGGGAACTGCAGAATTAGTGCAATGCACATCTAGATTCATTTAAGTAGAGTTAGTCTGAGTTTACAGACATGATTATGAGTACAAAATCTGGCCTTTGCTTTCTTTTACACTAGAAATTTTCTTCTAAAGAATGACACCATGGTCATCTTCATGACTTTATACTGAAGTCTGCCCTCACCTGTATCAGCTCAGTTGACACTATTTGAGTCTGAGTGTCAAGGAGGGTTCTTACAGACAACCAAAGCACTACTTCTCACAACACATCTGCACTGCTGTTGTGAAGTGCAGAAATACAGGCTAATTACAGTAAGAAACACCTATGCTTCCAAAAGTCCCCCATTAGGGGATTTATCTTTCTAGTAAGCATTAATCTGCACTCTTTAAATGTCACTTATCAAAATGGGAGACCTAAAAGATGTTTTGTTCCTTCATAGTATCTCCAAAATGATGTAGGTACTTGGTGAATAATTTCTGCAGTGAAACAATTATTTTGAAAAAAAATCTTTATTTTTGATCACTGTCTCTTAATGCCAGAAAAGGTATATTTTTCTACCTATAAGGCTATTAACAATATGAAAAAAGAAAACCACAAAGCATGATTTGTTAAGTAAGTTCTTAGAACATGTAAGCAACACGAAATTATTTTTTTTTTTTTGCCAGGAACAAAGCAAATAATTTCTACCATATGGATAAAATAAATATTAATTATCAATAAAAATAGGTCTCACAGGGAATAAACTAGATAAATACATTTATTTTTACAAGCCTAAGCTGCTATGCACCTCATGTATTGCAAGCTGCATAAAAGAAAGCAGTCATTATAAAGAGCGATGGAAAGTTCTCCATATAAAAGTCTTCTAAAAAACTTCAGACACATTTCAGAGTAGTGCAACCTCACTTAGCTTCAGAAATGTCTGTGTACACATGTGAATATATGTGTACCTGTGCATTCGTGTGTGAATAGACATATGTGGAAAGATTTGTTTGGGCCTTTTGCCTCTTTGAGGATGTATAACTTCCCTTCTGTTTCCACTTGTTGCCAGGAATGATGTGATTAGAAGGAGCTGTGAAACATAATATGAGCTGAGAGGTACGATGCAAGAGGTAGCAAATACTTTCTCCTGCACACGCCCTCCTGTTTGGTGTGTATTCCTCTTTCATTCTGAGATCTGCTTGGGTCTTCAATCTATTTTCTGGAGAACCAGAAAAGGCTTTCTCTTTGACTGGGTTTTGGGGGCTTTACTACAGGCATCTTATTGAGCTGTGAAGGAATATCTCTCACTGAATGAATGGCATAGGCAGGACTCTGTCTTCAGTTCAGGTCTCTTTCCCACCTCCTGCTTGTTGGGCCAGAACGTTTTTCTTGAGCTAGGTGTCAGTAAGCACCCCTCAGGGACTTGTTTTGCTGAGAAATCAGAATTAAAAGCAGGATCAGAAGAATTTGGGAACATAACTGGAAAGTGTGTAATGATGTAATACATTGTACTGAAAGAAAGCAATCCATTTTTTGCCACATTATATGCAGTTTAGTCTCACAGACTATATGCTGTGTGTCTTAAAGAGCCTCAGCCATAGTGCTGGCCACGGATCACAGAGGTGCATGTGGCTGAAGTGGAGGAAAACTGGATAGGCAGAGAAAGGGAAGACCATCAGAAATTCTCCAATGTGTAGAAAGAAGAGTTTTGGTGCTGACAGTTGCCCTTGACTAACTGAAATGGGTAATAATTGAAAGATACAGGAGATACATATCTATTGCCACACAGTCCCACACATGTTAGTACAGTTATGACCAACATACAGCGTATGTGTCATGCCTTGTCCTTTCTTCTCTGGTTTTCAAGATAATGTATTACAAGACTTTGAGGTAATAGCTGAAAAAAATATAAAGTAATTTTCTAAACCATTATGATTTTGAATACATTACCCCATCTCAAACTTACTCCAATGTCACTGTAGAATTAAAGGAAAACTGAATTATAACAGAATGCTGAATACAGGAATACTGGTAAAAAATATCAATAAGGCAGCTGACCACTGTCATGTGTGCCACAGATAGAAGCCCTTCTTATTTTTTTGTTATTCCAGTTTGAATGCAATAAGTTTGGGGTTAAATTTCTTATTCAGTTACTCAGAGTAAATCAATGAGACTACTCATTTAGGCATTGCTCAGAATATGCATTGTGGATATAGAAATGCACCCTAGATTTTTCTAGAATGACAGTAGACACTCCCTGAGCATGAAATTTAAAAAAAATAATTAGAGGAAATACGAATCTATGCCTTACAAGTCAGCAAGTATATCATAGAAAATATATGTGAGTCAGGATAAAAGGTCCTGTTGAAATAGACTGCATTCTGGTATGGGAATTCTGTGAATAACTATTTTGAAAGTTGGTTTAGAAAATAATTAAATGTAAAGTCATTTTAATATACAAATGTCTGACAGGAACTCGAAGTCCAACCCTTAACCCTGAAAAAAAGATAAAATAAATTTAGATTAAAAAAGGATTTGAATTTCTCTAAAACCCACAGAAAATGTTACCATTTAGTAATGACATTCCCTCTCCATTTGACCCCAGCTTGACATGCTGAATTGCTCTGAACATCCGCCACCATATACAGAAAGTCTTACTTCTTAACTCTTGCTATTCTAATTTGCACACAAATGTACATTAAAAGGGATGTTAAAGCTGTGACATAAAACAATAAAAGCAGAAAAATCAGAAGTAGTTAGGAAACTATATACCATATAAAATGTTCTCCAGTGCAAAAGGGCTGCTAAAACATCACAGACTAGATAGAGTTCTATGAGAAAATGATGGAGTTTCCTGATACATAATGCCATGTGCCCACTTAAATAAATAAGTAAATAAATAAATAAACAAATATAAAAGAATGCAGCTGGTAAACAGAGAATAGCTTAGCTATGTATAGCTTATAAAATATTATGGGTAATTCTGAGAAGACAATAACATCATTTGTTCAAAGTGTGGAAAACTAAAGGACTGCCTACAAAATACTTTAGACCACTTTTTTTTCCATGTAAACTACGTTTATGAAAGCTAAAAGGCTCCTTCAATTTTTTCCTTTATCTTTCCTCATAGTCACTTTGAAATCCAATATAAATGAGAGGAGAAACAGGGATCAAACAGTGCAGAGGTGAGAGCCCTTGATTCTTCATACATATTGGTGGATGGTGGTTTTTATGCAAGCAAGGCTGAATGTGCTAAATTGTTGCAAACAAAGACTTAGATGCATACCTTAATCATGTGAACAGTTCCAGCAGCTTCCAACAGGCTTCAGGCACCACTGGATTTAAGCATTAACACGTTGACAGGAGGATGGCTCAGTAAGTATGATGGGATTTTTAATGGCCAACTTATTTCAGTGAGACATGGGGCTACATCATGGGCCTCTGGAAGATGCCATTGTAATTTCTTTGGGAACCTGTTCTGAAGAAGGGGAGCAGGAGCTAGTTTGGATTTTCTTTTTACATATTTAAAATACCTAGCACAATTGTAAGAGCTAAATAATTAATCAGCACTGTTAAGGGACACATACATTTTCCCCAAGGGGGAATAAATTGATGATAGCATTAGCTACTTTTGTTATCATCCCATGTATTTATCAAGAAGGTATGAGGTCCAATTTTCCTGAATATTGTAAGAAACCACTGGCAGTAATTTTTTGTTTATACCGCCAAGCCTCATCTTGCTAGCACCTTTCCCCAGAGGTCTTTCACAGATACTTTCTCAAGGCCAAGCTGTAAGTGTTTGTGCAGATGCAGTCCTGGAACAGCTTAAGACTCTCCAAGTTGGAGGTGTCATAATTACAGCTTGTGCCCTTTCCAATGTCATCTATTTCTACCCCATTCCCAATGGTGACTTAGTAAAGGGAGTAGTGATATGATTGAAGACAAAACAGTGATTATTTTTTAACGGATTAGTTCATTCCCTGAATCAGCACACAGTGCAATTTCAAAACCAGGAGTGTCTACACAGAATAGATACCAGGAATAAGCAGCTAGGAGGTGGTGGACAGAAGGCTGTTACAGAACCCACCTAGAAATGTTTATGACTTTGCAGAATGAGGTCTGGGTCTCCTCCTTCTTTCTGGTGTTTCTCATGTTGTCCTTGCACAAAATTTACCATAAATAAAAGCTAGTGAACCTTCTTGTACTTACACTTAGCAAATATATTTCAGTTAGAGATATGTCACTGTAGCTGGAAGGCAGGCGAGTTAAACTGTTTCTCAGGGACTACATGCAATGAAAGATGGTGGTTGCATATTCCTGCTTCAGAGGAATTTGACTGAGCCCTAAAGCACAATCACCAGCATTTGCTGACAGTGCTTTGTTGTGGGTTTCTTTTCTTTTTCTTTTTTTTTTTTTCCCCTGGGAATTGAGGAACAATGGAAAACAGATTCATTTATTTTCCTAAATGAACAGATCAACCTTACTCTTATTCGTAGGGTCATGTTGTTCATTGCTTGCAAGTACTCAGATGATCATCTAGTGTTTGTGAAAGTGTTTTCAGTTCTGAAATTATTGTACAAGTAGTATTTGTTTGGGAATGAATATCAGAACTGTATTATTTCTTATTCACTATTTTTCATATATCATTTTTCTACTTTAAATAACATCTTCCTATCAAAGAGAAAAAAAGATCATATTAGCTCTGGTGAAAAATGTCAGTCTTTCTACCAGTTGGAAAAAAATAATAATAATAAAAATAAAATAAAAAATACACCTAGCTGACTCTGAATCAAAGCCTAGTGAAGATATAATAGTTTCAATGGGATTTGGTGTCAGGAAGCAGCAAGCATGAGACTGCCCCAAGAGGGAACACAAACCAGGAGCTGATGATGACCCCAGCACAGGCAGAGGCAATGCCCTCATCATTGAGATGCAGACAATTTTCTTGAGAGAATAATAGGGATAAGAAAAAAAAAAAAAAAAAAAAGCCTGTGAGATAAATTTTCCCTCTACACGTGAATAAAAAATGTTTTACCCTAGATGATTTTGAATATCTTAAGTAGTTCTGCCCAGGTCTTTTGTTAACATTTTCTGACTGCCCTAATTTGGGGAGTCAAGATTTTCTTTGCAGTCCCTTCAAATTATCTGCATTCTGATATTTTAAGGGGGGCCAGTAGGCTCCCTAAACTGTTTATTGGCATTTTGACTTCACTCAGTATATGCAAACAGTAAGTGCTCTATTCACACCCTGTCAGTTGAAATACACATGCTCAGCTCTTGGAATTCATCCTCATCAATTAATGCTTCTGGAGTCTTTTCTGTAGCCCAAGTCCCATATGCCCATTTGCATCTCACTTATCCTTCAGTTTACTTTCTTCTATCACTCCTACAACTTTTATATTATAAATGTGAGGTCTCTGATACTATCACTCTGATATCTCTTGTTCTTTCACTCTAAGGTCTTTTGTTCTTTCACCCCAAAATATCACTTGCTATAGAAGGTTTCTCCAAGTTGCACCCACTCCTTAAGTCTGTTGTTGTCTGTTATCTGTTGTGATCTGTTACTGCAAGTGTGAAACAACTAGAAATGGTTGGATTTTCTTCAAAAAATAAAGTCATTTTTCTATTTTCCTTGCCCACATTTCTAACCTCTCTACGATCCTTTGTATCATTTCTTGTTTCTTGCAGTATCACTCAGCAAGCTTACTATACAATAATATTGTTAACATGCTGGCTGCTGCTTCATCTCGAGATCATAATTACACTATTAAAGGCTGGAGCTACTGTATAAGAGTACCACTGCCCTCCACAGGAGAGAATGGCAGACATACCCAAGTGTGTCCAAAATGCTACCTCTGTAACAGCCACACCTGTAAGGGTGCCATTCGTCTTCATCTCAGTTGGCAGAATCATCAGTGCAATGATTTGAAAGGACAGAGATATGTAGATAATGTGTTCCATACAGTGGTCAGATAGCCTAGGGAATGAAGCCTGCCAGAAACTCTGCAACATCTACTCTCAACAGCCAGTTGGCACTTTGACTTTTTGCTTGTGGGTGAATGCAATGAACAAATATTCCTTCCTTAACTCTACTGCTTGACTAACCGTAGAAGGAAAAGTTAATCCTTTGCTCTTCTTGCATAAGCCTGCTTCACGCAATATCTTCCTGTGAGTTGCCTCTCTGTCTTTGCTAATCCATGTCTTCCAGAGCAAACATTCTTTGAACTTATGAAATCTCTGGTTTTGGAAGATCCTTGCTTGCAGAGATATCCCATTGTCCAGTCAGAAACTTTTGAGTTTTAAATCTGATGAAATAATCCAGTGGATGATTTCTCCACTGCAGTAATTATCCTACACTGAGACATCTACATATTCTTCTCAGCTTTATCTTTGCTGAAGAGACTATGATGTGTCCCAGTCTCATGGAAAACTTTCACTTACTTAGAGTCATTAGCTGCTATTGAACCATATCAAACAGAAGAAGAAAGCCCTCAGTGCTTTCTTAGTGATACTTAGTCTGCTGAATTACATCCCTAGTTTGCTGTTATGTGGTCCTGATTCTCCACTACTGAAAATGAAGTGTGGCAAATGCTGAATAACTGAATTTGCAAATAGGATATATTTTTCACAAGGTAACATTTCATTGGGCACATGAATATTTTTCTCTTTATCTAGAAGCTACTGATTAACTGCATTACAAAAGATCAGTTCCCAACACAGAGAATTAGGACTAGCCACATCACTCTCATCAACATTAACAGACGTGCTCATCTATAAAGTCAGTCCTTCTTTACCTTTACAAGTAGTGAAGTATACTGAGATAAGACCATCACAGAGGGAAAGTGAGTAATATTCACTGTTTCACTTCTGGTTTACCCTGGAGTGACTCCACCGACATCAGCAATGAGTTGCCCCTTTTTTTGTTCCCCTATAAATAAACAAGAGAATGACCAGTTTTGCTTCTCATTATTTATAAATTACAATGTGAAGTGTTATCTCAGAAGGGAATTTTGGTAGTGAAGTTACATATCCCTTACAAGAGGGATTTATAGTGGGAAATATACAGAAAGAAGTTTTACCCTTGGTATTGTAATTAAGCTTTAAAACATCTGATAATTCAGTGTTATTTGTTTTTCCTTTCTTTGATGAACTGATAAATGTCACTTGAATATTTGCATGAGCACTCAGTAGAGAAGTTGCTTTTCTTCGAAAGAAAATAACATGCACACTTATTCCTCCTCTACTGTATATAAATTCCAAATAGTACCTTGGCAGAATTATGAAATAAAAATGAATGCTTTTAAAGGCATTTGTGGAGTCTGGGGAATAAATGATAGAATTTTCTTATATTTCTCATATATGCAGATAACAGATACATTTAATGCAAGAAGGAAATAGAATTTTAATAGAATTTTTAACTAAAGATCTTGAAACAAAACTAGACATACATTTTAATTGAATTTCTGGCTCAAATTACAGCAAACCATTATAAATCATTAGGAATCAGTTTTAAAACTGCTTTCACTTTTACCCGTATTACAAACACAGAGGTAAGCTTTTACAGCTACAGATAAGTGTTAATAAATTACCCGAATTTCAAAATTAATGGCTGCCCGGCTGCTTTGGGGAGATATCATTGTGTTTCATGAATATTTTGATTTTGTGATTAGATCAAAATGCACTGAATTCCTAAACAGTCATAACTAAGGTCTGCTGATCATAAACTGTTCTTTTTTAATAAATTATATTCCTCACAAATCTGCTGATATGGAATAATTAGAAATTGGTTGCCTGCATTTACTGTAATATTTGCATGACTTTAGATCTCCACCTACTGATCTAGTGGCTGGCAGGAAATGTACATTTTGTACATTTCTAAATATACCTTGCCTGCAGAGATAATGGTTTATATTGTGATGTTAAGAAGGTTTTTATTTGCAAAAAACAAAGAGGTGTCACTTGCCAGTTCTGGAAGACATTGATTAGGCTGTTTATGTCATTCCTATTCAGAACTTATTATTTACAGCTTTCCTGTTTCCTTTCCTTTGTAGGAGATAATGATCTGTCTCTTGTAAACTGCTTAAAGTGTGCCTATTTTCTCTTTTTTAGGGAGTCTTGAAATACATTTTATAGAAGGCAAGCATATTGAAATGGAATGTAAACGGTGTAAAATACAGCATATTAATCGAAAATTATATCTGTCAATATAATCTTTAAATTAAGTGGTATACAAATATTTATAGTTAGGGAAAATGAAAATTGTAAATCCATTTTTCATTGTGGAAGGCACATGTATCTGAATGTGATCCTGTAAGACATATATACTCTATAATTAAATGCACTTACATTTTGCAAACGATTCATTTTAACAGTACTGTATATGTGCATATCTGTTTTTAGCTACAGATCTTCATTGAGGAAGGGGAGGGGAGTGTACATTGCTGCCTGGAATTCAGCTCTAAGAATGGCCTAAGCACCCAGTGTGCCTATAGATTCTTTACAACCAGATACTTTAGGGGACATTTCAAATAGAGGAAGGTACCTTGACTTTTCTGGCATATGCAGCAAAGATTTACCACACCTGTTAATGTTTACTCCATATCAAAGAGGCAGACTACAGCCTACTATAACAAACTTTGATGACAGGAGAAGGAGAGTATTTGGGACATTCACTTCATAAAATTAGAATAATCCTTCATTTCAGTAAAACAAACAGAAATTTTTACTGCTGCCACAGTTCTACAATGCGAATGATAGATCAAGGAGAAAATACTGATGACAGGCAAAACCTGAGGCTGGTTCACAAGACTTCTATAATTTATTCTAATGATAATATCTCTTTATTAAGAAAAGTTGACCCTGCTGCCTGTTTTCTCCCCATAGCTACTATAGCTGTTTCTGTAGCTCAGAGAACAGCTTCTTACTCCCACACTGGACAACTGGTCCTATAAACCAGAAGATATGTAAAGCGATCAAGGACAAAGCTGTTAATTGCTCACAATCATGCTCTTTTGACATTTCAGCCAAGTCTTTTTGCTGTTTATTTTATGGATTTTTTTTTTTGCCTTTCTGCCTGTCAGTGTGACCTACTTGCATTAAAACTTAGTATTAAGTTTCATCAGCAATATATCATATACTAATTTTAACTCTCCTGAAGATTAAATATATTTTCTTTTTTAATATAAACAAAAACAGCGGTGTAGAAGGAGGACAGCTCAGTGCTTCCACCTGTTAAGTCACGTCTTGACTGACGTTTCACCATTAGCCTTCAAAAATGCCGCAGAAACGTTGATATGTATATTGAGTGCTTCTTCAACCCTGAAAAAAAAAAAAAAAAAAGCTGACAATTTGACCAAGCACATGTGATGATAAAAGAAGGAATAATATTTTTTGTATCCTTTCCACTAGCCACACAGGAGACAAGATTCCCTGGCAAGGCCCTAGCCTGGTTTACCAGCTGCAAGGCCATGATCTGGATGGGGCCTGGTGTTAACCCTACTTCAGTGCACTGTTTCTAGCCCATCGGTAACTTCTGGTCAGAAGTAAACTCAATGTCAGGGTACATTAGGTGTAGGGATTTTCTTCATTTGCAAGGCAAAGGCCCTCCTAGCACCAAATCTTAGGTGCTTCTATAGCACCTTAGGTGCTTCTATAGCTTCTATAGCTTCTATAGGTGCCTGAACTGGAAGTCTGCTCAGTCTTTTGTTCTAACAATGGCTTCTTCAGCTAATGTTTCAGGCAGGAAATTAACTTAGGCAGCCTAAATTTTCCTCAAGAGGAGATTCTCTTTATTAGCTATATTGGAAGCTGAGGAATACTAGTCTCCCAACTTAGGCATGTAAATTAGACATCTAAAGTTGGCCAGGGAATACTAGTGAATAGGCAAATTAATTATACAAATAACTAATAACCATACAAAGACAGTTCACAACACAAATCATTAATAATTGAACTGAGCTTTTTTCTGAACTGCTAAATTAGGATCTACCCCTGTATGACTGAGAAACAATCTGGAAAACAAGACCAAAACGGGGACAAATAAATAAACAGCCTGATGTATTCTCCAGAACTCCTGACATCCGTGGAGAAGTTTGTGTTGTGAAGAGTAGAAACCTGTAGATAGCAAAAAGCACGTGGCCCAGAGTGAGAAAAAAAAAATATGTTTTACTTTGAAAGCTATGTTTGACCAAGATATCCTTTAGAAGTACTATGTAGGACATGTAGTTACACCAGTGAAGATTGTCTTATTTGAACCTAAAGATTTCTGTGAGAATCCTAATTCTACCCTTAGCAGATATTGCTAACTCCCATTGATGTTAGTTCTTCATGGGACGAAGTTTGGGCCTGAGGATTGTTAACTGCTATAATTCTTATGAAGAGAGAATATACATTTCTTCTTGCAAAGAAATAACAAGGGATAATCTGAAGTGTTGTAAGCTACCATCAGGAGGAAGAATTATTTTCTTTTCTTTTCACAAGAAAAAAAGAACCTACATTTAAGCTAATATTGACAGATCTCTGCAGACCAGAAGAGAAACAATCCCACAGACTAAGCAAAGCAAAGAGATCAGTCTCTGACATCCATTCAGAGACCAGCTGCTGGTGAAAGAGAACAGAGGAGCTGAGAGCCAGAGACACAGACGTGTCTGATGAGATGTGTGCAGGGCCTATTCCTGTGACTCGCTAAGTAGGCCTAGCTATTTAGCAGATTTTGTAAAGTACCTTTTGTGTAAAGAATAAATAGACTAAAATATGATCCTGAAATCTTCAGGATCGCGCATGGCGTAAGAAACTCGGTTAGCATCAGTGTTCTGCTGCTGAATTATTTGTACCTGTGTGTGTTTGCATTAACGACAGTGACTTCAAAGTGCTGTGGTGACAGTCATTCTGCGTAATGCCAAACAGCCAAGCGTGTTTTAACAAGAGGGCAGGATTACATTTGGAGAAGTTCTTGCGCTATTTGCTTTGTGCAAATGCTTAATTGTATGCTAAATTGATTGCAGACATGATCTGTTAGAGCTCAGTTTTTCAAGGGTACCTCAGGGAGTCAGCATCCACCTCCCCTTGACATGCAGCGTGATTTGGGCAGGGAGCTCCCTTATGCCTGTGTGAATATCCCAGACTTATTGTAAATTTCTGGGCAAACGTGACAATCATTGTCCTGACTGGGGTGGGCTAATTAGTTAATATTTATATTAATTAATTAATTAATATATTCTGCAGACTGTAAAGTAGGAAAGAAGTGCTAACTGCTCCTATTATTGTTACTGAATTACAAGATAAAGCAGGGAAGCCTCTCCTGCACCCCTTGATCGACAGTGATAAGCCAGAACCCCATCTATGAGGGTTTTTGAGGAAAGAGATGTTGTTAAAATGCTCAGCCCCAGGAAGAGTGTGGGCAATCTTTGAACATCATAGGCTGATGGCTCCTGTTCCAGTGACATGGGGAAACACGTGTGTGAGGTGAAAGGACAGCATTATCCCCTTATTCCCAAGGAAACAGAGGCTAAGTGCCCTTTCTGGGGTCACACTGAAATGGGGTGTCAAAGACATAGAACCCTCATCTCCAGTATTACCTAGAAATACCTACACTACAGGACTACTTTGGTATATAGTCAAAAACAGTTCTTAGTCTGCGTCATTCAGACTTTGAGGACTGGGGACTTGACTTATCATTTTCCTAAGTCCTTCCTCAAGAAGCAGACTGATTCTCTTGGTGTCCTCCATTTCTACCTCGGCATCCAGAAACTTTCTTCCATAACCAACCTAACCCCTTCTCTACAGAACTGAGCTTCCTGGATATGGTTATTGTGACGAATGATCCTGTCTAGAGATTGGGAAGATCGTTTCCCCCTTACGAGTCCATTTGGCAAGGGTCTCAAGGGAAGGACCTGTCAGAATTAAATGAACAGGAAATTCGTGTTAGAAGGATTCGTGGAAATACTGAGCATGTTGCTACTGCAGTCTTAGTCCCCTGCAGATGAACACAAAAGAGGCCGGCTGCCAGAGGTAACTGAGATGTGGAGCAGGTAACATTTGGCATGTAGAAGTCCCTCTTCATTTGCCTCTGTTCCAATCCGGGCAAGGATGGGAGGGTTCAGAAATGAACTGTAGCACTGGGACAGGTTGAAAAAAGCCAATCTCTATCTATCAGTTATATGATATAAAACCTTCCGGTTTCTCACTGGAGACGATTTACTGCCTGATGTGTGCAGGAACATCCCTATCATTATCACATGGAAATAGTATGCCTTCTGTTCAAATCCATCCTTGTGCCTGATTTTGTGCTTATTAATGTACATGTTATTGCAATAACACAGCAAAGATCATTCAGCAGTGTAAAACAAGATCAATTTAGGAAGTGAAACCCTAGCTTCCACACACCGAGGCTTTGCAAAAAAATCTATTGTTCCATGAAGTGGGAGAAACACCACATCACCTCACATAAGCTTGTGTTTTTAGAGTAGCCACTGTCAGTGGCTAAAGAAGAGTAAATTATTCTGATGAGTAAGTCTAATGTGCAAAATATTGATGCTTTAAAAAAGAAACAAAAAAAAAAAATGATGTTTTACCTGGATCCTGCCTCACCAGAATGACAACTATGCTTTACCTGGATCCTGCCTCACCAGAATGACAACTGGATATGGTAAAAGCAAAGTTTTTGTTGAATAAGGGGAGCATTACCTATGAATATTTATTCATGTGCATATGTGTGACAGATTTCTTCAAACTGTATTTGGAATCATGACTGGCATGTGGAAAAGACCTCATAACTCCGAAATAGATTGAGCCGAGGTAGAGAAAATCAAGGAGGAAAGGGATATCTTAAGATATCTTCAACTCAGGAGAACAAATAAACCCAAGAGTAGAGCTCCATAGTACAACGGTGTTCATGCTAGAGGTACCTGTGTTAGGTGTGAGCTGGGAGGTGTGCCCACACAACAAATAAAGATGTTGTGAAAAGATAACTCTTTGAGACCCAGAAGCACCATAGATGCTGTTGAAGTTCATCACCTCTGATTTCAAGGGTAGTTCCCAGCTACTTACTCTATGTTATTTTATAGTGTTTTGCATGTGTCCATTAAGATCTGGTAGATATTGCAGAAGCAGGGGCATCCCTGTTGCTCTTGCTGCTGTCCTGCCCTATGGAGTTTTCTGCCTGCTGTATGGGTACAAGAGCTGTCTCTGCCTCTGGCAGGACTCCTTCTCTCTTTGATTAACTGCTTAGCTTGTTTTGGGGCAAGCTCCCTTGGCCATCATTTTCAATATAAGCACATCAACTAGATACTTTAACCTATGTTAGGCACTTCAAAGAGTGACCAGATTCCTCACTGCGTGAGAGCTATAGTTGTCATCAGATTTATTTGGAAGTATTTGTGCTCAGCAGCTCTAAAAACTAGGCCATTTTTATTTAGAGTCCAAAACCAAATTCAAGTACTTCATGTAAGGCAACTTCATCCTGAACCTTCATCCTAATCTTTTTTTTAATTTTCTGCTAAGTAGATGGATGCAAATAGTTACTGTGTACATAAATCAGTGTTGTTTCAAAGATTGGTTAGAACTTGTAAAATGGTATGCAATGTGTTAAAGCATGTCTATTTTTATTCTGCACAGACAGTTAAAATAATAGTCACCTTTAACTTTTCCTATCATCCACATCACAGTATTATTCAAGTTGTACATTAAACTGATGTTTGCCACATGTATTGCCCCTCTCTAGAGCAAGAATAGAATTCTTGTGAGATAGTTGCTTTTGCTTGTGTTTATTTTGTTTTAAATACACAAACTTCTTTGGGTTTCTATTAGATAATTCAATAAGGAAAAGGTTTTCCACTTGCAAAAAATGAAATTTGATGAAGCTGATATGATCAAGAAACTTCTGCTCGTCCAGAGTATTGTTGGCATTCCACTTCATGAATGAATGCTATGATGGTCAAATAAAATAATAGTAAGCATTTCATTTGCAGCTGTATCTAAACAAATTATGGCTACATCTCCATTGTCCTGGACCCATACAGAGATGTTTCCCAGCTTCAGAGAATTTAGAATTAGAGGTATGATTGAGAATTTTGCTTAAAAGATAGATTAAGGAGTTTACTCTAAAAACCCTGGAATTTTGCTAGCAAATTATCGTTAGATCTTGGTGGTAAAAGGGTAAAATAATTTAACATTTTCAAGGTAACTGTATATTTAAAATAATCCATTCTTTCCTTTCTCCAGGAAGAATTTAAATGGATGCAGTGGACAGGCTCATACGCGAATTCTTTTGCATGAGTAGACTATGAATTTAATTGAGGAGCACTACACAGCTACAACTGTGGTGATCCAACCAGAACTACTTTTACGAGTAATTACTTGCCAGCCAGGAGCTCATAATTGGGTTCATAGACTTTTTGGAACAATGATTGTAAGATTCTGCAACGACAACCCAAAACTGGAAATTCCCTGTATCTTACAGTTATATTATTTAAAAAAAAATAATAATAATAATAAATAAAGCAACTTTTTGCTAGTGTGAAGTAATCAGCAAGGATGATGCAGCTTTATCCCTGAATATGAGTATTCATTGTTATTCATGCACATTAATTAATGCTTTTCAAAAAAAAAATAAGAAGAAGAAGAACTTAGAGAAAATTATGGATTTGAGGAAATCATTCAAAGGAACATTGTCCAACAGAGGGTCAAGGCTTAACTGTTGCTGAAGCTGTTTTCCAGATGATTTGTGGTCTAAAAAGTGAGTTTTATACAAAGGTCTTCATTTGTCCTAATAGCTAAAAGAACTTTAGCATCTCCAGGATATAATCATAATCTTTCAGTATGCTGTGGAGTAAATGCTGTATAGTGTGAGGTCTTGGTAGAGCTGGGCATTTCTGACAGATGAAAACACCTCTTTCACTTAAAAGTTTCTCAAGGTCATATGTTTTAGCCCAGGAATGTAGTAAAATAATAAAAAAGGAAAAGACCATATCATATAACTTTATTAAACATAATGGCAAAAATGTGATAAGGGAGGTTTGTGTTTAAAAGTTCGACTATCAGTTTTATACACCCAAATTAAGAAATTAAAGTGTACTTTTAAGGTAGTCAGCAGAACAATCATTGTCATAACATGCAATATCCAAGTAGAAAACAGTACTTAGATAATACACACTGCCAGGTACTAAGCTAAGAAACCCATATTATCATACCTGAGAGCATAGGTCTCTTCAGGTATGCATACCACAAGGATTGATTGAATTCAAAGCACTGCATGTTTTAATGGAAATACTATAGAGCAATATTTATTGATTGAAATTAAAAAAAAAATCATTTTCAAAGTAAATTAGGTATTGAAATCTTTTCAAAAACCTTCTACATCTAAAAAGTTATTTTAATTTGGTGGTTAAGTCATGCATTCCTAAGCTGTAATGTTAGAAAAAATCATTTTGGTAATGTCATCTGACCTCTCACAAGAAGTATGTGGAAAGAAGTATTCTTTGCAAATAAGCAGGACTGTAACAAAGAAATAACCAAATTCTGTAATTCTTTTCCCTTCATTGAAATATTCTGCAAAACTCCTAACTTTGGGTGAAGTCAAAGGACATGGTAAGAAATGTTTTTTACATTACACTATGAAGATAATCAGTTTTTTGTGGAAATTCCCTATATTGTGACAATGCTGGTGATAGTCATTTCTGCCAGAGGATTAAAGAATCACAATTACCAACTGAGAGAAATATCTGCTTTTAAAGATCCTTCTGTGCACCTGAAGAGCTTATAGGAAGAAGAATACCAAGCAATCTTGCCAGCTCTGTAAAAAAATATTTCAGTAGTGCCACAAAAGCAGACTCCTGCCTCTGTTAGAACAAGGCTTAGAAATCTTCTTCTGCTTCGGGGCTGCTTATGAAGATTATTTATACCAGGCTATCAAATTTGGAACAGAAAGGAATGGTTGGACTTGATGATCTTGAAGCTCTTTTCCAACCTGTTTCTGTGATTCTGTGATTCTATGACAAGAACACCACCCCCCTGCTCCCTACTGTCATCATTGCTTCCATGCTCTAACAAACAGCTTTGGGGTAGGACTAAAAGGGAATAATCTATCAACCTGAAATTTCTCTGTTGCAGAGAAGTAATACTACGGCAGTGTCAAAGTACAGGATACCACATGGTTGAAACATGGACATGGCTTATTGGTGACTTAAGTTGAATTCTTAAGTCGTCTGATGTAAGTATGAGTTGCAGTGTCTGTATTAAAATTGAATCAATTTTTTATGCCCTTTTTGTTTTTTTTTTTTACTTAAGACAGAGTTTGTCATAGGAAATATGACAAAGTTTTCCTATGTGGGATGTTATTAAAAATATTTAATAAAAAAATGGTGAAAAATGCTTTAAAATGTTTAATACTATTTGATTCTTCATTATGAATGCTGTGCTTTTAAAGTATTTTTTATATATGTACATTCATTTTCAAATATATGTTTTAAATGTACCTAAAATATTTCAAATTTATCAAAATATTAAAGAAGGTATAAATGAAATTTTAGAAAATACTCACCTCAATATAAACTGTTTTTTTATATACTTTGTTTTAACAACAACAAAAAAATTAAATATTACATTTTGTCCCTGAACCAAAAATACCGTTTTCATTTGGCACAAAATCTGTTCTTCAGCTAGCTCTAATTTTGGAAATCAGCTCTAAGGACATGTGTATCAGAGTAACATTAGCCCTAGTTTCCATATATTGCATGGAAGTTTTTTTGTTGTTGTTTTTTGTTTTTTGTGGCTAAATTTGTCTGAAAATGTCATTCCACTGAAGCAACTGATTATGCAGTCAGATCATTGCTTAAACACAGCAGTTTGATTTAAAATATCAAGAAAGGCAACTCTCTGTCAGAATAAGGATGGGTATTTTTTCAAAAGCATCATTCTTCTTTTATATGAACCCCTTTGTGCTCTTCTGGACTTAGCTCTGCACCTTCAGTTACTATTGCACTTTCCCATAAGATGATCACTGTGTTCTCCTATATGTAAACATGTAAATGCTCTCTTCCTTGAAAGCAGTGATTAGTGCCTGTAGGCAGCAGAATACAAATAATCAACATTTAGTGGTGTTTTCTGAGTGACTGAAGGCAAATAACCCGCATTCTAGTTGTGTGTCCCCTCACTTCCCCAGTTCAATATAAGCCTTACCCCAATCTTCCAGTTCACTCCCTGTTTTCCTCTCCTGCACCTATTACAGCAACATCATTCTCCTGCACTGCTGATCTGATCTCCAAATGTCTTCCTGGCTCATGCATACTCAGTGGAGAGCTGTTTATATTAAAGAAAAAAAAAAAAAAAAAGGTAAATTGAATAGAATGACCTTTTAATAGGCCAAAAAGTCTCAAGATGGAACTAGGATGATCCCTTTTTTAAGCATTTAAAATCATTCATGGACCTTCACAAACTGTGTCTCTGCCCTTTAGAAAATTTTGAGAGGATAAAGTCTTTAGAGAATGACGTTTAAGGTTTATCAAAGCACTTACTGAATATTTTATAAAAACTGATGATGCCAAAACTAACAAGTATCTGTTTGAATTTTAAGTCATTTATGCAGAACTCATGAAAAGGAAATGCTGATGTTGATGAGATTCCAATAACAAGTGCAAGTAAGGCGTGGGGTTGATTGGGGAGCCCAGTGGCTTAGTTTGTACCACAGTATGTCACATTCTGATGTCACTCTGACTTCAAAAGTAACCCAGAAATTTATAAAGCAAAAACTATTTTTGAAGGGCATTATGGTCCAGTTGTTGTCCAGTGTTAACAGTGTTCTGAATACCTGGTTTCTAGTTCTCTGCAATGCAAGCTTCAATGTGAAATAACATGTCAAATGATCAGTCTTAAAAAATTCTACTGCTCTAAAGCTCTTCACAAGTATGCCTTTTAAAATACATATCTTACGGGCAGCACAAAAACATTTTAATGAATGCTAACATGTTAGTAAACACAATGAAAATGGTATTCCCTACTGAGCAGTATAAGAACATTTAAATAAAATATCTGCCTTTGGACATCAGACACTGCTGGTGATCCCAACAGGATTTGTGCTTCATTTTCCTATTGGAAAATACAGCATATGTGGACATGTTTTATGAGAACTGATAAAAAGACAGATCTCTAACCCATGACATCTGTACAGATTTCTCCTTTTTAAATCTGTGCATCTTAATAGACTTCCAAAGTTCGTCCCTGGAAATGGGTTGGCTTGTTCTAAATGCCTCATGCTAAGAGGCGAATATCTGTATGAGAATTCATTATTTTAATAGAACTAAAGTCTGACAGAGGTAAGAGAGCAGAATGCAAATGTCAGCATTGCTGGAGGTACAAGCAAACTGATAAAGCCCATTTATTTATACAACTATATTTTCAGTACAACAGTGTCACTTGAATATCTTCAGTCACTTTATGTTTATTCTAGTTTCTTTATTAAGTGACTTCCATCTAAGACCTGAACATGCTAACTCAGTAAATAGTGAGTTCTCACTCAAGAAAATATTTAGGCTAAATCCTGAAACTAATTAAAACTGTGAATATAGACAGGTTTGCAAGTTGCTGAGCTCCTCTGCACCATCTGAACACCTTTCAGTCTGTATGAGAGCTGCACATGAGAGAGCATGAGAACATGACGATGCCCACAAAAGCTCCCGCGTTTTGGGCCCCCAGTTTTGGTGGAGAGCCTGAGGGTCCTGCTGGGCAGCCGAGTCCAGCCACCTGCTGACACAGGCTTTTCATCCATATGCTCTCTTGTGACTGCTTGTTCTTTTGCAATCAGCAGCCTTTAGATTATATGACTCCTCTCTCTGACCCCATTTTACAGACATTAGTCATATCTCTCCTAAATATTGTAGGTAGAGCTTTTGCTCTTCTAAAACAATTTCTTTTCCCCACACCTCACTGGTAGCCCTTTTTACACTTTTTTTTCCATTTTTTTTTTTTTAAAGCAATGCCAGATTTTTTTACAGGGCAACAAGCAAGACCTTATTACTGTAGCGTGCAATGGCCTTTTATCTCTACAATGTTCTCTTCTGTATGTCTTCTCCATGGCTGCAGCATCCTGGCAGCCTGCAGCCATCCTGGGACGATATGGTACATCATGCACTCATCTGCTACAGGCATTTCCAGCTGGTGGATCTCTCACCTCTCAAGAGGGCTTTCTGATAGTATTTTTCCTAATAAAGACCAGGCTGAAACCAATGCATTGCAAACAGTCCTGTGGGATATGAATTTGAGGTAGCTATCAAGTAACTGTGCATCAAATAGCTTCAAATAGCTTTACTTTCATGTGTTATAAACAGCTCAATCTGTTCAACTCATTAAGTTTAATTTCTCTTTCTTACAGAAAACTTATTTAGAACCCATTTATTTTTTACTTTACAAGACTTATTTCTTTTTGTCATACGGAGAATATGACAAAGATTTCTTAAATGTATGTACTCACAGCAATTATATCTACTGCTGTTTATATAAGCCATTATTGAGGCTAACGAAGGAATATTCACCTTAATTTCAGTGATGTATATTCAGTAGCATAATTTATGACATTTGCAACACTGGATGGCTACCGACTAGGGAATTCTAGTTATGTGAGATACAGCACTGAAAAAAATCTGAGGGAACACATTTTAAACGCAAGGTCTGAGTGCTGATTGACATGCTTTGTACGATAGTAAAATCTGGCAGGTGCATTAACTTGCATTCCTCTGATCTGTACACATCCACACTTGTCTTCTTAGGGTACTTGGTAATAAGCTTCTTTAAAGATCCCTGAGTAAGCACTGAAGATAATATCTGGAGTATGTAGCACTCAGTCCTTTTAGAATGGCTTTTTCCTGCTCCTTTCGTTTTCTTAAGAAAATGTCAGTTTAATCATATCTTAATGCTTTGATAATGCGTTTCTTTACATAGCTGTAGAACACTCACTTCAGTGTTTTAAAAGAATTAATGTAGATGTAAAAATGCCAGTTAAATGAGATTTCTTCCAACAGTCTAACAAAACTGAAGTGCAAGGCTTCAAAACTAGCAAGACATTTGCACAGCAACACAAATGTGCCGTAACAGTGGCCACTCTTCATGTATCATTACAGAAGAGCCTTGTGTTTTCATTTAGCATCTTCAGAGAACCTGCACACAAGCTCACCTATTGTCAAATTCTGTAGCTAATGTTATAATAAAAGTTTTCTTCTGATTTCTACCCAGGAATCCAAAAATATTGCTATCCCCAGAATACCAATGGCAGTTCTCTGGGGCTAAATACTAGTTGTCAGAACCGGCCAAACTCAAAACAGTGTACCCTTCCATTGCTGAGTGAAATAAGGAATTGTGCTATGTTTTCATTGGCTGGCTTTATACATAAAAATGTTATGAAACAAAAATACATTCTCTTGGAAGACAACACGACAAAGCTCCAGTCTACGCTGACTGCCATTGAAGAGAGCTGGTGCAGCATAGACCAAACTAATGGAAGAGCCTTCTGAGATAGGCACCCATTCCTCATCTGAGTGCTGCCTGGTTCCCAGGCTTCCTGCAGTCGGAGAGACTGGTTATATATATTAGCAAACATAGCCATAATTTATACATGCTTAAAAACAGAAACAAAACTTTCTTACTCACTTAAACCATAAAATTAAATATTATAGCATGTGTTACAAAAGCATATTTAGAAAAATAGAGCACATTCATACATACATACATGGCATAACTGTCAACAGGAAAAATAAAAATATGAACTTTTTTCCTTTTCCCCGGCCCAGAGAGGATTTAGGCTGTTTAACATTTAATTTACGGAAGCTGCATACTTCAGGTATTTTACAAAATTCCTCCTTCACCATTACCTTTGATTATCATTAGAAATCTACTTTTTATTACTGATGTGTAGACTCAGCTCCTCTAGTGGGTCTAATTGGAAAGGTTTTGTGAGTATGCTAGTTTCTAAGATTAAAAGAGGCCCCTTCCTACTTTCCTCCCAGAAGAGCATAATTTACGATGTACTGCAATATATATTGCATGAGATAAATTGACAATGTGAACATCTTCAGCTGTATTCACTTTCTATAAGTAGAAAATGCTTTTAATTCCCTGTGTGTTTTGTAAAAGTAAATATCTCCTCTGAAATCCAAATGTATTTTGGCAGGATACAACACCAAGATGATCCTATGTTTGGTATTTTGCTTGAAATGTCAGCCAATACTCTCCAGTGTTTCAGTAGTCATAGAACAAAACAAAGGAAAATCCTCATCCCCACCTATATGAATTAAATGAAACTAATTTAATGAATGAATGAATACATGGATCTGGAATATCTGTGAACTGATATAATTTTTAAAATACTCTTACTGTGGATTGTTTTTATATGACTGAATGTTTGGAGGATGTGTTCTTTTTATGTGCTATGTCAGAAGCAGCATGATCAAGGCTGTAATTGTAATAGAAGTACTGAAGCACAATGATTCAGAGTTCCTCTTTTATTTACACCCTTATCTTAAGCCTGTGTAAGTTAATCAAAATTTCTTCAGTGATACAGTAGTCTTTGGATGAAACCCTTACACTGGCATAAATAAAAAAAGAACAACCATGAAATCTACAAAGTTACACAATTGTGTAACAAGTGAAAAGGAAAGCAATTCAAGTTGTCCTTACCTGTTGAAGAACCATTGTTCTTGAAGTGACCCAGAAGACTTTAAAAAAGTCATGTATTACACAAACAAACAAACAAAAAAAACATATTTAATATCTTTGTTTCAAATGAATTCTATAAAGCAGTGATTGCAGCCTTGAACTATTGAAGAGGTACTTTAGGAGAAAATACAAGTAGCTTACTACTTGAACAAAATACATCTTTTCTTCTTCCTCCAAGAGGATATTTTTCTCCTGTATTGATGAAATCTGCTATTTTGTTTTGTGATGTGTTCGCTTGATTCCAGCTCTGTTGTTTAATGTCTCTTTCTTTGGACTGTTTCTTGTAACCATACAGGCAAGTCTGTTCCTTGATACTCCCACCATACCCACAGCAATGCAGGATGGATCCATTTTTACTTCTTTTGGTCCACATCAGGAAAAGGCAAGGCCACCTAACATCAAGAAAAGCCATTACTTCTTGGTGAATGCCAGATGGGTCACTGTAAAGACTAGGACTAATAATTAGACTTCTTAATTATGAGGTCAAGATGCACATACCCTTTTGAAACTGAGAAATAGTAACACCATTTCAGAATTCAGAATAGAAAGGAAAGTAATGGGGTCTTTGTGTTTGAGCTCCAATATAGATATTCTGACAAAAAAATCTTTACCTGGAGAAGACATGCTTTATTGGCATACTCAGAAATACAATTTCACTTAAGTGAGAGAGACAAAGCTTGGATACCTAATGTAGAGTAGCAGAAGAAAGGAAATAGAAAGAGTTGCTGATGTTGAAACAAAGAAAATATAGAACTTGACGCAGAGATAAAGTCTTTCAAATAATTAACTCACAGGTGCTCTTTTTCTCAGCTAATTTTTAGCTGTTTCCCCCCACCCTTCTCACCCTTTTAAAACTCAGTAGGAGGGAGACTGTGAGTGTTTTGTGTGTTGATGTGGGAAAAAACATAGCTCAAATACATCTTGTTTTAAAGTTCTTGTTTTGCTCTGTATCCAAATGTTATGTTTGATTCTCACCTAAATAGCAGGATAAATTAGGACTGCAGACTTAAAAGTATGTCTTAGCAAACCTGTAGGACTTAAGGTACTTGAAAAGAGACTTAAGAACTTTGAATTTTCTTCCCCGAAATGATGATCTATGGCTATATTTAGTAGGTTATATTAGGTTCAAATAAATGTCCTCAGAACACGGAACAGAAAATACTACATCTGGTTCTACCACATAAATAAGATGTCACAGTTTTGATGATGAATTTGAAGAAAAATCTCTTTCTCATCATTATCTGATCTAGCAGGAGGTGTCCCTGTCCATGGCAGAGGGGTTGGAATTATATGGTTTTTAAGGGCTTTTCCAGCCCAAGCCATTCTATGATTACATATTGCATTGGTCTTACAATGAATGGCAAGTTTGTAGAGCATAGATCACAGCATTTGGGTAGTGTTCTTTCAATGAAAATCCAGTCCTGACTGGACTTGAACACTACCATTGCAAGTAGCAAACAGTCTTAAAAACTCATGGAACTATTATGGATGTTATTCTATGTGATTAACTAAGAGTATCTCCAACAGGTTTAGTCCGGACTATATCTTGCTGCATAAAGCTGTCATTACATTTGGATTTGAGGTATGCTTTTGTCACTATAAAACTACCAAAAAGGCATAAAGATACCAGATTATTCAATTAATTCACTTTTGCTCTATTTCAATTGGAGGTCCTAAGTACTCTAAGGAAAATTTCATAAGCACTCCGCAGATGAAAAGTATGTTTCCCATGGTGAAAATTAGGGGGATATACCTACAATTGGTATTTTTTCGTTAAGGAAAGGCAGACTGCCAGAAGCATTCAAGCATGTGTTTATTGGGTCCTTACTCAATAAATCCTCTCCTGACATTAATTTTCTTGCCAACTATTGTCTGATTGCTAAAACTCCCATTTCTGGGCAAGATTATTGAAGAGATGATAGATAGCAAATAGTGTCTAGCAGCATCTGCTCTTAATTTTTAGGCACCAATCAGTCAGGCTTCAGACCTTGACATGGCATCTGAAGGGCATCAGTTTCAGTGACTGAAAATCTCCCTAGGGCAATGGGACAATGTTTGGTTTCCCTACTAATAACTCCAGGTCTTGGTGACCTTCGATCTTCGATTCCAGAGACTGTCAGTTACTGTTTATTTGTAGAACCTGACAAGAGCTTAAAAAAAAAAAATAAATAAATAAGACTTTATCCTTTTTTTTTTTTTTTGCTGGAGAAGATCCTGATGGGTTGCGAACATTTGCTCTTCCTCTGCAGGGGTTTTGCTGGAGCTGCCTCTGGAGTACAACCCTGACAGCGTTAAACCTTTTTTTCTGTGCTTCTGCAAGAAAACAGCAAAGTTAATTGAGACAATAGGGCAAATTGGCAAATACAGAGCTGATGATATTCCATTTGGCTTCACTGTTTTTCTTTTGCCTGGACTACACCAGAACATGCCTCACATATGACCTGCCATGAAATCCCATTCAAACACAAACCTCAATAGTCAAACCCCATCCAGCTGGGGGAAAGTTCCTTTCTCTTTTCCACACCCATCGACCTACTGCTGTGCTGAGAGGTGCTAACCAAAGAAAGGGTGGTTTGGGCAGTTCAAGGAACTTGTTCTCTCATAATCTTACTTGTAAATCAAAAAATCCAAAAAAAATCAAAAATCCAGGATGCAATGAAGTAAATACATGAATGATGGTTGTGTTCAGGTGTTGGCAGTGGTATTTAACTCAGTCTGTTTTCAATGTTTCCTCCCTCTCTGCCTGGGGAAAAGCAGACTATCTGTACCTTCTACTGGGAAATAGTTGCTTGTTTACTCAGATGCAGCAGTGTTGTATGTCTTGATTTGAGAATAAAAGAAAAAAAAAAAAAACAGAAAGAAGGATAAAATAAGAATTAACATCAACCAGTGAGATCAGAGTAAGAAGCCACAGATTTAAAACCTTAATGAGAAAAACAGGTTCCGAAACAATCTCTGAAGAAAACCTTACTAGTGTTGGTGGAAGCATCAAAAGATAGATTGCCAGAATTGTCTCCAGGATGTATTTTATGGACATTTAGTATCTGCATGGTAGTGTAAACCCCAAATCCCAGAATGACCCTCCATTTCCTTCTTCTTTTCCTCAGTAAGAGTGTCGTGTGTGATGGATATTCCCCAGCTCTGGGATGTTATGATCTAATGTGGTTGTCAGCAACACCAGTCACCAGTCCTGGGCAAAGCCTTCCCCCTTTCACATTTGGGACATATTAGGTTTTTGAAAATCTAAATCCCACTGGAGCCAGTGAACATGCAGTCTTCCCCTCCCAGCTTCACAGATTCAAATTGTTACAGAAGATAGCTTATATGTAATCAGAGGGAGATCTAGTATTATGTGTTTAAAATCTTGTAATTATGAACTGATTCCAATACGTTCTTCAGAATCTGCATAAGGCATTTCTTGCAGTACATCAGTGGCTGCACTGCAGTACCCTGAGAGATTTAAGGCATGTAATATAACAAGAAGTGAGCAGGGGAGTAAGTGAATTTGCAAATAAATAAGGAACATAGTGCATACAGAGTTATAGATATTGAAACGATATGAATTCTGAGCAACATAAACTAAATTTTAGTAAATTTTAATCTTGCTTTCCTCTGTTACTACCCCTATTTGTATTATAACCCAAAATGCTCAGGAATTTATTTTAAGAGAACTGTAAGAACCTAAAGGGAGCAGCACAGAAAAATAGACCTGATACTACAGGGATACACAACCTGCAAATTCACATAAGGCATTTGCAACCATAATTTAGCTTGAGCCAAATCTTGAATTAATCTCCAGACAGAATATGGTACAAAAATTTTTTTCAACAAAAATTTATTTTGCAGACATAGTTCCCTAGTATAAAATTGTTTTAAAATCACTGGAATTATATGTGTCAGTAAGAATAATTTTGGAAGGCTAGCACAACTGGTAAGAAATATTAATAGCATATATTTTTCCAGCAGAATGAGGGGATCTTACAAATAGAATTCACATTAGAAAAAAAAAAAATGCAACCGGTATATGTGGAAAACTAAACATTTCTAGCAACTGATTTTCTTTGCCTCCAGTTCTTTTTTGTTTTATTAATATGAGAAACACAAAGAAGCAGAATTATGGATCACAGTGCAGTATTCCTATGCTGTGCAAGAGAAAACCGAACCACTCAGAAACTAAGCTAAAAACCTGAACAGTAGGTACCCAATTTTCAGTCTGCTTCTGTACAGTTCTGAGAAACTGAATAAGGACTTATCTATTGAAAGTCCTTGATTACTGCAAACAACTGCACTGTCACAGCTTCATTTAGTTGTTTCTCTTAAAAAAAATAAAATAAAATAAAATAAAAAAGAACAGTGTTGAGTTTTTGAACTGCTATTATTATCCTGTACTTACCTGCCTTCTGCAACAATTACTTAATCAGTATTCTTATTGGGGAGAATGTATAATAAACACCTCAATAACCTGAAAAACTATAGTTTTCAGCTGGTATAGCTCAATCATAGCCCTTTTACTGTAAGTAAAATTGTATTCTTGTCAGATACAGCTTTCTTTCAACAACTCAAGCTACTGATAAAATATATATATGACACTTCATTGCAGAATATTTTTTTCTTTACTGTCATTGCTGTTGTTATGTGGTTAAAAAAAATCAATTCTTCTTGTTAAACTGTAACTGGAATATGTATCTTTATTCACAAATCCAATATTTAATAATCTTCTGTACCAAGCAGATCACGTAATCATGTCTCACTTCATTCCCTTAAAAAATGGGTGATGTCCCCTACCCTGCCTCATATAGCTCAGCATCAAGCTTTGAGACTTAATTAGCTAGAGTCAGATGAGTATTTTAAAATTCCCAGACAAAATATGTAGAGACAAACTGAAATCATACTTGGTTTTACAGCCCTCTTCAATTTTCCTAAATGTACAGAGAACATTTATTTGGTTTATATCCTTCTTATTATTTTCAGATTCTGGCAAGGTTTTTTTCCTTCTGTTATTACAATATCTTAGGTTTAGGACTGGGAGAATAAAAAGCCCCTGTGCAGATATTTGGTGTAACTGTGGATGTACACAATCTGCAACAGCAGGTGAGATACCACGAAACAAAGGTAGAGTCAAAGAGACACTTACCTAAATAAAGAGGTTCTGTCAGCGAAAGTCAGTGAAAACCTTTACCCGTCTTTCCTGGAAATAATAAGAAATGTATCAAAAGATTTCAACATTTTCAGGATTTCAAAATAACTGGAATTCATAAGTCTTAAGAAAAAAGTCTTTGCTAAAGTGAGGTAAGTTCAGTCTTTGCAATGTAATTCAAATTGCACTTTTAATTCAGGTTCTGGAATTAACCCACTGAAGCAAAGCTTGAAAAGATTTAGATTTACTCAGGCTACCAACAATACAATAATGTCTTACAATTTCACAACTCCCTGTCTATTGGTGATAATGCCAAAATGCAGTAATCTGTCATTCTGAAGCTCAGAGTTGCTAATTGTTAAAGAATGAATCTGGACATCATTTCTGAGTTTCTCTAGCTGAAAACTTATACAGACCCAAGCACTTTTTAATCAGGATAAGATAACAACTGAGCTCTTCATTGAAACACCTCTGGAATGATTTTTACTATGCTGTGTAAGCCCCATTTTTTAGCTGTGAGGAAGCGTGTTCACAACAGAATTCCTGCACTTTCCAGCCATTGACTGGGGTGAAAAGAGAGTCTCTCACAACGTCGTCATGTCTGAGGTCCAATTCAGGTCACTGAAGCTACTGCTTTGTTTCCCAGGGATGAGAGGGATGAGTCCTTTGGGTGCTGAGCACAGAGAGCTGGGGGGCAAAGGAGGGAGGGAGGGAGACAGAGAGGAAGGGAGGGAGGTATACAGGGAGGGAGGAAGAGAGAGAGGGAGGTAAGAAGAGTCCTGGTGAAGGACTTGGTCAAAGAAAAATGCATGGCACAGCCAAGTGAGGCAGCCTTCCTTTTACAGGTCTATTTGTAGCCTTTCCATTCAAGCAGTTTAGGCAAACTCTGCTGTTGCACCTTTATCAAATTTGGCAACAGTTTAGTAAAGTATATAAGGTTTAAAGTTGGTTTTTTTGTGTGTGTGTTTTTCTTTGTTTTTCCTGCCTCCCCCACCCCTCAATAACACTGCAAAATAAGTAACATTATTGTGATGGATCTTAACATTTCAACTACATATCCATCTAGAAGTGTTCTTGGTTATGTAGAAGTCCATTTGAATCTCCAGGGGCCACTGACACCAACCCTTTGTTGTCTTAACCTTGATACCCCGTCGCAAGTCAACCTCAGCTAATGGGGTCCCTCCACTGTTTTCAGTGAGCTTTGGAACTGGCTCTCTCATAATAAGAGAAAGCTACAGTAATGTACTGAAATTGGTGCTATGTAAACAGCTGAAATAATAGGAAATAATAGGAAAACATAATGAGTTCAAAATAACACACACACGTAATAATAATAAAACTTTGTGCAGATGTTGTCCCCCACATGGAAAGAAAGAGAAGGAAGGAAGGGAGGAAGGGAGGAAGGGAGGGAGGGAGGAAGGGAGGGAGGGAGGAAGGAAGGAAGGAAGGAAGGAAGGAAGGAAGGAAGGAAGGAAGGAAGGAAGGAAGGAAGGAAGGAAGGAAGGAAGGAAGGAAGGAAGGAAGGAAGGAAGGAAGGAAGGAAGGAAGGAAGGAAGGAAGGAAGAAAAAGAAAAAGAAAGAAAAAGGAAAAGGAAAAGGAAAAGGAAAAGGAAAAGGAAAAGGGAAGAGGAAGAGGAAGAGGAAGAGGAAGAGGAAGAGGAAGAGGAAGAGGAAGAGGAAGAGGAAGAGGAAGAGGAAGAGGAAGAGGAAGAGGAAGAGGAAGAGGAAGAGGAAGAGGAAGAGGAAGAGGAAGAGGAAGAGGAAAAAAAGAAAAAAGAAAAAGAAAAAGAAAAAGAAAAAGAAAAAGAAAAAGAAAAAGAAAAAGAAAAAGAAAAAGAAAAAGAAAAAGAAAAAGAAAAAGAAAAAGAAAAAGAAAAAGAAAAAGAAAAAGAAAAAGAAAAAGAAAAAGAAAAAGAAAAAGAAAAAGAAAAAGAAAAAGAAAAAGAAAAAGAAAAAAAAAGAAAAAGAAAAAAAAGAAAAAAAAAAAAAGAAAAAGAAAAAGAAAAAGAAAAAGAAAAAGAAAAAGAAAAAGAAAAAGAAAAGAAAAAGAAAAAGAAAAAGAAAAAGAAAAAGAAAAAAGAAAAGGAAAAAGAAAAAGAAAAAGAAAAAGAAAAAGAAAAAGAAAAAGAAAAAGAAAAAGAAAAAGAAAAAGAAAAAGAAAAAGAAAAAGAAAAAGAAAAAGAAAAAGAAAAAGAAAAAGAAAAAGAAAAAGAAAAAGAAAAAGAAAAAGAAAAAGAAAAAGAAAAAGAAAAAGAAAAAGAAAAAGAAAAAGAAAAAGAAATTACTGGGAGTACCACAAGGGAAGTATTGCTGGTGAAATCAGAATTCTTTCCAGTGTTTTATATGATACCTCTACAGGGATATTTGTTATCACAAAATACGTATACTTCTTGTCTCATAAATAAGACATAATTTAGTATTAGAATATTGTATTTTCTGCTAAAAACACACTATGCAAAGCAGTGCAGTTTTACATACATCTAGCTTCCTGCTTTCTCTCTTTTAAAACATTTATTAACCAGAAAGACCTCACTGACATGTAAATTTCATTTTCTATGCCCAGCAGATTAAAATACATCTGTTTCAGACATCATTCAGTAAAGAAATAATTTGAATAGTTCATTTTATTAGAAAAAGATTTATGTCAGCATTCAACTATGACAAGGGAGGGGATAGTGGCATGTGCACAATACTGGAAACAGATTTTCCATGAAAAGTATCTATATTGAACAGAATTGTGCCAGAAATAGCGTGGGCTTTCTATGAATAGGTTAACCTGGTACGCTGTGGACAGCACCAGTGTTGCCAGGTAGAGAAATATTCCCTCCCTGGATAATTCACTCAGGCACCCATATTAGCTGCTGACTGAATCAATGTACATTTAGCACACATTAGATGAATGTGCATGATGAGGTAGATGGGAGTCAGTGCTGGCTATCTGGATGGAGCTCCATGTGTGCAGGAGGGAAATTTTGTTCTCTTGGGGGTTTAATTGCACGGTCTCAGAATTCCCTTTTATTTTATTTTTATTTTTTCTTGTAGTTTGCAACAAGATCAGTAGGCTCAACATCTCTTTTTTTAAAGACGTAGTAAATATAAAGCATAATAATACAGGAAGAACATGCTAGGATGCAGTATCCTGTGCTATATGATCTAGCAGCATATTATAACACACTGGGATATGAAAGGTGATAAAGTACCATGTGCAACTAGGTAGTTTAGGGATTGATAATAGAATACAGATCCCATCTTATCTAGGTCACTAGTCTGAAGGCAACCGTTTTTTTGTGATTGAAAGTCATTGCTATCCAATGGATTTTTAGTACTCTACATGGGCTGAGACGATGATAAGCTCATATTTTTGAGAGAAAGTATTCCCACTAACACCAGCTGAACTCTCATTTTTTCCAGGGCTAGACAAAGATGACTACTGCATTGTAAATATTTATTCTGTTAAATGTCATGACAGTACATATGCCGTCATGTAAATATTGAATAATTATTAATTTCCTCAGAATATACACACCAAGTTCAGAATAAATGCTTAAGCTTGTCAAAATTATTCTTTTCAGAACCTTCCTAAATACAGAAGATGGGAAGTTTTCTTGAACTGGAGCTCACAGGGAAGAGATGAAGTGGGAGAAAGGATATATACATCAAACAACTTCTCTGAAAAAAAAAAAAAAGATAAATAAGATAAATAAAAATCACAGCATTCAATGAGCCATTTCGATTGTTACTAGAAAACACTGGCAGGTGGAGGCAGAAGGATTGCCACAAAACCTCAGATGCAAAATGCAAAATAAAAATATGTAATACTGGTTGAGCATATTAGAGCACTGTAATATGTTCCTGTTCATACTAGTATTTGATAATTGTGAATAGTCAATGTACAATGATACAGAAGAAGAGAGTGCCAAAACGTAGGGATAAAATGAACTTCATTACAGCCATCATTACAGCATGAAAACATAATAATAATTGTCCCTAACTTGCAAAACCCTGTTTATGGCAGTGATCTTCTAAAATACGCACACAACTTTAATACACTTGTTTTACATACCTACAAGATAATGAAATACATACCAAGATATTAAATATATGTATATGTCAGGTTGAGAAACTGAACTAATAAAATATAGGTAGAGAAGAAGCAAATTTGGAGGAAAATAGTAAGGGCTTTTTAAGTACTAGTTATGGTATTAAGAACCTTCAGCAATCATAATTTATGTTCTTTAAAACCAAAGGAGTATATAAATTTGCCCATGGAATCTGAAAAGATGTAAATCTCTGCATTGCTCTGGTTCCACTCTACTAATGACAACCAGTAGGAAACTGAGGGGAAAATCTGATTTGCTTCAAAACCCTCAGAATCAGTTTTGAATATGGCTAACTACAACTACAGATTTAGAAAACAGTTCCTCGCATGCAAAACACTGCTATAAATATGACCACTATCATTCATGAAAGAAATCTTAATTTTGTGCAACAAATAGTACCCAAATGCATTGAAATTTGCTCTTAAATGTCTGTTGCATTGTCCTTTAAATATTTACACTGTGCATTTCCCATATGTATCAATATTCAAGTCTGTGTAATTATGTTCAGTAAGTATATAAGCTTCTCTGAATAGTGAGCTTATGTTTACATGTTTTATGTTCTCTATATAAATACAGACACAAATACAAATCAGAGAGTTTTATAGACTGAGTTTAATTTTACCCCGTTTTTATGCTTATGTTTGGAAACCATTACAATATGTTACTGAGGTAGAAAAATATTTCCCTATTTTCACATTATAAAAATTGGAGTAATAAATGAGCTTTTGACCACATTTTCCTGTCTGCACAGCGTATAGCAACATTTGATGAGAACTCTCCTGAGAAGGACATTTATGATAAGAAGGTACTATATGTCTCAATTTAGGGGTCATTTCTTGGTTAAATAAACCACATTAAACTGGCCATAGCAAAATACCAAATGGAAAAGTCTTTTGCCTGATGCCAAATATTCTTCCTTTTGTCATGGACGTGATTTCTGACTGTTTGTACCTTCTGAAGGATTTACAGTAAATGAGAATTAGAGAAGATGGCCACTTCATTGTGAGGGAATAGGTTAGGACCCATACTCCATTTATTTTTCATGAATGAAATCAGGTATGGCAATCCTCGGTTAACCCATTCCTGCCTCAGGCAGTCCCTGTTTTATTCAATATAAAACTGCCTGGTAGAAAGCAGGCTAAAGAAAATCCTTTCGACAGAGAGCTGTGTATCCAAAGCTGCTTCCCTTAATTAAATTCTTGGCAATAAAAAAAAATACTTATTATTATATCTCTGAATTATGTGCCTCAACATTCATCCTAAAGGACAGCAAACTGTCTTAGAAAGCATGTATCACGCACACATTTTCACAAGGAGGTGAAATAATCTGTCAGAATAATTTTGGAACAATCAGGAGAGTTGCCTTTTAACACAGGAAGGAAAAACGGTGCACAAAGATATCGCTTTCCAGGATTATATTTTTCTTTTTATAGGAAGGAAATGTGGGCAGCTCCCACTGCATGGAGTTCGGACAGAAGGACCCAGCTCCAAGACGTGGGTGCAGGCAGGTGGAGCACTGTGGCTGGCTGCGGGGCCGAGCTTGCAGGATTGGGCCCAAGCATGCTGCTGCTCCTGCAGAGCTGTGCAGATTGTTCGCAATGGTTTCATCACCCCCACTTCCAGTCAAATACCATTCAGTTATTAAGGCCCGTAAAAGTCAGAGAGCCTGAAAGAAAGAAGAGATCTTAGGAAGATCTGAGGAAAAAAAATGGCATTTTTTATTAGTATAAAGATTATTTAACTTTGGAGCTCTGCTAATGATAATTTCTGTGACCAAAAATGTCCCCTTATGATTAATCAATTATGCAAACCATCCCCATTTCAAGGCTAGTAAAGACGTATTTGATGACATTTTTCATGCATCTCATGTCTTTAATATATTATTTTTTCCCTTTGCTCTGACAGTGCAATCTGCTCTGCAGAAGAAGTACTGTGTGCCATCAAATAAAATCATTCCCCAGACTGGGAAACAATTGCTTATTTATAATGCATTCTAAAAATTTATCCTTTTAAAATAACTGATGTGGTGTTTATCTTGTTTCACTGCAGCATGTCTTATTCCTCCACAGGAATGTTTTGGTGCAAATTGTTCCAACATTAATGGCATAAGAAACTGAGAACAGCAGGTCCACTGCAGATTTGTTTGTTTGTTTGTTTGTTTGTTTGTTTGTTTGTTTTACTGTCCCTCCTTTCTATGGCCCAAGGACTGATCCCACCTCGCCTTGCACACACCCCATCTCTGCAGATGTAGAGAGAAGTAATTCAGTCCCTTCACTAATTCATTTCTGGGCATCTGGGAGAGACTGGCAATAATCCCAAACTGCATGTTCTGTGGTGTGCACTATTGTGTCCCTATGAAATGAGCTGAGACAGTCAAACTCATTTCAGTTAAGGCCAGTCAGTAACGGTGTCCAAAGGCTTGAGGTCAGTGCATTATGTGCTGCTCCGGGATGTAATTTGTAAAAGCCCAGTTTACTGAAGGGAGAAGAAAGAATCTATCAAGAAAGGAACTATTTAAGACAATGGCTCAAAATATGATTCACATTTTATGCCTGAGCTTTCCATAGCATGAAAGAAAGAGGTATTTATTAAATGAACAACAACATGTTAACAAGAGAGATTAATTTATTATCATGTGTACAAGTCATATGGAGATTTGGGGAAGATTGAAAGAAAGCAGCTTTCACAGTTGTATTGCTCAGGTTTAGTTAGCACACAAAGATCCCATTTATGGAAATAACAATGCGTGGGTCATTAGTAGTGCCGCAAGTGAACGGCTCCGCCGTCTTTTCCCTTGTCATAATCTGTGCTACACGGTGGTAAGGCAATTGTCAGTGTAAACCGCATCCTGCACTGAAAAGTGAGAAAACAATTGTAATGTGCCACTGGAATTAAACAAATAATTAGTACGAAGAAGAGCATGTGTTCTGCAATTCTAGATGCATTCCCTTCTCTTTTGTAAGATGCAGTGTAACCTTAATTAAACTTGCAGGTTTAAAAGTAAATATTTATTTACTTTAAATTACTGCCCCCCCTCAAAAAAAATAGTAAAAATATAAATGCCCGAAGAGTAAACTTGCATTGCATGTTCTCTGTCCGTGATAAAACAGATTAAAATAAAGAAAAAGCAGGATAAAGGAGTCTTTTGCATGGCTGACTCAAGATCCCCATCTAGCGTCCGTATGAAGATTAACAGAACCTTTTAAAAATAGTGTTTTAAAATTATAATTTTATATATATATATACACATATATTTCCCTGAGGTTGTAGGTTTCTTCATTTCATGGTACTTCATAATATAGAAGTGTCCACGTTTCTTTTTATGGCCACTGCTTTGTTTTCCTCACTTATCCTGTCACTTTGCTTCTATTCTTTTCTATTCTACTCTATTGTATTAATGTCATTGTACTGCTGTTCCCTCCACTGCTTATGAGTATCTTTAAAGAGTACACTAAATGATATGACTCACATATGCCACGTATTTTTCTCCTATCTTCTCTTTAGTAGGAATTTGCATTTAGCAATGCATTTTATATTAGTATTTATATTATATTAGTAACTACAATATATTGCATGAAAGAGTGGCTTGCATGTCTAACTGAGCTCCTTGTTAACAATAAATGTTCATGTTAAAAGTTAATGGCTTTGTGTTGTTGTTGTCACTGCATATACACAGATCGGTCAGTTTTTGCCATAAAAGACAAGGTCAGAGAAAAGTGTGGCGTGCTCAGGACAGCAGGTATTGGGGTTTGAGAAGCTCCTGGTGTCTGTCGGTACCACTTGGGCCTGCCACATTCCCCTCCCATGGAAGTAAGTAGCCTAACACAGGCTGTGATAGTCATGGGATACTCCCACACCAGAACCTACAATGGCCAGCAACACATTAACAAAAAAACAGGCAAATTAAATATATGTGTATATATATTTAACCCAAACTTATCATACACACTAAAACCCTTTTAAAAGACAATTTGAAGTCGGAGGTGGGATTTCTTCCTTCTGCCCTTGTTACTGTTCTACACCTCTATGCTTCCTATAGTTTGGGTAAAAAGCTTTCATTATGTGCCACTGTGTGTACAGCAAGTACCTCTCAGATAGCTTCCTACAGGTAGCAGTGTGGGAAGGACTCAACTCATCATAGACTTCAACTCAGCTCTGCACATGAAAGAGGATGCTTGTCTCTCTGCTACTCAAGCCCAGCTAGATCCAAAAGCGCTTGTCCACACCTGCTGACTGCAGTGTAGATACCTGCAAAGGCTTAACTGTCAAGGGGCATACAGGGTTGTTACCCCTTCGTTTGGAGACAGATGCCTTAGGACACGTGGTGCTTTGTGGAAACATGACTGGGAGACTCAGGTGTGAAGTTCTGCATGTATCTTCTGGATATAGCCTGGCCGAAATCTAGGGCAGGATAGGTCTAGGAGCAGTTATAAGAACACTTATTGCGCATAAAAACAAACCAGAAAAGTCTGAGCTGATGGCTCAGCTGGCTTTTTTTTTTTTCTTTTTTTAACAGACATTCAGCGAGTATATAAAAATTTGTAAGAAAATCTCTTCTTTGAGGTATTCCTGGATTAGAGTAGTCTGGATGAAATGAGCCTGCAGATACCTGGGGCTTGTGCTCCTGCACTTCAGGTGAGCTAGAACACTTGAACACATTTATAAAGCTGACCCTGCTTCCATGATTTCCTCTTTTTTTTTTTTTTTTTCAAAATTCCTTATATTTATGGTGAGGAATGCCACTAGAATTGGTAATATTTCTGAAAGTAGAATCAATTTTTCAAGAGCAGGACTGTAACTAAGCACATTACAGCCATGCTGAACTCAGCGACTGAACAAGACTCTCTGAGCTGACTCCTAAATCCAAGTGGATATTGTGTAAGGGAAGGATAAAATGCTCTGTCTTTTCTATATTTAAACTTGCAGATCAGGAGTGGGCTTTCTTACACAGAAAGACCACATACCTCAACTGCAGCATGTGAAAGTACGAGGTAGTGCCCCTCAGCTCTGGGCAAAGGCTTGTGCCAGACAGGATCTCTATGAACACAAGAGAATTCATAGCAGTGAAACCCATGTGCTTTTAGTCAGACAGATGTAGACAGACATGAAGGAACAAGGAATGAGACAATTATTGCAGGTGATAGACAAAGGTACCCAGTCACCTCAACAGTGTCAGCTTGTCTTGTAGACATCAAGGCAAAGGGGTTTTAAGGATGGAGGTTAAGGAGCCATGAGGGGACATCTCCCAGGTCTGGGGGCAGGGTAGGAGAAAGAAGGAAGAAAGAAGAAAAAAGAATACTTCTGAGGAAAGCAAAAAGTAGGCAGCACCAGCTGGCAGTCACGGGTAGGTGGAGGTGGGAATCAAGCAGGTCAGGGTGTGGAAGATGAGAGAGAAAATGAGTACCTGACTGCTGAAGTGAGAAAGACATGGGAACAAAAGGTGGCAAGAGGAGGTAAAAGCTCATCAGTCTAGTGTGGCCAATACACTTTACAGTGTAGAGCAGTGCCTTTCTTCCTGATGGTATCACTAAAACACCAAGGGTTGAGGAACAGAGAAGTGTTTTTTTCCTATTAATAATACTGTTATTTCTTTCTCAAAATAAGAATCAACTCCACCTTTTAAAGAGTAACAGAAAATTATAAAGTTCATGCACATTTATATTCTATATACCAATATTCTTGAATTGTTAGAAGTACAACTATCTCCAAAACTTTCTAATATCTTTTAGTTTTAAACAAAATATGATTACTTTTGCCGCTGATCTGTCTCAGGGTAAAGCACTGCATTACATACGAATGCATATCATGTGTTTGCTTCCTTTAATTTACAAATCCTTATCTTTTCTTTGTCTACGCTTACATATGCTGTTAAATATTTTGTTTAATATAAATGATGGAAAAATGTCAAACTGTCAAATTAATGAATATTAATAAATTTCTCATACTGTCCTATGTACCAGTGAAATAATCACCTTTTCTCTGGTCACTACATCCGTATTTTTAAATGGATATTTTACACACATCTTCTCACCCATATTCATAAAGCCTTGTTAGCCAGGTTCCTGATGCTTTTAAGAGGAGCCTTCATATCCACATTTCTTTCCCCTTCAGATCAGTTCTGGAATTCCTTCTCCACCACACTTTGCCTCCCTCATTTCCTGTGATTACCCAAATCAGGTCTCATAGCTTCCAGTCTAGTATGTAAACATCTCCCCATTAGTAGTTCAGCCGGGATACATTTTGTAGAACTATGTGGTGCTGTTTGATAAGATAGCAGGAAAGAAGCTTTTTTCTGATTTGAGAGATAGTGTATCTCTCTTGACAGTTTGTGTGGCAGTTAAAAAGTTCTAAAAACATTTGGATTCCCATTAGTACTCTGATGGCAGGGCACAGATAAAACATGTCAAATTTTATCAATGTGCAAAAGTTTCCTCAGTTCTTAAGGTGTAAACCAGCCTCTATTATATCAAGCATTAATTCCTTAGGTAAACCAAAAGTCACAGAAATGAAGGAACCTGTACAGTGGAGAAGACTATGTGACTAGGAGGCATAGGCAAACTCTGGCCATTTTGATCAGAGAGCTCTCATTTGCAAAAGTGTTCATCCAAGAAATGGCTGGCAAAAGCAGTGTGATCTCACTGCTATTGGCACAGTGACCACTTTGCAGGGATTTGTTGGTGAAGGAGAAGCTTTCAACTATAAATACTGTCAGGCTTTACAGCTATAAATTGATCCTCCAGTACCCTTCGTATTTGACCACCAAGGCCTAAGCCTAGCTTAGGCTTTCACATGGGGCATACTTGGAGGGTTTTCCTGAGAGCACTGCTGGCCGTCATTCTCCAGCGTTGTAGGCTTGACACCCACAAGAGGTATTGGTTTTGTACTGACATTCCTTCTTTCTAATAAATAATTATATCTCCAGAGCAGTGAGGTGTATTTTTTAAAATATCTCTAGATTTGAGTGGCCACTTCCTATTGAATTTGTGGGAATGGTATTTGGGATAATATGGCCTCATTCAGCTCTCTTTCTTAAGCATGACAACAGTATTTAATAGTACATAGCCTTTTCTGGGGCTGTCTATGCAGACTATAAACCTGCAGTACTTTTTGCAAGCCTGTAATCTTTCCATCAGACCCTTCCAACCAGCTTTCATCTGTTGATTTGCTATCATTATGGATATATTTAAGTGGCCCTGAAATGGCGTGCTATCCCTTGGTGCAAATGCAAGAATGGACAAATGGAGAAAAAAAAGCTGTCTCAGACTCTGAATAAAAACAGAGAACAAGCCTGCCCTGCCTGCCACAGTGATGATTTAAAACTAGCTGAGGTTTAGCCACAGAAGCTGTAGTATCAGCTTTGGGCTGGTAAACTCTCCCTGTGTGCTGTCTGTACCCCAGGGAAATCTTTGCTCATCTCCAGCTATGAATAGTCAGAAGCTGAACTATAGTTATATTTAAACCAGACATTGTTTATTTGAGGCAGAGAGAGGGAGAGAGACAGGAAGTACTGACAAAGCCAAGAAATAAAATAAAAGCCTGACCAGAGCTTTCCTAGAGGAATCTAAATATCATTGTGAAATAGTGGTAGCAGTAACCTTCCACAGCTCTGACTCCCTTCCTGATATCAGCAGTTCCTGACAGGTTGCCCAGAAGGGAAGCTGCTTTTCTTCATCTTCCGAAGGATGTGGTACTTGCTTCCAAGAAGGGGCTGTGGTAACACCACCCCAGCTCTCCCATGGGCTCCAGCCAGGGAAGCAGCTCTGAACTGTGCTTGTCTCAGCCACAGCAGTGGATGCTGCTTGAGAACTGCTTTAAATCACCACATTTACCAGATGCTCAACCCCACCAGCTTTGGCAGCTGTGCCATCTGTCTCAGTCCCCATGATGGAGTAGACTTTGTGGACTGCTTGTAACTCCCATGGATCCCTCTGCACACAGCGCACATTGCTGGGACTCACTACCTGGGCTCTGCCATCAAAACACAAGGAATTAATCCATCTGAATGGCCCGGGGCCACAGTGAGTGTGATATCTGTTAGAAACTGTTTCCCTCAATCTGCATCCCAGAAGGGGTAATCTTTATTTTCATGTAGAACTCCCAGTTTCAGAAGAGAAGACAGGCTTGGATTTAAAATCTACAAAGGCTTTTTAAAGTTCTACCAATTCCTTCTTTCTTGTATCTTTTGGCTGAAGTCTGGAGAAATTGTTATCACTTGCCCTTGGAATTCAATGCTTCTCTCTTTCCAGGCTGCCTGGAGGATCTTCTCCTTATCTCTCATTTCCACTAAAGTCACAAGCATTGTGTTCTTGGAAGAAGTACCCTTGAGTTGGTTGTGGGTGAGTATTTCATAGCATCAATCAATACAGAAAACAGCCTCATTCTCTGACAACTCCCAAACAGCAGACTGTCATTTTTTTCTAGGAAATCCAGTAGATCTTTTCTGTCACTTCCAGCAGATGATACTGAGATTTATTCACACTGTAGGTCTGATTTAAACATTAGCGTGTTTCTTGGAGATTCAGCTCTCTGAATGTGGATTATATGGCGCATTTTAACAGATCTTTATTTAGCCTGCATGCAAAAGGCTTTTGTGTGTCTGACCCATTGATCTGTGCAGTCAATGTGATTTTTCCCCACATCGATGCAGAGCAGGAGTACTCACTAACTTTGCTAGAAGCCAGACACCATCCATAAGACAAATCCAAGGTCTGCATTAGTAATCAGAATCTAAAGAAGTGATGTTACTCTTCCCTTCTCATTTGTTTCCTCTTCCTTACTTAACAAATCAGTGAGTCATTTGCAGAGGTGTGGGACTGAGAAAGGGGAGAAGAGACAGTTGGCACAGAAGACATCTTATGGTATGTCATTTAACAGAATCGATTCAACCCTTTGAGGTACTTTTATAACCCAGAGTAAAAGCCCAAAGCTATCATGGCTTAGCAATATAATGAGTAGTTAAATATTTGCTTTACTGGGGGACTACCCCAGTAAATAGATACAGAAGGGCAGGAGAACTGAATTCTGCCACTGCCACTGACCTGTGCTGTGACTTGGAGCAAGTCACCACTGCTGGCAGCACCTCCCCGCTCCCCCCTTACCATGCGTATTTAGATTGCAGGTGGGGGAATACAGACCCCGCTTGCTGTTGGGGGAAGAAGAGCTGGCTGGGCAAGCTGTGAGTCTTGCACAAGCCATAGGGATGGCAAAAGATGCAGAAACATTGCTGGAAGAGGCAAAAGAGGACATTGGTGAAACAAATAAACAAACAAACAAAAAACAGAGAACTGAATGGCAACATGGCTGTGAGAACAAGAAAGAAAACAATGTAAGGGCAGAGCAAGGGCAGACATCTAGTGACAAACTATTCTAGGATACCTTAATCACAAAAGCTGACAATCTCCATTGAATGTTACACACTTTCATTGATGACCACAGTACCACAATATTAATTAGCAGCTTGAAGTCATACTTATGGGTTTTAATTATTTCCTTTTCCTTTGTTATTTTCCTCCTGAATTTCATTTCTTCACTTCTCTTTCTCTCTTTTTTTTTTCTGTTCTTCACTTTTTTCTCTCTCTTTCTAATTCTGTTAATTGGCTGAGACTGCAAAGATTTTGTGAAAAGGTTTATATAAAAATAAAGCTTCCCTCACAGGGTGCCTGATAAGATGAAATTGCATGTTAGCACATGCTGGATGTATTACAGTAGTGATATCTCAGTGCAAAGTTCAAGACCTCACTGGGTTTTTTGAAGGGATGTGGAGTAGAGAAATACAGATTCCCGTCCTGTGACCCTCAGGTGCTCACATTTGGTTACACTGAAACAAGAGCAAACAGCCCAAAATCAGACCAGAGTCTGGGTGCAAGTAATTCTGCTGTGCCACCATGCCAAATTGGGATTACTCCCCACAAGCCCTTCTTTCACTGGGTGTGCAGAGAAAATGCCCCAGGCCACAGTGGAAATACCTGCATCACATCTCCACCAGCACACTATTGCAGGCACCTCCAGCTGTGAGGCCTTTCTGCTCAGCCCCTCGCTTAGATTTCAGTACCTTGTTTTGGGCTAGATCTTCATCAAGAATAAATCAGTTTAGCTCCACTGATGGCTGTGAAATCATATCACTGTAAACCAGTTTGGAGAGCGATACAATCTTCTTGAAACTAATCGAAGTGTACTTCATTAGGAAACTTTCAAGGTTCTAAATTGATTAAAATTAGGAAGTTATCATTTGGGGGAAAAAAAATGTAAGAATCACATATATGGCAAATTTCATCTTTTCCCATTTATAAATTAACCAGAAATGCGTTACAGATTTGTCAAATACACATATTATTTGATGTCAGTGGAAATGTTATGAATAATTTAATCCTCAAATTGTGTATCTTCAGGACTTATTAAGAATTTTGTATTAGCAGTCTGAGATATTTATTTTTGTTTTGACTGAACATACAGATCAGTGATGGATTTCTGCTCATTAGTATGAATTTTATGTTGTTGCACATAAGATTTACTATCCCATAAATAGTATCAGCAAACTCATTTGTTAGCATAGCCTGACAAAGTGAACACAAAAAGAATATAAGCACAGCTAAATATAATGTAGTTAGAAACTGGATGTTCACAGAATTTGACCTTTTCAAAGCCTCTTTATACAAGTCCAGTTTTAGTATGCTGAGAAGTAGTCAAATCTTTAATATATTTAGAGAAAATTGTGAATTTATGTTCTTTATAGACTTTAAATAGTCTCATGGGGAATTGAAAGTATATGCTGATGAGATGCTGCGATAGTAACAGCTGGCAGAGGTAGAGACAAAGAGCCGGGCAGAAGGTGGACTTTGGGCACGTGACAAGAAAATAGTAAAGTAAATTCAGTCTGTAAATACATTGGTGGCAGAGAGAGGCAGTACCTATTCTGAGACCTGTTTGGTATGTAGTGAGCCAGGAGCCAAACAACTGTGGCTGGTTAGAAATGGTCAGAGAAGTTAGAGAGGTTAGAGAGGCTGGAGTCTTTCTCTTCTTTTTTCCATCCTTGCACCCAAGCTCTGCTCATTTCACGCTATGGCTCTCTTTCCTTGCAGGAATTTGTAGCAGCCAAAATGTCTTCCCAGAGGTTTTTCAGAGCTGAAGCAGCTCTGGGATGCCACGAGGGTTGAGCCTGACCCGTGGTCCCAGGGGGATGACTTGAGCCTTCCCAGAGGGACCAGGGGGTTTCATGGCTCTCTGGAGGAGGCCTGTGCTGGGCTCTGGGGAGGAATGTTTTCCTTCTTACAGCCTTCTTGAGTCAATTTGCTTCATTTAAAGCATGTTACATTTATTCTTGAAATAACCTCCTGCAGTGGAAGTCTCTATTTGCTTTCATTTGTTGTTATTTTCCTCTAGCTGTGACAGTTCGGTACAGCACTGCCCTGGTATTCTGAAAAGTATTATGGTTGTCTTGAAAGCAAACACCTTCTGCTCAAGTAGTTTCAGACTTTCCTGGTAGCCTACCTCCCCAGGCTTCTTCTAAAAGTACAGCAAGATGTAGAGAATATAAATGACCAGTTTCTTTCTAGATGCAAATGTGAAACTTCCTGTTATATTTTAGAACTAAATGGGGAAAAACCTTTTTGTGGTTCTATGTGGGATTTTTGTTGGCTGGGTTTTTTCTTTTGGACTTTTGGACAAAGAACCTTGTCAGATGGTGACATTAAGGGTCTCATACTTCTGTTTTTCTCTAAATTAGAAGTGCCATAAAGCACTGGGAAGCCCAGAATAAAAATTTTACATTATGTGTGGCCCTTGATGAAGCTCGTGACTACATGCTCAACTTACTCTCAGCGTTTCTGTCACTCTTCCTTCCTTGATCCTCCAGATTGACTCTTTTCCTAGAGTATTTTTCTTGAAAGAAGAGAAAAATGTAAAGCCATAGATTGCAAAGTATTTGCAATCTCAGCTGAGAAATAAGTCATACCATCATGGAGACCTCCCAATAATGCTGCAAGGTTTGTGTGTGTAATCTGTAGTCAGCATTGGTAGGAGGAAAGATAAATTAATTGTAAGTATATGTTGTTGGCAATGTTTGGAAAAAAGGAAAGACAGAAACACCATCAAAGAAAACGAAATTTGAAAGACATGGTAGGAGGAAGAGGGTACCTTATGAAAGAAGAGAGGGGGTGGGATTGCCCTGGAGTAAATGTATGCTGTTCGACCAAGCTTGTGTTTGGAATTCTTCTGAGATGAGGCTGTTTGTGTAGCCCACCATCGATAAATAAAACATTCACAAACTAGGTCAAGATTAGAGCTATGAGACACTAACAAAACTGTATGATGAGCAGATCTTTTATGTTGTTTAATAAATACACCAAGAATCATGAGCTGAAACTATTAAAAACTGCTCGTTATTAACTTTATAAGTCCAGGGAGGGTGTGGGGAAGGCACTGTAAAGAAGAAATCTCTGGAAAAATTCTTCAAGCAGATTAAGTATCCAGAGCACTGCTGCTCAACTTTGGCTGAAGCTCTTAGGCTTCAGGAAACTTGAACTTTGAACTTTTTATATAAGTATTAAGGAATTTTCAGAGTTCTGATTGGCATATTCAGCCTTAACTGTAGAAATAAAGTTGGCAATGAAATGGAAAACCATTTAAATAATCATGTTTTGTTTATCATAGCAGTGCTCAACATATATGCCTCAGTCTCTACTGAATACAGGAGTTTCGGGTATGGCTTGGCAGAACTAACAGAACTAAAACAAGTTTACGGTCAGCCAGCCTGTGATGGGCAAAGCAGATGTCAATACACAGAAGGCATGTCACTGAATAAGGCCTATCCCAGGCTACTCTTCCAGGTTACACCAGCTTTCACTGCCATGTTTAGGGACAGGGTGGGCAGCAAGCTTTGTACCACTTCTGGGACGGTGCACTGAAGTCACTTTCCAAGACAGTGATAAATAGAGGATCCCTCACACCACCTCAGGAGACATCCCAAAAGGGGACTGTTGGCGGGAATGGAACTTTAGTTGTTGTCTGATTCTAGCTCCAGACAGTGTGGGTCTACTACGGGACTGCTAGAGAAGTCCAGTTAAACTTTGGGATATTACTGCTTCTTTTCACATTCTGTAGTCTGTGTGACTCTGGTGTTAATCTCGCATGCTACTCACACTTGGATTTCAATCCGATCACAAATCAGACAAAAATCATGCTTATTGAAAAACTATTAAATCTCCAGCATGATGCAACTCCATCCCTAACTCAAGTACTGCTGAGATTACTGACAAAATAGTGTGTTTGTAAAATACACCTCAACCCAGAACTGGCCAGTCCAGACATTGTCACTGAGATGGATGGTGCTGGTATGCTGTGGAGTGTGCTCTCTTACCTGCTTCCTGTTATCTGCTTCCACAAGGTACTTCTGAAGAACCAGTCCTGCAGCTTAGGTTGCTTCAACAGGTATAAATAATATTTACTGACTAGCTCAATAAATTGTAGATGATGAAAGCAAAGTGCTAACACATGGGATCTGGAGATCTACATGTACCCAAGAGAACAGACTTTTAATTTGGTCAAATAGATGCAAGCTGTGTGAAAGAGGAGACAGTTTCATATCGTCTTTGACTTCTGGCAGAACACATTCTACCGTTTATCTGTTCATTCACTGGTGAATATCGATGTACCTATTTGGCATTAGTGAAGGGACACTAATCTGAGACAATAAATTAAAAAAAATAAAAAAATAAACTCTGGTTGCAAATTGGCAGCTGATTGTCTGTGCTGTGCTCTTCTGCAAGTTGTCTCATTCCTGTAATTCGTATTTCCCTTTCTCCCTGTTTTTCCTTGAACAGTGGCGAGCTTTCCCCAGCAGGATCCATCTCTGTGTATCTAGATGGGGAATGCTGGAGTATCAAAAATTGTTATCCATCACAGTGAAGTCAGTAGCATGCTGACACGGCTTACTTGAGTAGGGATGGACTGCCGAACTGGGACTGTCGTTGTGAGGGTTTTAGACCTGATTTAGACGACTCTCTTTGTGAAGAGTCTCAGCTGGTCAACGGGCATTCAGATTGCTTCCATTTTCCTCCAGCTTATTGTAAAACCCGCATAACTCAGCGAGCAGTAATAGACATTTTAAACGGCGATCAGGGCTCATCGGTCACCAGCAGATTTTAACAGTCGCTTTCATTAAACCTGAGGGCGGTGGCTGTAGCAGACCCGAGCCCTTCCCTCCCGCAGGGGGACCTCCAGCAGCAGCGGCGGCCGGTGCCGGAGCGCGTCGAGGCCGGTGCCGCTAGAGGATGCTCTTCGGCCGGCGCTCGGCGGCCTCCGCCGGGGCCTCCGCGCCCCTCCGCCGCTATGGGGCCGCTGTGGGGCCGCGGTAGGGCCGCTGTGGGGCCTCTCTTGGGCCCCGTGGCCGTGCCCACCCCGCTGCTGCCTTCTGCTGGGGGTGCCAAACTACTGTTGGGCAGTAGGCGTTTGGTGCGGCTCGCTTTTTCGTACGAGGTTAAACTCCTTGCAGGATGAAAAAGAATTTGTTTGCATGTGTAACCTGTGAAGCATTCCTCACCAGGTGCATTATTTAGCCTGCCTGGTGTTTTTAATGAAGCTGGTGTAGCTATTTACAACACAATGAACAGAGGGAACCCGTGCAGCAAGACTATGTACATAACATAGGACTTACACATCAATTATTACTTTTCTTCCCCTGCAGCAACCCGTGAAACACTGACTCACATAATTTACTCACCGTTCTGTTTATATATATTTGCACGTCTCCTGTGGATGCTTCTTTGTTGTACACTTGGTGTAGGTTGACCAAAGAAAGGTCTTCCTTGTCTCTGTGCACATAGGGACCCAGCTGACTGTTCCTGTACACATGAACTCTGCATCTTATCCTCCCCCGCCAAAAAAAAAAAAAAAAATATTTTGTTCTCTAATATATGAACCTAAGCAGCTCTATATTCATCTCATCATGAAAACAGATTTTCAAATCAAAATTAAATTCAGCATCAATTTTTCGAAGATTACTTACACATTTACAGTGAATTCTAAACAAAATCATACATTAAAGCGCCTGTGCAGCAGTGCTCCAAAACTGCATCTTCTAACAAGAAAGCCAGTTAAACCCTTTTTTTTTTTTCTTTTTGTTTCTTCCATAACAAATTATAAGTTGGGTTGTTTTGTTTTGTTCTGTTTTGTTTTGTTTTGTCTCCATATGTGAAACATAATATATATTTTTAAATCTGTTAATTTTAGGGACTTTCCTTTCCTTTAGTGAAGAGGACAAACCTCTTTGGTAAATAAAGATGCAGGTCAGGATCTTGGCAACATGTCTGGTAGAAACAAATCATGTATAAGCCACTTCATGCAATTTTGAGTCACTGTTCAGCTGTTGATCTTGCTGTTTTTTTCAGGGGTCAGGCTACGGCCACGATGCTGTTTGCACACTGAGTTACTTGCTGATGATGATGAGGGAAATTCCTTACTTCTAAAGTTAACTGTGTCTTTCGGTTTGCTGAAGACCTATAGCTATAATTTCAGTTATCGTCCTTTCAGAACAGCTTCAGTTTTATTGTTTATAAACTACTGTTGCGAACAGTATCTGGAAGTATTGATACCCTTAGTCCTTTGTTGCTGTTTGGATTTATATGTATCTTTTCCTGTTTTCATATTAATACCACTAAAAACTTAAATCACAATAAAAAACTCTCCAGAATAGTTCAGGCTGCTGTATTCTTTGTCTACTACTGTAGCCTGGCTTGTAAAAGGAGCTCACAGGTCTGCACATTGGTATTTGGCCTTGGTAGTCCATAAGTCCTGACCTACAGCGCTTCTATAACAGAGCCCTGTATGTTCTGTTCCCGTTCAATATCCGTCACCATTTATCTCATTGACCACACTGGTTTCTAGAAATAGTCAGGTGGCAGACAGAGCTTTGCCTGTGCTTTGCTCTACATTAATCAAAACTGGTAGGAACTACTCTCTTTCTTTTCTTTCCAAGCTAGAAATACTACTGAAGTATTTTTCCTTTATTTTTTTAATGCTTTCTCTTACTAATATTGTGACTTTAAGTTACTTTTAAATTACTTTAATTTGCACACAGCTCTTAAAGGGCTTTTGAAACTAAGAGAGCAGAGAAAATGAAAGGAACCTGTGGCACAAAGAGGCTCATCATCATGGGCAAAGTGGCTTTAAAGGAGCAGAAACAGCAATCTGCACTCTTGAAGAAGCTGTCCCTGCTCCTGATGGTACTGAGTGAAGGAAAGAGAGAGAATCCTGCTCTGCAGGGTATTAGTGCTGGTTTTGTTACCTCCCCGGGCTCAAGGTTCATCTGCAAAACCACAGCGGAATGCCATGGTGAGGCAGTGTGGGAACATGACAGGAAAGATGTTCACTCCTTGGCTCTGAACTGCTGGCTCCAAACCATTTCTGAGATAGAGAAGATTTGATGGAGAGGGAATCAAATATTTCATTTCAAGTTTCAGTTTTCAATTGAAGGTAATTTTAAGAAATGTTCTCGTTATTTAATTTGAAATTGCTTTTGAAAATATCAAAATAAAACCGAGATGAAATCAGGAAAAAATCCTAAATCTACTTTACCCGTGCCCTGAACAAACAAAATTGTTCTGATAAAATCTTCAACTTTCTAAAGGGCTGAGGTAGCTCACCTGTGTTCTGCTCACATCAGCTCATTTCAGAAATCCCAGTGTGCATGTATCATGCAATCGAGGGACTCTGTACAAGTGATGGAGTGGTGAGGTCTGGGAGGCAGGAGAGATAGCAGGCCTGAAAGGAGGGTGATATACAACTCTACTGTCAAGCACAAAGCAAGCCAGGGATGTGACACTTGTCTCAGAGAGTTTGAATTCAAAAAAAAAAATGAAAAATGGCTGAAACACAAATTATTCTGCAGAATAGCCACATTCCTGTAGGATCACATTTCTAAACTACATTAAGCAGCCAATGATCTCTTATCTGCCTTGTTTTTTAATGAGAGAACTTGATGATAAACTGTACCTGCTCTTGCAGTATGGCATTTTAACATACAGCCACACTGATACTTAACTGAAGAAAATCCTGGATACTGACAAAACCTGTTTTAGGTAGACATAACCAGAAAATATCCTGCCCTTCATATACACAAGTTAAGAGATCATTTCAGTCTTTCTAGAGGTTTCAAAACGGTCTTTCTGGCGTGAACACTCAGTGCTTCTTACTTCCATCCTTCTCTCCTCTTGGCCTGCTTTTCTGATTGAAGTATTTGTAATGTACTTCCATCCAGTAACACATTAAGTGAACTCACTTACATCTGTCACATATTGTTCTTTCCATCTTTCTGTCATCCCTTCCTGTTGGAAAAATATTTATCCAACTTGTTGATTCATGCAGTTATGAAAGGTAAACAGCAGCATTTGAAACAGGGCACACGGGGTTTCTCCTCTCATCCGGAAAGTCTTTTATGGACAGCAGGGTAGGGATCAAAGTATGAGAAACACAATTCAAAATAGAGTCTCCCAGATTTCTTAACATCTTCAAAACCAGAGCAAAGACTAAGGCATTAGACATTTGACTGTTTTCTTGTTATATCAGCATACAGCTGGAGTCAAGGTGCATATTAGCAGAATTTTGATACTTGCTTCAATACCGACACAAAATAGGACAGAAAAAAAAATCAGAAAAACAAAGACTAAGGACATATGCAGGAAGAGAGATTCACTAAACTGTTTTAGAGACAATGCTGAAAAGGGTTGTTGTCCCAAAGCTCCAGCAAGTGGGTGAGCTACAGGCCTCCCAACGAAGTGCTGCATTGGAGCTGTCTGAGAGTATAAACATGCCTGAAATGGTGCTGGTATCTAAAGAGGACACAGCAGCTTCAGGTTATCTTCTCCCCACTTACACCCAGATGGGTATTTTCCACTGAGGTTGACACCTGTGCCTTAGGGGAGGTTGAGGTTCAGGGCCCTCTCAGCCCAAAACAAGTGTGCACCTTACAAGATCCAGGAAAGTACCATAAGCACTGGGGTAAAAGTAAGTTCTGGGGAACAGATTTCTCCTTCTACTGCTGAACAGCTGCAGAACTCTGAAGAATTCTGTGGGTAATGCAAACCAAACCCATGGGGTCAAGAATGGGAGTGCATAAGAAGGAGCACGACTGTAAAATAATGACATAGATTGTCTGTGCATTTATATTAAACATTCATTAGAATAAAAGAACAGAAATAACCCAGAGAACAAATCCTAGTTCTTTTCCTGTCAGGCTGACAAGTTCTTATCACTGCTGATGCTTATTTTGGAATTTGACAAACCAAAAAATCCACGTTCTTTGACATGGAAAAATTCAAGTGAGAATTTACAGAAAACTTTAATGGTCATAAAATGTGTAGTCTCTCAAATCTGGCTGACAAAATCACTTCAGCTGACAGCTTCCATTGGTCTGGATGTAACAGGTTTAGAAAGAGATAGAAGGCAAATGATAGGCTCTCTACAAACCAAAACCACCCAGCTCATTTCTGTGGCAAGTAGTAGTCACTTCTGCAGGTCTCTGCCAGGCAGAGCCCAGGATAGAAGGCCTGATGCACTTGAAAGAGGCTTCCATGAGAAGTCTGTGAGATGAACACACTGAATTGCCAGAAATACTTTGCAGGGATGTGTAATTAAACTTGTCAACTTTTATCCTTGGTTCCTTGCTATCCTATCCAGTGTTTAAGAATTTATGTTTTGGACCTGGCACATAGTTTTGGAGGACTATTCTACGCCCTCCCTGGATATCTTTTTATATTTTTCTTGGGATATATAATCCTAAATTTCTCCTTTCGCTAAGATAAATTGTATGTCACTTTTACCCTCTTCTCCTCCACTTTTACCCTCTTCTCCTCCACTTTTACTTTAAAAACCATTTACTGGTAGCTCACCCTTGTTGCTCAGGAGCTGGTGGGACCAGAGCACAAAGCAGTGGGATGAGGCAGCGAGGCAGACCAGAGTCCCCTCTCCACCTCCTTCTCTGCTCAGTAGTGGAAAAAAAAGGTTGTAACTGGCTTCGTGGCAATCGTTCGCTGTCACCATCAGATTTAGAGCTGCTGTTGCAAACGGCCAAATGCATTCCGGGTGCAGCTCTGCTGAAAGTGGCACTTCGCCGCGCTGAGTGAATGCTGATGGATGTTCTTTAATTAAAGTGCTATAATAAAAAATACAGAACATCTGTGCCAAAGTGCTAAGTAATCTGTCTAAACAGATATCTAATTTTAAGCTCAGTCCTTTTACAGAACTATTATATAAAATTTTCAAATAGGAAATAGAGTCCTGCTTTTCATATGTGCATTGTATTTCTCTTTACTCAATGCAAATCTTCTCAGCTGGCATTTGGCTTTATTTGAAGTTAAGTGAGCTCTTCTCCTCCTTTGGGCTTCCAGTTAAACGTCTCTGCTGGTAAAAGACTAAAGAAATTTTTCTTTTATTGTGATTTAACATCCTAGTATTTATTGCATCTAAACTACCGGAAACAAATTTACGTGCAGACATGAACTTTTATGATAAATTCAGTTTGCAGAAAACATTTGGGATTGCTTGTTTTACAACTAATCCTTCTGAAAAGGAGACCTTTTCTTGAACATACTGACCTTGTTAACCAGTCCCGCAGTGCACTGCTGCTCTCTCTTTTTAGTAGGGAGCCTGTGGGCTCCAGCACAGCCTGACCGCTGACCTTGAGTATGCCAAATTGCAATGTAATCCTGAGACAGCAGCCTGAGCAATTCTAACAGGTATCTTCTGCAAAAGACAGAGCAAGGTCTGATCCAAAAAGAAATTAGGCGCACGCACACACACACACACACACACACACACAAAAAAAAGAGAGAGAGAGAACATTTATTTCCAGGCATTATCGAGCTGAAACTCACAAGCCAGATTCATGGCATGCTTTGGCTGGCATCCTTTTGCTCTGTTTTCTTTATACCCATGTTTTCAGAAAGGAAGTTATAGGATGGTATTTTCCTGCAACTAACACCTTCCCAGTGATTACCAGTCAGCAGAAATTCAACTATGCCTTCCACGCATGGATACAAGCTTTTTCTCTTTACCTTTATCAACTCATCTTGGGGCAAAACCCCAGCTCTGGTGGACTTCTGTGGAAAGGTTGGAGCTCTGGGAATGGCTGGTGGCTCCTCATGCCCAAAGGAGAAGGAGTGCCCAGGGCCGCGAGGAGCTCTGGGTACGATTTCAGTACAGGGTTTCTGCAATAAAGCCCCGTGCTGAACATTGCTTTGGTTAAGGTTTGACACATTCTACCACAGTTTTCCAGAAACATGGAGAAATAAATACATGTTTTGATTGTGCTTCCTCATGGCCAAAGCTTATATGGCTGAAGCTTACTCAGCTAAAGCTTGTCACTCACTGACCTACAGGGAGAACAACATGAAAAACAGTAATAAAAAAAAAATAAGAAAAAAAAAAGAAGAAAGAAAAATAAAAGAAAGAAAGGAAAAACACACGCAAAGGAAACAAGGAAAGGGGGACGTGATCTAAGCAGGGAAGTGTTAACCTTATTTGCAAACCAAAACTATAATGTGAGGCAGTGGTGCCAAAATACATTCGCCTGCCAGTTTTTCTGTGAGACGGGTAGCTTTTTCCACAGGAAAGTGGAAATGACCCTGAAACTCACCCCAAGGCAGTGGCTGCTGGAGCTGTAATCTGTGCAGAAAGAAAAAAAAAAAAAAAAGAAAAGGGAGAAAAAATAAAGCTGGTTATGTTCTGCAGGAAAAGTGATTTGGGGAGAGAAGGAGGAGGGGCCTGAAAAAGAGATGTAGCTTATGTGCAGTGGAAAGTTCAGAAAACACTCCGTTTCCAGAAAGAAAATAAATGGTGCGCAGGGATGACCACGGGGCGGGGACAGAGGAGCCTCAGGGAGCAGGGGCAGAGCATATGTAGATCAGGAGGGCAAAGAAACACAGATGTGGGGAAGGAGAGAAATGAGGGCAGCGGTGAGTGAATCACTGGGAGAAGTGGGGGGTGGGAGAGACTGGTGGGACCAGGAAACGGAGGCGGGACTGGAAGCTGGAGGGATCTGTGCTCTCCTTTACCTATGGGCTGAGAGATCCTCCGTGCTCTGTACAGGCCATCTTCTTCTAGACCACAGCTAGTGTACATTTCAATTACGTCAAGCACATTCTCCCCCTGCCTGAAAACTTTTCCCAGGTTGGATTTTTAATTTCTCTTCTTTTGGCAGAGCCCTGATCAGAATAATTCTTCGGGCGTTGTGGCCTGTGGGCTGTGTGTCTCTCAGTCCTGAGCAAGTCCAGCAGGGCCGTGCTGCCAGCAGGGCCGGGACCGAGCAGCTGTGCTGTATTTGCAGTCTGCAAGCAGGGGGTGAAGTTACTGCAGAGGCACCAGCTCGATCAGGCAGTCCTTGCCTTTAACAAAGTCTGAGGTTTGCTTTCTTTCATAAAATCTTCCAAGCTTTTTTAGTTGAGAGATACAGAATTACATCTTGCCTCTGGCAGTCCGTCAGGTAGGCCCTTATCACCCCTGGGAAGGTGTTACTGAGGCATTTAGCAAAAACTAGTGCATCCATCCTAATTCTTTTCTCCTGCGAATGCTCCTGTTACCTCAACACGTTCATCGGTGATGCCCTCCATTTAGTCATGCTTTGTGGCTCACCCCATAATATGTAAAAGAAACCCCCCCGAGAAAATAGCTGCTGCTCCAAGGGAACACCAGCTGAGTCCATACACCTTTCTGCATGTGGTGGCAATAGAAAGGGGGAGCCAGGGCAGGGGGAGAGCAGACGATCGGGCAGGATGGAAGGACACAACCTCAACCACCAGCTGGGTGTTGTGTCCTGGCGGCCACCTGGTGTCCTGGCTGGGCTGGGGAAGCCCTGGCACATGAGATCAGAGTGCAAGAGTTGCCTTTTATTTATATTTGCAGTAGCAAATGCACAGGGCAGCAAGGAGCAAGCGTTGCTGCCCAAACATTTTCTGGAAGGCGAATGGCTTGATGGAGCGAGAGAAGGGGAGATGAGCTAAAAAAGCTGCCACTGAGTTTTATTGTGTCATTGACCCTGCCAGCCTGCAGGGGCAAGGAACCTGATGTATTTTGTTACGGCTCTATACAGAGCAGCTGGAGCTTTCCACTGCACTCCCAATTGATTCAAGCATAAATGCAGACCTGGTTCCTTGGGCTGTGGAGTCACAAACATCTGCGTAAACTGGCAGCTACCGCTTTCCTTCCATATCTGTTACTTAATGGTGTGTGCTTATGGGGCCTCTAGGCTTGAACAGCCTCTTAAATCTTTGTGCATGTCCATCATTTGGTCTTTAAGCTTTGTCAGCCTTTGTCACTTGAAGGGTAATACCTTTCTCATCATGCATTTATGGTAATTGCATGCAATTCCAGCAAATACAGTTCTGCTTTTTCTGTGTTCTGCATAGACATTCATAGAGACTTCTTCAAATCTACCTCAAGATTTACCTCTGCTGTGACTCCCTGCTGCCTGCTTACAGCTTGATTGCTAGTGAACTGAAACTGGCCCTTGTTCTATGTAAGGACCAAAGCAGGGGAAGACATATCACATGCCTTACCAATCTATTCCATTAGTGTTTTGCAACCTAGTTTACATAATTCTCAGAACAGCAAGCTTTCTGGAACAAGGGTTTTCTTTTCTTCCTTGTTTGTGTAGTTTCTAACACAAAGGAGTCCTAATCCTTGACATGTGCTGCATTATAGACCAACAAATTATTGTACCTTCTTTTGGTAGTGAAGAGATCAAACCAGAAAGGAAGGAGACTAAGCTTTATTTCTAAGGGTAGTACAAAGGAAATGACTCAGATGAACATTTTGTGGTCTAGTGCATCTGAGTTTGCAGGTAGTATAAATGATCTCTTATAGGCTTCTTTGTCTTAACGTACACAGTGCAGGACTAGCATCCAAGAAAAAGAAAGCATAGGCTTAGGTTAAGAAATGGCCAGCATAAAGAAAGAAAAGATCCTTATCACAGCAAGAATACTCTTCAGAGCACTGCAAAGATTTTTGCTTGGATCTTTGTTGTTTCTAACCTACACAAATGGATCCAGACAAATGTACAGACATGAACTGGTTAAAATATTAAGTCTGAAGTGTTTTGAGAGCAGAATAAGCTATGTGTGTATTAGCTGGAGAGCAGAAGGTATCTGGAACAAATGGATTTTCAGAAAACCTTTTCCTAGAGTGTGATGTAATGGAGTAGCGGGGAGGAGGTAATATGTTATTTAATCAGACTGTCTTTGTCTCCTCTATTATTTGTTTCCTTTCCTCCCACTTATTTATCTTTGAAACGAATGCAGGAATTAACTAGAACAATGTGGGGAAGAAGTGACACTCATGGAAAAACAAGTGCTGGTCGTATTTGCATAAATGTGTGGGCACAAAGGTTTATGCACAAATGTGTGTTGACCAGTATGTAATATCTCTGCTTTTCCTCTTGGCTATTAAGAAGTTATGATTTAAGCAGTGAAAAAACAAATGACTAGTTATATCCAATTCTGCTGCCTTTTTTTGTAAGTGGAGGCGATTCACCATGTGGTTTGTGTTTTGCAGGAATGCAGCATGTACTTCTGTAGCTCAAAGACTTTCCTGTTAGCTAAAAGCCATGTTTGTATAATTGACAAGTCATAACGCGTTCATTTTTTATTCTTTCTGGGTCCTGAGGATGTTTAATCAACGGTGTAGTCTGAACAAGTCCAGGAAATTAGTGTTCTTAATTAATAACTACTTCTGTTGAAAAGATTTAGATGTCTCAAGTCAACATGAGTAGAAGACCAGGTTATATACCTGGATTCCTTTCCTATTTCATTCTACTTCAAGATGTAAATACTATTTTTTATTTAAAATGGTAGAAATAATAAACACTTTCCAGCTTCTACGGTGAATATATCCCATCATTACATTGATAATGTATAACCTTCTCAGTTTGCATTTGTTTTTGTTTGCAAACTATTCACAGAGTGTCTTTAAGACTTAGGTATGTTTGTTTGAGGACACACAGCATGTATGTCACCCCAAGGACATCGCATAAGGCTTCTTCCCCTACTTTGACCATTTGTTCCTCAGTGTTGGTAATATGGGCTTTTTCAAGTTCTGCCAAATGGGATCGCTTCTGGTCCCCAGTAAGGTAAAATTTAATAAGGGAAATGGAGTCTGAGTGACAGTAAAGGTAGCTGAGTAAGCAAGATGAACCCAAATACATTTTCAAAGTTAGGCTGCCCAAATATCTCAGTTACCAAACTTTGTGCATCTCCATTTCACCACCAGTCATGTGTGGTTCTACAAACAATTTGACTTCTTTGTGCAGAGATTTTAGAAAGTAAATATAGTTATGAGTGAGCAAATTTAGAGAAATTGAATGTGATAATTGATGTAGCAGTTAAAAAGACCTTAAAAATCATCTTAAATGTGTTTATTTTCCTAGCTGTAACACTCATACTGCACTTGCTGCTACCAATACCTTCATTTTTTTTATAAAAAGTACACCTGAGTAGTCGATATTAAACCATGTTCTTGATGTTACATTTGTTCATCGTCCAGCCTGTCCTGTCTTCATAGTGCAGTGATTTCTATCAGTCCCATCCACTGGGTACACACTGTCCATTTGCCTTGTGATTACAACTGGCCGAGTGCCTGCCTGTTGTCTTGCATAACACAGCTTCTACTTGCTCCAGCCATCTATGTACACCACAATACAAATAATTACAGCTACACTGCTCTACTATGTGTGATTTGCTTGAAAATGAAAATTGTCATAGATCTGTGAATTTCAAATGAGTTCTGAGTGTCTGCACCATGTAGCAATTTATAGCAACTGAGTATCTGCCCTTAATACTGGAAACAAGTCTTTTGTTAGGAAGCAAATTGAGGATCCTTCTATATTGAGTATGCGTGTTTGTATTTTTCTATTGTGCTCATGCATGCAGTGATTACAAGAATATTGCTTTATTCATTCAAAAGGTGATACCAGGCACCAATTCTAGGAGTAGGAACTTGTCTGCCATGGGGACATCTTGATAACTGAACACCATTGGCATGGGCAGAGCTGGTGTTTGCTCATGAGAACAGACTCCTGAGGTCTGTGAGAAGGCTGTGCTCCTCCTGCTTAGGCTGCAAAACTGGGAAAGGCAGCTTGGCAGTGGAGCTGCTGCGTGAGGATGAGGGTGCATGTAGGCAGCCCTGCACAGCAGGAATGCCCACTCCTCCTCTCTGACAGCAGCAAAAACAGCAAACCTTGTACCTTCACTAGCTTTCCATGACGGTTCTGCCCTTTCCCACGGTGAAAGCCTTGGCTTTCCATCGATGGAGTAGCAAAATTCAGTGTTACCAATGCATCTGAGAATCCTTAAATTTTCTCTGTAAAGTACAACTACACACTTCATTACTAAAATCTCTTTTCTCCTCCTTCACCTTCTCCAACACAGAGCAATCATTGCTGATGACCTGACAAGGTTTCCTGTGTGGCTTCATTCGCCTGGAAAGAAGCATTTTAGGGATTTCAGAACTGCAACATGTCCAGATTTTATCCAGCATTAGAAATACTAAAAAAATCCTAAAGATTATGATCTTTAAGGATGAAAAACAGTGTTTTTTAATTTTAAAAATTTTGCTTTTGATGAGTATTAGCAACTCGGTGGATGACCCCTTGAACTGTATAATGTGACAAGTATAAAAGCTAACACCGGATTTGATCTGAAAATAAGAATTAACCTACAGCAGATTAGATCATGATAATTATGTTGGCTCATTTGACATGTTTGTTCCATTTACCCTTTTATCAAGATTGTTGAATTGTATATGTCATAGGCTGGTGACGAGTGGTGTCCCTCAGGGATCCGTGTTGGGACCAGTGCTGTTTTATATCTTTATCAATGTCATAGACAGTGGGATCAAGTGCACCCTCAGCAAGTTTGCAGATGACACCAAGCTGAGTGGTCCAGCTGATACAACAGAAGGAAGGGATGCCATCCAAAGGGACTTGGGCAAGCTTGAGAAGTGGGCCCATGTGAACCTAATGAGGTTCAGCAGGGCCAAGTGCAAAGTGCTGCACCTGGGTCAGGGCAATCCCAGACATCAGTACAGACTGGGAGAAGAACTCATTGAAGGCAGCCCTGCAGAGAAGGATTTGGGGGTGTTGGTGGATGGAAAACTTGACACAAGCCAGCAGTGTGCGCTTGCAGCCCAGAAGGCCAACTGCATCCTGGGCTGCATCAACAGAGGCACGGCCAGCAGGTTGAGGGAGGTGATTGTCTCCCTCTACCCTGCCCTTGTGAGTCCCCACCAGGAGACCTGCATCCAGGTCTGGGGTCTCCAGCACAGGAAGGATGTGGATGTGTTAAGGCAAGTCCAGAGAAGGCCAGGAAGATGGTCAGAGGGCTGGAGCATCTCTCCTATGAATAAAGACTGAGAGAGCTGGGGATGTTCAGCCTGGTGAAGAGAAGGGTCCAAGCAGACCTCATTGCAGCCTTTCAGTATTTAAAGGGGGCTTATAAAAAAAAAGATGGAGAGTGACTTTTTACTCAGGCAGAAAGTGATAGGACAAGGGGAAATAGTTTTAAACTAAAATAGGGGAGAGTTAGATCAGATGGTAGGAGGAAATTCTTCACTCAGAGGGTGGTGAGGCACTGGAACGGGTTGCCCAGAGAAGCTGTGGATGCCCCATCCCTGGAGGTGTTCGAGGCCAGGTTGGATAAGGCCCTGGGCAACCTGATCCAGTGGGTGGCATCCCTGCCTGTGGCAGGGGGCATGGAACTAGATGATCCTGAAGGTCCCTTCTAACCCAAGCATATAGAACCTTGATTCTATGATTCTATATGCAATCAACTTTTCTCTTACCTGTTAAGGCTAGTGGAAAAGAAAGGCAATTAACATCTACCTTGTTAATGACTGCACGATTCTGGCCTGTTATAATAGATGATAAAATCCAAATTCTAGATCTGGAGACAGAGATAGACTCCCTCAAAGCTCCCTTCTTGCTGAGAGCAAACTCAGGGATTAAACTGCTTTCTAATTCTGTCTCAGAGACCAACTGCACAAAGTAAATGTACTCATCTTCAATACTTTGTGCTCTAGAGAACATATGCAACAATTCACAATAAGTGTATAAACTTTAAAATTCTCCTCTTAAAGTAGATAAATGACCTTTTTATCAGTGACCAAAAAAAAAAAAAAAAAAAAAAAAAAAGGGCCATAGAATATTAATGTGATAATATTTTACATGTGGTGTGGTTTTGGAAAACATTTGCACAACTGAATGATTAAAAGCTACATAGATGCTTCAGATGGTCCTGCTGTAAAAGTGTATGTAAACAACTTTCCATAATTAATGGAGGGCTTAAACATTTGAATTAATGTAATATGTTTTTTTGCAAGGTTCAGAGTAAGTGACTGAAGTAGAAATCTGGCTTTACCATGACTCTCCTTCATCCTTTTCAGACTTCCATGGACAGAATTTTGCTGTCTCTATTTAGAAGGTAATGACAAATTCCTCCTGATCTTACGGAAGCAAGGTTTCACTCAGCACTCACTATACAGCTGCTGCTGGCAGCGCTGTGTCACCCAGCCAGGGTGTGGAAAGGACAGCCCAGTGCTTTGGGATCCTTCGATTTACTACAATCAGTGCTGCATCTCATCTTCATGGTTTTGCAGCCTAAGAAGAAATAGTTACTTGACTTCTGTTAGGTGTATTTTGAATGCAATTACCTTTTGTTGCTCAGCCAGTCAGGCCTAAAAAAATTTAGAATGACAGAGCATGGCATAGAGTATAGTTATTTTCCATGGCAATGGTAAATATTTGCTCTCTATTGTAACTTCTCTTTAAATTTACAGTTTTGAAGGACTTATCCAAACATATCTGGGATTTGTTAACTGCGAAAGGGGGAGAGTGAGAGGATACAAGAAGCTATAAATAACACAATACAAGTCCTGAGTGGTGTGATCACACAGCTAAAAACTTTTGGCCACACAACTTCTTCTATTTTTCTGTATACTGTAGTTCAGCACATCGTACCTGTATCCTACAACATGGAAGCAATTAAGCTCTGGAAGTGACGAGCTGTGGCAGTCCTGAGGGAAGCTGACACACAAAATGGCACCCATTCCCCCGGGGGGACCTCGACCACAGAATGTGGCACAGCCTAGCGGCTCTCCCTGAAGGAGCAGGAGGATGGGAGCAGCAATGGGAAATGTGGGAGAGCGGCTGCAGAGCCTCAGCATGCAGCTGATGAGACCTTGGCAGATTTGATCTGTTTTGTTTGGAGGGCTGAGGAAGGCGGACGGGAGCTGGGAGGACCAGACACACAGGACATAGCTGGAATGCCATGCACATGTTTCAGGGCTGTGTTCCTCCCCCTGCTAAATGAAGGTTTAGAGAAGAGCCTGGAAAACTCTAAAACTTTAATCAGTCGTTCACTGTGAGATTTCTGGATGTCCTTCATTTTAGCATGACAGAGAAACAACTAAGGGCTGACTTGTTTCTGGACTATGATTAGAAATTGATAAATGAGGGGTTTTCAGTGTGGCAGATGAAGATGTGACTGGTAGCCGGTAGCTCATGCTTGACAAAATTCAGTCTAGAGACTGAATACAGATGCGTAGTTTGCTTTATCATTTCTTTGTTGTTGCTTGAACAGTGAGGGAAAACAAACAAATGTTGTGGAGCCTGAAGAGAGTTCAGTGGAGGGCCACTAAGATGATCAAAGGACTGGAGCACCCCTCCCATGAGGAGAGCTGTGAAAGCTGGGACTGCTCAGCCTGGAGAAGAGGAGACTCAGGGGGGATCTTTTCAACGTGTCTAAATACCTGAAAGGAGGGTGCAGCGAGGATGGAGCCAGGCTGTGTCCAGTGGTGCCCAGTGCCAGGACAGGAGGCCCTGGGCACAAACTGGCCCCCAGGAGGCTCCCCCTGAGCACCAGGAGCCCTTCTGTGCTGTGCGGGTGACGGAGCCCTGGCACAGGCTGCCCAGAGGCTGTGGGGTCTCCTCCTTGGAGCCCTTCAGAAGCCGCCTGGACGTGGTGCTGGGCACCCTGCTCTGGGTGTCCCTGCTTGGGCATGGGTGGCACCAGGTGGCTCCAGAGGTCCCCGCCAGCCTCAGCCATCCTGGGATATTGTGGTTCTCTACCACCTTTAAGATTTTATTTTTTTTTAATAAATCTAAACCATTTTAATAGATCTACAAGTTTTTAAGTGGCCATTTATTCGAGTATTCTATAGTCTTGTCCATAGGAAAGGAGAAAATAGAAAATAAAAATAGAAAATAAAAATAAAAATAAAAATAAAAATAAAAGTAAAAATAAAAATAAAAGTAAAAATAAAAATAAAAATAAAAATAAAAATAAAAATAAAAATAAAAATAAAAATAAAAATAAAAATAAAAATAAAAATAAAAATGGATTGTTAAATGCAGAATTAATATGTATCAAACAAGAGTATAATTTCCCACAGTAACGCTCCTAGTCTGGTGGGAAGGAGGACATACAGAAAAAAGACAAACAAATACCATGTGAACTAAAAATAGGATGTGCATAATGATTTTCAACTGGTAGAGAAGGGGGTTGATGAATTCCCACAGAACTGGGAAATAGCATGCATTACCCATTCTCATGAGGTCAGTAGCCATTGGGTGTTTCATCCTCCCTCCCTTCTGAAATCCGCCCAAGGAAACAAAGCATAGGAAGAAAGAAAGAAAGAAAGAAAGAAAGAAAGAAAGAAAGAAAGAAAGAAAGAAAGAAAGAAAGAAAGAAAGAAAGAAAGAAAGAAAGAAAGAAAGAAAGAAAGAAAGAAAGAAAGAAAGAAAGAAAAAGAGAAGAGAAGAGAAGAGAAGAGAAGAGAAGAGAAGAGAAGAGAAGAGAAGAGAAGAGAAGAGAGAGAGAAGAGAAGAGAAGAGAAGAGAAGAGAAGAGAAGAGAAGAGAAGAGAAGAGAAGAGAAGAGAAGAGAAGAGAAGAGAAGAGAAGAGAAGAGAAGAGAAGAGAAGAGAAGAGAAAGAAAGAAAGAAGGAAAGAAAGAAAGAAAGCCAGAAAATATTCAGTGCTGCCTTGTAAGATTTGAAGTAATTTCAAGTTCTTGAACAATCTTCTACCCAGCCAATCCTTTTCTTTTTTATGACTAGGAGGTGCAAATCTCAGTCCAAAATGACGACCTATCGTCAAGTTAACCTTTGCTCTGGTGGCTTTAAAACCCTTATGGTACCTCTGCTCTGGTTCCAAAACTTGTTTGTACCTCACTCCATGACCTTAAATTTAGTCTCTCATGCTTGTGTAGCTGGTTCATTTACATTTTGCTGTGACATAGCCTACCTATCAATTAACAATCCCTTCTTGAAATCTTAAAGCCTGTATAAATCTTTCTGTGGGGGCTCTACTGTGTGCTACCACAGTGCCTAATCTCCATTCACACCAGGATACTGTTGTGAAGCAACAGTGCAGGAGCACAGGGAGAAACAGTCCCTTCCAACATATTAGCTGCTGAAGTAGCAAGGTGTTTTCCTTTCATCTGACAAATGCTGAGTTATGGCACAGAAACATGAAGTGAATTGGAAAATACAATTGAGTCTGGGATTTCTAATTGTAAACCCTAGTCCTTAATCACATGGCAATCCAGCTTTGGTTGTTCTTTGCTTGACAGAAAGCATTTTCTTTAGTATTTCCTTTTTAATTTTTTTTTTAAGCAGATATTTCCTGCTGTGGTTGCATAGAGACCCTAAAAGGTAACACTTCCTTGAAAGTGATGGATTGGTTTACTGTCATTCCCCTGATGAGAATGTCTGGCAAAAGGGCGATTTAAAGAAAGTGAATAATGATAACCATATGCATAAGGACATTGTTATAAAACAAAAATTATTTTAGTCTCTTTTTTTAAAAATAAATACTTTTTTTTTTCTGGAATTAGCACTGCTGATGTAATGATACATTAACTTCAAGTTATCTTTAATATAAAAGATTAATTGATACTGTTAGTGTAGGAAGAGTGGTAATGTTCTTATTGGCAATTATCTAAAAAGAACACTTAGCATAGTTATAAACTGTTGCTTTGTAGGATTTAAAAGCAGTTTGCAACTCTTAAGGACCATACCAAATAACTAATCTATTTCTGTATGACTAGAAATTGCACTTCTATTGAAATGTATGTAAATTTGACACATCAGGTCAGTTATAAAAAAGTAAAGAAAAAAGATTAGCAGTAACTAAATTGAATGAATTATGTACTTACTGGCAAAGAACACTGGTATTTCCTAATCCCTTCTAAGGCTTTTTCTCTGTGTGTAAGATTATGGATATTTTTCCTGAATATAATAATATGTTTTCATGGGTCCCTAGAGGCAGACGCCTGAATCTTCTCATCTTTTTAGGACAAAGAAATATTTCTTAAAATTATGGGGCATTATGAACACATTTAAACCGGTTCAGAAAGAGATTAGAAAGTTATACCCTGCTAGGGGAGAGTCAACATTTCAGAGAACAAAGCCTACTTCCAAAAAAATCTGAGTTTTTGTGGGCTGAGTGTCTTTGTAAGTCACCTCAGAATGGGTTTAAGTTGCCAACATTTCTGCTGGCAATTAGAGCTAACTGAATATAAATTTACTTTACTTTTTGTGGGGCAAACAGTGAAAAAAATTTTTTTTTCCAAAGCACAGCAGTGCTATTATCAAAGATGGACAAACTGCTGCTGTTCATTCCAGACTTCAGCTAAACTCTTGATGTCATGCTGGCAAAGCAGCGATACGTCTACCTTTTTCTTTGTTGAATACAGGTTTCTTGTTTACTAAATATGTTGGCTCATAGAAGGTTCCAATAAATAAGAACAGTTTTCTGATCAAAGTGGTAAAGCAATCTTCAGTAACACATTGGAATGAAGTGGTTCAATTTATTTTTTATGATTCTAACTTTAGTCTAGAACTCTTCCTTAAGCTTAGTTTAGTATATTCAAACTGTTGTTTGTTGTTGATTTTTTGTTGTTGTTGTTTTTAAGATGTATTGATTTGGGGGAATTTTTAGGGTTTTATTTAAATTTGTGGAAGCTTTAGTTGTTAAAATGTGCAAGGAGAAGACAATTCCAAACTTTGGTGAGCCCATCTTTGAACTTTAGTCAAAATATCATCACTTTTCAGTCATCTGCATATGGACAAAATAAGAATAGGTCAAAATGCAGGGCTCTTGTTCCAAGAAATGTTAGAAACTTAATAGAGTAGTGTTTTTTCTAAGATGTTTCTTTTATTTTTTTCTATTTCATTAATAATTGAATTCCATTTCATTAATAAGCAATTTTCCACACAGATTTTGAAACAAACAAACAAAGGTTTATAAACTCTTAATGTAAGCCATTTTGACCTATTTTAAAATGTGTGTGTGTGGTTTGTGTTTTTTTTTTTTTTTTGAAAATCATTTTGTCCAAACTAGTATAGCTGCATAAAAATTAAGGTTTCAGTAAGGTAATGTTTTGTTTTTGTTTTTGTTTAAAAGACAATGTAATTCTCATAATAACAAACTCTCTTGATTAGTCTGAGACTTGAAGGCGGAAAGTGTTATGGAAATGTCAAATACAGTTAAAATGCCAACAAATAAAAGAGTTTCATAAAGAAAATGAAACTTCACATTGCTATAAAATACTCTCCATGGCCTGATTTTTCAGACAGCTTGTTTCCTACTTCTGAGTCCCATAAAGAAATGAATCAGGCCAAAGGGAAGCCTGAATTCCACTGTGTCCTTTTCGCCTCTCAGGCACAATAAAACAATGCAAGTTTTAAGATTTGTTTTTTTCAGTAAAGTTTCTGTCATCATAAATATTTTGATAATTAAAATAATGTGCAATATGTATTGATAATTCTCATAATAATATGCAAACTTGTCACTAATTTAATATGCATACTAATAGGTAAATATCTATTTCCCGAAACACTATGCCATCAATAAAACAGAGTTATTCTTTACAAGTGCTGGGATTAACCTTTGGATTCCCATCAGTACTGTAGTTTGGCAGCACAATGAAACATGAATCATTTATAAGCCTGTATGTGACAATTTGTGGGTTCAAGAAGTTCAGTAAAAGATCGTTTTCTTCAGAAGGCAAGATTACACTCGTCCAGGAATTTGTCTGTTGCATAGATGATCATGTTTCAGCTTCATATCCTGAGGATTATATCTTGCTGTTATTCCTAGGAATTGAAAAGGATCTTTAATTCCGTAATTTGTGAGTGTGAATAACTCAGACTCAGCTTCCTTCCAGTGCTGCAGGAAGGAGAGCAAGCTGGCACATTAGTTCACGCAAACAGCATCCTGGACCTGCAATGTGAGCTGTCTGGTTGCATGGGGAGCCTGATTGATTGGGATTTACAGTCCTCTGTTTCTTAGCAATTTCGACAGTTCTAGCACAGCACTGTCAGTTAAATTCAGCCTTTATTTGCTCATGTGATTTATTTTCCAGATGTGACAGAGAGAAAAAAAGGAGACGCAATAATCTTGCTCCCTTTGCAGACTCCCTGAGCCAGGCCTCCCAGCCCCCTGTACTGCCCCTCGCTGCCCCATCTCCCCGCGCTGTCCCTTCTCATCCCCCTCGGCTCTCCTGGTGTCCCGGGGCCCTCCTGCCAGCCGGGTGTACATCAGCACCCCTCTGCAGCAGCACTCCCCTTCCCTTCCTGCCTCCCAGTCGTATAGCTGCGGTCTGTCTTGGAGATAAGTCATTGAAGGTGCCAAGTGGTTAAATTCTGTGTTGGCCTTTCTGGTCCACTGACAACTGAAGGTGTGTTGGAAGTCACGGCTGGTAGATACATGCTGTAAGCACATCCCCAATTAATGGAAATGGTCAGAGGTGGCATTCATTACTTCATGTGATGCAGGCAGAAAAAATGTTGCTGGACTGGAGGCAAGAACTTGCAACTTTACCCGGGACGACCCTAAGTAAAAATTTCCACCGTTGCCCTTTACTGGCTCAGTTAAACACAGTCACAATTGACGTTGGCCCTTTGAAGCACCACAAGCTGCCAAACTTGGGAACTAAGGACCGATCTGTGTTGTACTTTTTTGTGTGAACCTCAGAACAGTTGAGTCAAAATAAGCTTCACATGCAAAGTATCTTGACACCTCTATTCAGGTGCAGTGCAGGCTTTTGTGAGCTTTAAAGATGAATAGAAATGTTTTTGTTTGATTCAGTCCCAAAAGGGCTTGCTGCCATGTGCAGCCAAAGCAGAGCAGCATTTGCAGAGCAGGCAAACCTGTTACAGAAATCTTCCTTCCAGCCATGTGAATGTATGGACTGCCTGTCAGCAAGTCCTGTCCCCAGGGTCATGTTTCTGTGCATAGTAGAGGAATAGCCACAGTGGTATTTCTCCTCAAAACCATCACTTTTCAAACGCCACTATTTCAGTTTTTTAAGAAACCTAAAAATGACCTTGTCTTGAATACAGCTGATCTAAATTAAAATCTTCTGAACTGCACTAAAACTTTTTCACTGAAGTGAGTTCAACCTCCAAGTGTTGTGAATGGTTTCATGGATTTGTGCAAATGTTTTGTGGCACTCCTCTCCTCTGTGGTCTGAGCTTCTTCTGCATCTCTCTCATGATGTATTATGGCACACTGTCACAGCAATCCTATGCTGCAGGAAAGGCTGCCTAAGCCTGAGGCAAGAGGGAGGGCTCTAGAATGACAGGTCCCAAGAGGCACTTCAGCATCACGTCATCTGCAACATCATGTGGCCTTCGATAAACTATTTTCAGTTCAGTTTAATGAAAGAAAATGAAATGTGTCTATATGAAAATGCTGAAATATTTCATTCTGGTCTGAGGGTAAAAAGACCTTTTTAGATTTTCCAAAACATTTCAAACAATTTCTCAAAATATTCTGGTATTTAGTCAACAAAACTAACAAAAATATTGGGGCTTAGAAAACCTTTGAATGAATAGTCATGGGAGTCTCTGTGCATCCTAAAAGAAAGAAAAGATGCTCGGGAAGACAAAGAAGGAAAGAGAAAATCCCAAAAGACAGCGATGGCACCTTGAAATGTTGGGTACACAAGCTATATCAGGCTTTTATGTGAATGACAGAGAACTGCTTGTCATGTATAGTGTCTTTGATGAGACTGAGTGACTAAAATCATCTTTTCTCATCCTTTTGTCTAGGATGTGCTACTTGTTTCCACGATGTAGATGTACTCCATAAATCTTCCTCTAACACCTTATTGAATTGTATTTCTTAAGAAAAAATATATTTATTTATTTATTTCATTTTGGTGATCAAAGCAGTCAATTGAAATTAGCTGGCTAATGTTTCCCTCAGATTTTGACTGTAGGAAATTGCATTGATGAACCGATATCTAAGAAGTGCTTCACTTTTTGGCTTATCATAGAAATGAAATCATATTGCTTTTGTGCAAGCATATACAGATGTGGATTCCCTTCTTAATCACTTTTGAGCTCATTGTTCTTGTGGAAATCAGCCCTCAGAGGTAATTACGTTGTGACCGCAGGTGATTGGACAGAGGAAAGAGATACCATATGAGCCCTCAGGAAAAGATATCAGATGTGCTCATTCCCTTTTAGACATTGGGTAGTCAACAGCAGAGGGATGAAACACAAATGACCTGTATATAGAAGCTTCAGATGAGCTTGCACCTTTCTAAATAAGTAAAACAGAGTTGATTTACAAACCAAACATCATTCATTTTATTACCTGTAAAGTTTTAAGAGTTTTCTCTTCCCCTCTGCCTGATGGTAGTCATTCATTCAAAAGGGCAAGTTCTGAACCTGGATTAAGGACCTGACAGAAATGTCTCTGTGAAAAGTTTGGGTTCTTGCTGTTTGCCAAAGTTTCCAGCTTACCTTACAGCAGGACCTTACAGAAGTCCTTGTTGGAAAGTTTCAATGGAAGAAAAGTAATTAAAAATCCACATTGACTATAACTAATCTACTTCTCTTCACCCTGTCATGTAGCTATCTCAATACACGATCAAGGGATGCTCTCGTCTTTGCTTAAGCCACAGTAGTATGTTTGGAGCACATATGCTACAGAAAGAAAAGAGCTGATATTGGATAGGACCTGGTTTATGAATGCTACTTTGTCCTCTCTCTGTTTTGACATCCTGTTGTCAAGAATTTCTGAGGAAAAAGAAATGAGACTGTTAGGATTTCTGGGTTAGACCAGTATTAAATAGACACAAGTAAAATACTGACATCTCATAAAGTATGGAGTTAATACTCCATGACGTTTTCATTTAAAACATTACTTTGTTTCAAGATGTTTTAATGCATATATTAATACAAAGAATGGGGAGGGGAAGTTCCAGAAGGACCAAAATTCCTTCTTTAGGAACAGAACAATGTTATGCCATAAAAACAGGACTTATTAAATTTGTAGATTCTGCAAAGAAAGCTGAAATAACAATTTACTAAGCAATGGGGGTTGCTTAGTCAAATGTCACTTTGACTTTAGTGTAGATGTTCAGCAGAAATCTTTTGCGTGAGGTTTATATCCCTTTATAAGAGCCACACTTCATGTAACTTTGTGGGAGGAGGAGAGGTGGATCAGCCTAAATTTGTGTGAGAGCAGTAGAGATGGTGTGTTATTATCTAAGTCTGGAAACCACCAACATTGAAAGTTGGTCTTCATCATCTACAGTGAACAAAGTAAGCACTAAATCTGTGAGGAGGTCCAAATCAAAATTTGGGTGCCATGGTTTCTATGTAATGTCTAAACTTCTCCTTCCATAGCTGGCACTGTTTTAGATTTATCTCTATTATACTGCTGTCAGTGCTCATTGATTTTGCACACTCCAGTTTGATGGACCATTTAATTAACATTAATCTGTTTTGAATATACAGACTGCACAGGTGAGTAAGATATGTACACTGTAGTAACCAGTTTCTTGTTAAGTACTATCTTTATACAATTAACTGTTGATAGCCTATACCTAATTAACAGATAAGCTCCTTATAAATTTCCTGTAGTATAGCAATCCTTATTTTAACTTATTTTTAATGCAAGGTCCTTGTCAATGATGTAGGTGTAATTTCTTGCTGCAAAAGCTGACTTGTAACACCAGTCTGGTAACTGGACTATACAGCTGGTTCTTGAAGATAGGCCTTTGAATCATTTGCCATCTGGTTACTTGGAGTTTACGTAAAATGAATTTAGTGTCATTCCCCAGATGTCCAGCCTCTCTTGCCATTTATGTTAATTTACCCAGTTTGCTGGCCAGCTCCGAAGAAGGGACAAAATACGGATAGATTGTGGAGATCAAATTCCTCTGTCTCTCATGGAAATGACTGAAAGGTTGGAAGGATGGAGCAGGCATGCTGGGACTCTCATATTTTACTTTCCAAAAGCGTTTCTTCTTGCAGCTGTCAAGGCAGTGAGGAATTTGTAGAAAACCTGAATGAGGAATTTTCTTCTTACCTAAAGAGAAGTTTTAATTCCCAGAGGATACAGTGTCTATTGGAGCAGTGGAAATGTACATTCAAGGTGAGCAACCAACATTAGCCAAGCTGAAAATGATTATAATGGGTCACAGAGGAGTAGCTGGTTATATATATATACATATATTTTTTGTCCTATAATCAAGGTCAGGAGATAAAGATTTATTCGAAGTTGTTCAAGTATGTCTCAAATAAAAAATTGTTATGATGGAAGAACGAGGGTTGTCTACCTTCTTAATGTAGGTATCAAACTACAGAACCATACTATCTAATTTGAGTCATTCTTTACGAAGAGATGAATATAATGACTCAGAATTGTGGAAGGTGAACTTATTGAGTGTAAAGAACATTAATATTAGAAATATGAAAAGATTTGTGGTATGCCTACCTACTATGAAAGCTAATCACTCAAGTCACTGGGGTAAAAAATGATACCAAGTGTGTGATTTCTAGCTCTCGACTCTAATATTAAACAGGGTCCAAGAATTTTACTAAGAGGATTTCAGATATGAGAACTGCAATTTTTCTGGGATGCTGCTTACACCACACACCTCTGCAGACCGTATCTTTAAAGTGGTAATCAAAGGAAGCATGTGCACTCCCAGGACTCTATATGGAAGGAAAATGAATACCCATCACGTCAAAGTACAAGAAGTAAATTGTTAGCTTTGCCTCATGACTGGATTTCTGTTTTTCTGTTTTTTTTTGTTTGTTTGTTTGTTTGTTTGTTTTTTAACAGGATTTACTATTAAGTGCAGGCCTGTGATCCACATCTTTATCACTGCTTCTGAGAAGGATTGATTATTAAATGCAGACCTGTGATCCATATGGTAATCCCTTTCAAAATTCTGAATGCTCTTCAAGGCAAAAGGTCTAATGGCAGGTCTAGATCTTAAATCTCTTGGTATTTCCCTGTCATTTTTTGTTTCATACAGGCAAAGACTCCAAGGATAGATGAGGTTAAAAAAAAAAAAAAAAAGAAAGAAATCAAAAAGGAAAGAGAGCAGATGAACAAGTTTTGCACTCGGTAATTCTGTTCTGGGAATTCGTAGCGACCACGTCAGCAAAAATACTATTTTGCTGGTGTAAGCGAGGCTGTGGACAGCCATCCTTGTCCAAGCTGGGATGTACTTACTGCAGATATTATTGTCCCCAAGCTGCTCATCATTTGTCTGTCCCCTTCCACAGCCTTGCAGGTGACAGGAACCATGCCTCCAGTTCTGCTCCGGCTCAATGTGCTGAAATGGAGCCCTGGGGGTCTGAATCCACTGCCCATACTGGAAGCAAGCAGAGAAGGAGAGGATCCCCTGGTTTTCCTACCTTCAGAATGGGGATGGCGATGGCTCCCAGCAAAGATCAGGCAACAAACAGCTGGGAAAATGACAGCACATTCAACCTGCAGGGCTGATCTGCAAAAATGGATAAAGCTTATTTTGGGGTGGTTGTTCCTATATAACAGGGAGGCTTTTCTAGTGAAAACAGGTTTAAAATATTCCATAGGCAGTCGCATGAAAGTAAGTGTTCAAAAAGCCTACATGTAATGAATATGCAAGAGGTTGTGCAGACACATTTAACTTTGGCTGTTTTTGCAGCCTATGTATTCTGAAGATAGCTTTTATATAGAATATATATATATATAAAACATATTTAGCATATTCCAATGTTTTTTCTATATGAAAGAGCATAAAATATCTTGACTTCCTGTGATGAAAAATTGCAAAAAAAATCTCAAAACTAATGTATTTAAATTGACTGATATAAAATGGAGACTTTTTTTAAAGGCTCTGAACATTTTCAGCAGTGCAGACACTTTAATTCATGCTCTGTGCTTAACTAATGGCAGCTGTATTCTCCAAAATTGTACACTTGGTCCCGTCCTCCCACACTCTCTCACAGCTAACCAACAAAAGCTCTCAGGGGTTTAAAAATAATCTCACTGAGCTTAGGGCATAGGAGGCTTTTACAGTGATGATATGCTATGGGCCTTTTGTAAATCAGTTTATCAAACCCAAGACAAAGCTGCAAATGTAGAGATAAATTTTTAACTCTAATTATGCATGTGGTAATTATTAATAAAATAGTAAACTGATGGACAGCAGCCTAGTGCTCATTAAGTACTGAGTAATAGTTCTGCAAATATCTCATTTATATTGCTTTTAACATTCAGAAATCAAAGCATTAAAACAACCATTGCCATTTTTAATTAGTGACAAATCTGGATGATTTTGATGAAGCCATAATTTTCTGAAGAACTGATATTTCTCATCATCACTGATGCTAATTGACTGGGGCCAGTGAGAAGTTTCGCTGACCTCAGTCTTATTTGTACAATGAAGTTTAAGTAGCAGGGCCTGAAAATGGGATGCCTAATTCAAACCACATTTTTGACAGTGTCATGTCTAGCACAACATAATAATAAAAGGAAGACTTTTTTTTAAATGCTGTAACTGTTGGTGCAAATGATCATAACCAAGGGAGAGGACAAAATTACCCCTTTTTCCATAAGATTTGTTTATGTAGAAATTATATTTATTAGCAGTCCTTACTATGCAAGAACAGGTGTATTGACACGTTCTGCCTTACCGTCCTGGTACTAATAATTCCAAGAAACATGCTTGCAGTGCAACCAGAAAAAAAAAATGTTGATAGTTTAAAACCCTATAATAACTCTGTTTATTTTGCTGGCTGTATACAAGGTTTTTCAAGGGTTTCCTCCTCTATATGGGTACATGGCATGTTCCTCAGCTATGTAGTAGTCCCTTGTCACTGTGTGCCCCTTAGTGCCAGATAGAGCTCATCAATGTGTCGTAGGCAGACCCTGTGTTTGGGGCAGTTGCTCTCTCAGTTTACCTTAATGTTCAGATCTGCTGTGAGTGTGCAGGGCATACACAGTGGTTTTAATGCTTTCAACGTTGGGACCATCTACAAAAATGTTAGATCAGGTTGACTAATCTTTGACTATTAATCAGCATTTAGCTTAAGAGTAGTTCAAGGGTAGCTCCTGTACCAGAATGACATAATACAGCCAGAAGCAGGGTTGTGGCACTTCCCAGAGCTGTTGGATAATCCATATAGCAGTCTGGGGTCACCCTTGGACCAGCTGTACACCCAATCCCCAATTTACAGCTGGACCACTGTCATTTTCCTCTTTGTTAACCACTGCATTCAATGCTTGGTCTTTTGTCCAATGAAGAAAATTGATAAACAGTTGTTAAGATTAGGATTAGGATTAGGATCTGTGTTGCCAAACACAGAGAATATGACCTTTTTGCTGTGTATCAGCCACCAAAAGAAGCATCAGTCCAATGTCACTTTGCGACAACAAAATACAGTAGGACCAACAATTTTATCATCAAAGGGTTTCTGTATGCCAGAAATTCACCCAGAAAGATCTTCAGGGCTGGAAAGAAGACAAGTCTGGGCAAAACCCAGACATTTGGTAGCCTTGCTCACAGTCAAGGGTGTCCTGATTTATTCCCTGATTGTAGTGTAGTGCTGCAGCTTGAGATGTGTTCTGAGAAAGATTTGGCACAGCCAGTAAGCAAAGTCAGTCACTCTTTCTGTCTTATAGTGCCATACATGTCCTCCCAGCTGTGAGCAGCAGCTTTCCTCCTGCACCTCAGCCCCATATGCCAGAGGTGTGGCTGAGAGGGAAGACACCTCCACGTGTGTAAGGGCATGAAGCAGGGTTTATTTCAGCTCCTTTTGAGTTTTATTGAATCTGTGATTTTAGCCATTGTAAATGTGGGAGTCCAATTCCCTTCCCTGCCTGTGTTGCTGTTCTAGCATCATGCCAATGAAATGCTGCTGGCTGCTGAAATCAGAAGAGTTGCATTTTAAAACAAGAGTAGTCAGTGATGAATCCAGCGTATGTTTTTTAACTCAAACAGTCACTAGTACTGAACTGGTGGAAAGAGGCATGGGACTAAGCAGGGAAACAGGGGAAAGTAGATAAAAAATTAATGGCAGGAAGCTAGAAAAGGCAGGAGGAAAGAAAGAGCCTGGGAGAATTAGAGAGAAAGAAAGAAGATAGAAGCAGAAGAATCGTTGTTGGACAAGAAAGGTGCATCAAAAGTGAACTAACAAACTGGCAGCACAGTGGAAGAAAAGAAAAGAAATATAGAAAAGAGGGAAATGAATAATGTATTGCTCCATTTGCACTTCAGTTCTAAAGTGGATTTCGGAGTTATTACTGCAATCCGGAAGTTTTCCAGCTGAATTGGAATCAAGCTCTCACTTCACCCTTCACATCCAATTAGGCAGTTCTTAGATCATTACGTATTTATAGGTGCTCATAATCTCCCATCCTGACTATGGTAGCTTTCCTACAGCTTGAGCTTCTTGACCTTTCTGTGTCTTCCCTCTGGCACAGACTAAAAGCAGCCACCTCCGCATCCATCTGAAGCCAGTCTCCCTTTTCATTGTATCATTCTGTGTTTTTTTTCCCTTTTCCCTTCGTGAAACTTCCTAACAAATTCTGTTTACCTTACTTCATTTTGCATCATCCTATCAACTGTACTTACAAGGCAGATTCCATCTACAGTGTGTCCCCCTCTTCAAAGATACTGCACTCACATCTTATATTGCATTGCCCTCTACTCCTTGAATCTCTTCTGAATACTCCTTTGTGCACTGAAGCCACAAAGACCGAAACTGGTATCATTAACATGTGTTTTATGGAGTAGAAGCTACACTTTAACGGAGAAAAATTTTCCTGTCAAACTCAGTCACGAAGATGTAGCCTATTGTAAGCTTTATCCTTTCAAGTGCTGTTTGTGCATTTTCTGCTCTTTGGGACAAGTTCGACATTTTCTCCTGTGGATGGAAAATAACTACCACAGGGGTACAACAAAACTTTTTCAGAAAGTGCTGAAAGTCTTCATGAGAAGTGGCCCTGATAAACAAGCCTTAACTTGCTGTCTTGCTCTCCAAGTTTTTGCTTTAAGCTACTGGGTTCTCTGAATCTCTACAAAAGGAAATAGAAAAGAAATACAAAGGTGTTTGTTTTACAACTGGGTGATGTTTGACACTGAGAAAAGACAGCTTGACTGCCCACCTCTTGTGCACCTCCTGCCCACCTCTGGCCATTCCACTGCCCTTACCTCTCCCTCCAGCAGGGAAGGATTTACCTTGTTGTATATTTAATTATCTCACAACTTGAGGTTGAGAGATGAAGGCTTTGCTGCCTTCATCCACATGGCTGTATAATGCAGGGAATTAACAATTGGTGGTTTTACTGGTATACCAGTTTCTCCATGTTGGAGAAAGGACCACCAGTGCAATAATTCACTATTTCTGTAACCAACCAATTACTGTGTCCTAATATCTTTGGTGAGCCAAAGCAGTCATCACCAGAACCAATTTGCCCCACCAGCCCTACATCTGGTAACGGAGCAAACGACAAGTCCTGTCTGCCACACTCCTTGCCAAGAGAGGAAGAGCTGATCATGCTCAGTGAGAAATTGAATTACAGCCACAGCAGGAACCCTGCTGTAACTTCATTTGATTCTCATTGCATTCTTAAAATTATTTTCTTGTTTGCTTAACAGTTATTATTTGACTTTAGTCATCTAACAGTCCAAAATATTTAAAGTAGGCATTTTAAATATAATAATAAGATTAAATGATAATATTGTAAATACAATTAAGATATGATTTCAGCCTTTGATACAGGAAAAATAGAGGCATTGACAAGATGTATGTGTGTGTCAGCAAATCGAGTATTAAAGTTTGTAACATAATTAATGTTATTTTCAACCTCACTAAAATAGTGTGTCTCCAGTCTTGTAAACTGGGAGTGTTTCAGGATTTTGGGGAAATTGAAAACTTCTATTTGTGCTTTAGAGAATTGTCTTCGGGCATTTTAATGACTAACGATTTCTTGTAAAATCATTTTGTTTGTCTTTATAGTATTCTGACATGAATAGATTTGCCAGTTAAAAACAGAACCATTAAAATACGTGTCAGCAATTAAATATTTCCTTTGCACCAGGAAAGTCTGAATCTGAGTGAAATTACCTATTGTATCTGAGGAAATGTGATGTTACAAACCGAGCTGTTAAAGCCTGTTAAGATCACCAGCCTGTGTTTATTTTATGTGTCAGAGGAAGCAATTGTGTGTGCACGGGGGTACAGGGTTATGCTATTTAATATTTGCCCACAGCCTAGAAGCCTTGCTCAGTTTGTAGTCAGGCATTAATCAAATTACCCATTCTTTAACTTTTGGAGATGGTGGGACTGGTATATGTACAGCTTGAAACGTAAGTACAGTGTAGGCTATGTCTCTGCTGTCTCAAATGGTAACAGCAGTTCTCTAGGCCCACCTTTAATCTTTGCTGTGGGCACTCATTTCTGGTACCTCAGCCTTCTGTGCTTGTATCACCTGGGACACACCGGGGTGCTCTTGTGTGTCCCACAGACCTTTAAAGCTTACAGGCTGCCTATTACATACTTTCTGAGTTTTACCTGTATCCCAGCCTCACCCACAGGCCACAGTCACCACAAATCACATTATCTGGCCCTTCACCAGACTGTTCAGAGCCTGCAGACCATGCTGCCTAGTGCTCCCATCCCTGATAGCAAGTCACGTGAGACCTGGGACTGGAAGGCCATACAATGGCTGCTCCCAACTCCTCTAGATTTACCTTTCTTCTGGTATCAAAGGGAATTAATAGTGGTTGTGGTACCTGCCAGCCTTCTTCTGCCCACCCTATGAAGTCATGGCTGCAGCTCTGGAGAGCCATCCCTGGGCAGAAGTGCCACTGGGTCATGAGACGCGACCTGGTACTGCTAGGACTGTGTACTAAACCACACACGCTCCTCTGCATCAAGCACAGCCACCATTATTTATTAGCATCATTTACTTTTTGGCTTGTGACTACACGGCAGAACTGAACATGTACCATTACAGAATTCTTTTCCCTCTGCATATAAATGTCAGCACCTATACCTTTTTTTGTTTTGTTTTGTTTTGCTATTGCTACAGCTTTATTTGTCACTTAGCTCATGCAACAAATGGACAAGCACGTACAGACTTTGACCCATTTTTGCACCTTATATTGACTTTGGAACAGTCCCAAGCACTTACAGTTTGTAATGTATTTGGCCAAAGTCTCCAGTCAAGGATGGGCCAGTGTCCCATTTGCTTATGGCAGTTAATGAGTAAGGAAACCAAAATGCACTGGTAAGACCATTTGTCCTGCCACATCTGACACAGCCCATGGTGTCCACAAAACCTCAAGAAAAGGAAAGAGTCCTCTCTTCTTTCTGCCAGGAGCCAACTCCCATAGAAAACCAAAGAGCAGATGCTTTCAGGCCTCTATTCCCGTACCAAACAGGATATCTGTGGCACCCTTGGAGAAGGGGAGATTGAGACAGGCCATGATCTCAAGCACTGAGCTAAAATGGTATCAGAAAAAGCCTGCCTGATATAAGATCGGTCTTCAGTTCCTGTTCAGCAAAACAGGGCAACTGTGTAATTAGTAGCAGAAGAAAAACTTCTGTCTTTTACGTCACATAGATGTATCTGTCCCTCTTAGGACAATAGTGATATCCACAGGGATATGTGCTTTTTAACTGTTCTTTTTGAGGTACCTATACCTAAAAGGCAAAAATCTCATTATCCTCCTCTTTCCTTCTTGGCCTGGAAATCTTTTAAAATATTCCCTGTGGAAATCAGGTCCATGATTTTCAGACCATATGCTGAGTACGACCTGTTATTCATTCAGATCCTGAAAAGGCCCAAGTGCTCTGTTCCTCCCCATCCTCTGGGTGTGAGTACTCTCCTTCATGAAGGCTGGCACATGGACATGATGGCTGGGGGCTACAGAAGCCATGAACATGCTGTAATGCATCTTTTCTGATTACGGAGAGTTTAACAGGATCAGGGACAGAAACCTGGCATTGATGTTAATATTTCTCATGTCCCATATTTCATGCCAGGTTGAGCCTGTACTTGGAGCTTCAAATAAGTCTCCCAGGAGCAAATTTTCACTCTCCTCTGTACCTCAATATGCTGGAAAAAGAGGAGAGGGCAGACTCTCGGTTAAAAGTCAGGCTCCTGACAGACCACTACTCATATTGCTTTGCTGAGGCTGGGCTCATTTCTTTGCAGACCTTGTCCCAGGAGATTTGCCTGGAGATCTCTGACCCCAGGTGGCAATACTGGGAGGCTGGCAGAGATTGCAGAACCACAGAATGGTTAAGGTTGAAAGGGACCTCTGGAGGCCATCTGGTCCAACCCTCCTACTTAAGCAGGGACACCCAGAGCAGGGTGCCCTGGACCATGCCCAGGCGGCTTCTGAAGGTCTCCAAGGTGGTGACTCCACAATTTCTTGGCAACCTGTGCCAGTGCTCCATCACCTGCACAGTAAAGAAAATGTGCTTCCTGATGTTCAGACAGAGCCTTTTGTGTTCCCATTTGTGTCTGTTGCCTCTTGACCTGGCACTTGGGTACCACTGAAAAGAGCCTGGCTCTGTCCTCTTTGCACCCTGCCTTCAGGGGTGGTATATACACATGAATAAGATCCCCCCTGAGCCTCCTCTTATCCAGGCTGAACAGTCCCAGCTCTCTCAGCCTCTCCTCATAGAAGAGATACTCCAGGCCCTTGACCATCTTGGTGGCCCTCTGCTGGACTCTTTCCAGTATGTCTGTGTCTCTCTTCTAATCGGGGGGTCCAGAACTGAACACAATACTCCAGGTGTGGCCTTATCAGTGCTGAGCAGAGGGGAAGGACCACCTCTGTTGACCTGCTGGTGTTACTTTGCCTAATGCAGCCCAGAATACCATTACCCTTCTTAGCAGCAAAGGCACATTGCTGACTCATGTTCAACTTGGTGTATACCAGGACTCCTAGGTTCTTTTATGCAGAGCTGTTTTCCAGCTGGGTGGCCCGCAGCATGTACTGGTGCCAGATAGCTGAGTCCTTCATAACACCATGCTAATGGTACTAGCCTGCTGTTGGTCTTAGCTTCCTGACCTACATGTATGCGGCTGGAGAACCTGTGGCTTCCTCACATGCTCTTCTAAAAAGTTAAACGGGTATTTGAGATTAATAGAGCAGTGGTGCAGTATACCTGCTCTGCACCACTTTGGCTCACACTGGACAAAAAGTGGTCTAGTCTGGAGTGTTATAATTACTACACGCCCAGTGGTCCAGGCACTCGGGTCTGCCTACTGCCTAGCTGCTAGTGCCTGCCATCCATAAAGAGGGATGTGCAGAGCACGTCCCTTCCCTACGCATAGCATTGTCTTCCCTTCAGCCTTCAGCTGCGTCAAACTTCTTAGCTTTGACTTGCCTTGGTGGGGAGAAAGGTTGTCCCTGCAGTGGCCATGGCCAGGGCTTGAGAAAGAAGAGTGTGCACCTTGTGTCTTCTAAACTAGTTTTCACAGGGTAGATCATCTGGCGTGGTGATAGCCTCTTCGTAAAGGATCTTATCCAGCTTTATATAGTAAGGGTAAATCTGCTGAGCTGCTCCAGATCAGACTGATGATCTTTGTCAGGGGAATGAGCATGTTTCACATGGAAGTTTTATTTTATAGAATCATAGAATGGCTCGGGTTGGAAGGGACGTTAAAGATCATCCAATTCCAACCCCTCTGCCATAGGCAGGGATACCACCCACTAGATCAGATTGGCCAAGGCCCCATCCAGCCAGGCCTTGAACACCTCCAGGGATGGGGCATCCACAGTTTTTCTGGACAACCTGTTCCAGTTCCTCACCACCTTTACAGTGAAGAATTTAGGATTTCCTCCCATGTCTAGTCTAAATCTGTCCTCTTTTAGTTTAAGACCATTCCCCTTTATACTAAGACCGTTCCCCGTTGTCCTAGACCATTCCCCCTTGTCCTTTTTTTTTGTCCCATTTTGAAGTGAAACTGTTTGTTGATCTGTGCTTATGAGCCTGGGGCAGGTCCACTGCAGTCGAACATTCAGATTGGATGTTAGAAAAAGGTTCTACACCGAGAGTGTGTTCAGGCACTGGGACAGGCTCCCCAGGGCAGTGGTCACAGCACCGAGCCTGCCAGAGTTCAAGAAGTGTTTGGACAATGCTCTCTGACATGTGGTCTGATTTTTGGGTGGTCATGTGTGGAGTCATGAGTTGGACTCGATGATCTGTATGGGTCCCTTCCAACTTGGGATATTGTATGATTCTATGAAGAGAATCACAGAAGAGTAGAAAACCAGTGCTCATCCTCACCACCTCTGCTGCTGTTAGAGCGGACGTGAGGAGGGGAGAGCCACACTGTACCATCAGCACATGTCACAGCACTGGCAGAGGCATGGGGAGGGGGTACAGGATACTTCGGGGCAGTCAGCAGGCACACTGGAATCCAGTGGCATGTTGTGACTGTCTGTGGATGTGGTGAAACTACCTGCCTGCCTCCAAACTTCTTGCAGACATATCAACATCTAGGCAGTACATGTGACTGGCGGGCTAGGGCTCCTACAAGAAATTCAGTCCAACAGCACAAACATGCCCACTCAGTACATATTGCCACAGTCAGTATTAAGAGAACTAAATTCATTTTTTCATTTTTCAGGATTCACATGGTAGATAGCTGTAGTGAGGAACCTAGCCATAAAGAACCAGGACGTTATCAACAAGATCATATGAGAAAGCATTGTAATTCCAATGTCTATTTTTATACCCTGAATATTGTAAGTTTTCTGTCTCTCTTGCATGAAGTATTGTGAGCAGAATCTTTGCTGAAAGGAATTCCAACTGTTTTTCTATCAAAAGATGCACAGTGCCAGCACATATGTTCCTGTCTGAATTGTGAAACAGAGAAAATGGAATGGGAGACAGCTGTGACTAGGTTAATAGTAAATTAGCATTTTTCTATTGGAGTGTGAAGAGGGAGGTAAGAAGCATTGTTAATTCCCAATCTCCCTAAAGAGTCTTAAGAAAACTAGTCAGTTATCTCACAACTTAACATTTTGCAATGCTGCTTAACATTCAGCTACAGTAAGTGAAAACCAGCACTGGCTACTGTGCTGTACTTATTAAAGCTAGCAGAGCATTACAGAAAAAAAAGATTTATGGTTACTAGCAGGGATAGAGGTAATGTTTCCAGCAAGAGGGAAAAGAAAATAATTCACAGTGCAAATGTTACTTTTATTTGGTTTGCATATATACTATGTATTATATACCTAGTGCCCCAAACTTAACGTGTTGCTAAAGAAAAAGAACCCCTTCAATAATGAAATATACTTTCATGTAACAATTGAACAACATACAGTACAAAGAAAGTTTTATATTATTGACCAATTGTCTCAATACTGAAGATACATCCATAGATTTAAACACGTGAGAACACAAACTGCCCTAAGAAACAGCAAGTAATCTCACTACAATTGGCAAAGTTACTCAGTGTTCACATCTGTGTGAGTGAGATCTTTTCTCCTATTAAATCCTCATGTATTCAGGTGATAATGTACTCTTTTGACTGTTGCATGATAGTCTGCTTAATCTTAGAATAAGCACAAAGAAACACGGGTGTATTGAATATTAATATTCCTTTAGCAATATATTCTGAGGTTATGGCTTTATCAAAAAGCAAAAACACAGCATCCAAGTTCCCCAGGCTAATTGTGTGCTGGGGTTTTACAGAAGATAAGTGCTATGCTTTATGCTTTTGCATACTGTCAGAAGGTGTGGAGGGACAATTTTGGGTGGGTTGAGAGCTGGAGGAAGCAAGCTGGTAACAAGTCCCGTAGTTGCTTACCTGTGATCTGCCCTGGTTTTTCACTCTTCTCTTCTAAGAAGAGAACATCTTAGAACATCTCTTCTTTAAAAAAAAAAAAAAAAATCAGGACCCATAGATGATTTCCACACTGATGCAAATATAAATAAACCTTGTTAAGAGATAACCTTTCCTCTGATGCCTCCTCCCATTTCTTCGCAATCCATTTCCTGTTTGTTAGGGTTCATTTTCCCACATCATCTGCTGTTGGACTTTGCTTTGAAACCTGACAGGCATGAAAGACAGCTCCTATAAGAAGGCAGGCTATCTCTAGAGTTTATGCTTTTCACCTACTTGCAGTAAGAAAGGAACCTCTGAGAAGCGGTGGCAGTGAATGTTGGGGCTAAGGCTGGAGGAAAAATTAGTTTTGTAATGTTCCAGAATAGGCTTGAAAAGATTCTTTTAGTAACTTTTCTGCCAGGCTCAAAGCTTTATCTTGTTGATTTTTGACTCAAGTGCTTAGCCACTATTCAGAGCTGTGCCCAATTACTCTGTTAGTAGGGAAAATTGGTCTTTACAATAAGGTTTTTCTTTAGTGAGATTCAGTTTATTTACAGAGAAATCTGCACAGCATCCTGCATGTGTGACCACACTAGGACCACATGGCAGCAGGCAGTTCACTTCCTCACGTTTTCTAAGCTGTCCTTCCCAGTGAGTTTCACCTCGGGAGCTCAGTGTGCTTCTTCCCCGACAATCGCAACGGCAGCTGCTTCACCCCCCTATTCTTGTTCCCTGGTGCCTTTGATCAGCATATGCACAGATCTGCTGTCAGCCAGCCTCTGGCTCCATGGGGTTTAGCTGTGCCTCAGTTTGCCATGCTGCTTCTGGCCTTTAGCTTCAGATTTAATTGCTCCTTCCTTTAGCAGGGACAAAGGACATTTGCCTGCTGGTTGACACAGTCCAGGTGCTAAAGACAAACACAAGCTTCTTCTAGCACAGCAGCACGAATATCTTTCTCCTAAAATTTCATAACTTCAACATGGGACGCATTAGTTTCTTTTTGCATGTGTTATCTTATGACTTTTATCTGCAGAAAGGATATGAAAAGGATGATACTCCAATTGATGTTTGCTGAATTTGTTAATATATATTTATATCTACATTACACACTGCATCCCCTCAAAATGAAAAGGGGAATCCTTTTTCACGTATGTATTAAGAAAGGAATACGTACACCAGGTTTGGGAAGAAATGTGGCTGTCCTAAGTCAAAGCCAAAGCTTTGGCATGAACCACTACTTTTCACAGATCTGAATTATTCAAGATACAAAACACAGGAGCTTCGCCTATTTGATTTTATGCAAAAGCCTTTTAGATCCTGATTTTTAAAAGCACAATTGGATCACTTTAGAAAAAATACTGTGAAGTTTAAAGAATATATAATTGTGAAGATTGCTTAGAGAAGGAAAGAGACCTCGGTTGAACAGAATATAGGAAAACAGCAAAACGAGAAGCAAAGAAAATAGCTTACTTGTCAATAATACTGATGTACTATACTTACAAACATTTCTTATTATTCATTCATTCATTATTATTATTTTTAAGCTGGTAGCATTTAACCTATTACTGTGTCTAGAAGGAAGTGATTATAGTCTGCGACAGAATTTAAATTAAAATCCTAGCTATAGTGTTGTTTTGAGAATATTTTAATTCTGGGACTGTTGCCATCATGTATTTATAACACAGAAATTTTTGCAACTGGAAGAGTTATCCATAGTAGTTAACAGACTGAGTTATATCTGTGATACTGCAGTTATCTATTATTTTAATATAGTAACTATGATTCCACTGTAGCTGCTAGTATGGAAAATATTGAGTTTTAAAACACAATATATTAGTGGAGTGAAGAAGACAACCTTGCTAGTTCTTTTACACTGAAAAATTTCATGGTGTGACTTTCCCTAGAGTTTTTCCACTGCTAAGAATACTGCTGTTGTTTATGTGATACTGAACTTTTTTCTTCCTGCAGGGAGTTCAAGACACACAAGCCAAATGTTTTAATAATCGTAACAACTAAATATGATGGTGTTTAATATTCTTGCATTTGTAATGAGACTGTTGACTGTTTAGTCTGTTAATTCTTTTGTAAAATGTTGCCTGCTACACTGGAAGAAATTATGCCTGCCTTCTTTGTATTTAGATCAATGAAAAACAGCATTTGAGGAAATGCTACATCAGATCTATTATCAGTACTCTTCAGATTTGTAAAACATAAGATGACCGATCAGTTATTTCAGTGCTCTGCAGAGCTAGAGAGATAATCTCTAAGTACACAATTTAAACTGAATAATTACAAGAAAGACACTGAGAGATTTTCATTTGGATACCTTTAGAGTCTATTGAAATTAAGATATTGGCATTTTATTTTATTTATTTCCTTGATATTTATATATATATTATGTTATTTCTTTATTTGTATTTCATTTATTATATATCATTTTATGTTATCTCTGCTGACATTCTATCTTCTGTATTACATCAGTGAGCAGCAACAGCAGTACTTTGGGTTTTGAGAATTATGACAGTAGACAAAATGGTAAATTGTTTATCTAACAGCTGCTTTACATTTTCAATTTACCATTCTTTGATGATGTCTTGTTTAAAACAGTGTGTGTTTTTTGGATTAAGACATTGTATGATTCCTTTGTATTAGTGTAACAACTAACTTGACTTCTTAAATTTGTTAGTAATTTATTTTAAAGGACTGTTTGCTGAGCAAGCTAAACAAATGCAGGTAGTCGTTCTACCTGTGGTAAAACTCAGAGGTCCTGTAGTATAAACAGTATCAGCTACTCTTCTGAATTAAAAATATACAGAGGGAGATTCTCACAAGTTAAGTTACTTTGGAGAGGATGAATTATAGGTCAGATAACCTGGCAGCCTTTCAACTGACAGTGTAATGTTATGAAAGTGAAATGTGATCATAAATTTCCTTTTTCTTGCAGCTGCTAGTTGCTAGCATTGCCCAGACCAGGATATAAGTGCACGTACAGTCAAGTTGGTGAGAAGAGGTACAGGTATGGGCTCAGACCTTTTGCTTGGCAGCTTCTGTACATTGGCATAATTGTATAGTTCCCTACAGTGGCCAAACCTGGATGGCATATGTGCCTGATTCCAGATATACTTCATCTCCTGCATTCACATGCATTGCAGGTGTTTTTTTGTTTGTTTGTTTGTTTGTTTGTTTGTTTGTTTTTGTAAAGAAGCAATTGAGTTACCTGGCAAGATGTTCCCGTTTCACTTCCAGAACAAAGCATGCTACCCAGCCCACATGCACTTCTGTCGCAGGGGAGCAGCTGAGAACCCACATGTGGTAGTTGATGGTAGCTGTGATCCCTAATCCCCTACAAGATACTCAGAGACCACAGCAATAAATGCAGTATTAAAATGTATGCTGAATGAAATAGTATGATATACTGTCAGCCCCCACAGAAGTTCATAGGTATTTTGTTGTTGACTTCAAATTCATCTTGAATTCTACCCATGCTATTTCAAGGTAATTGGAAAGTTTTCTTGAACATTTATATCAAATTTGGATTTATTTTTTTTTTAAGAAGGCTTTCTCCTTATTTAACAAGGCAAGTTTGGATTTTACTGTTTATCATTGCACTGTCTGACTAGAGAGGGACCCCAAACTCACATCACTACTGACCATGAAAATGGTCATCTCCCCAAGACTCCTAAAGCCCTATGAGATTTTTACACTTGTATCTAAGAGTTACCTGATCAAAATCAGAACTAAGGTAGTAAGGTGCCACATGTATTTCCATCTGCATTCTCTGGCTTGTTGTTATTAGTCCTCACTAATGGAGAGGTAAAATAACGTAGGTACATACAGATTTTCTTATTTATTACCTTAATTACATTTACTATAGTTCAAGATATGTTTAGCAAATTGTATTTACTACTATTCCTTTATATATTACAATAATTTTCATCAGTCCATCTTTTCATTTCCAGTTCCTCAGATATGTTTCTGTCTCTCCCTTAGCTTACAAAATATAATTACAAGCCATTCAGTAATTTTATTAGTTAATACCCTGAAGAATATAGGGTGCATATCTTCTAGACTTGCTCATCTTTATATATTCTGTTTCATCATGTATTCCCTTACCTGCCAGATCACCAGATATAGTGACATAATCTTCATTACTTAATTATAATTATTAGTCAAGGGGTTTCTACCCCAGACATATAGCTTCTGAACAAAGTCTCTTGAACAGATTAGCAACAAGTTTGAAAAACAAACCATTTGGCACTGGGAATATTATCTGCTGGCCATCTGAGAACAACAGTAGCAGAATAAATACTCATTTATTATTTGGAGGATACTATGTAATGAACAAGCATAATGACAGAATGAAGACTGTAAGTGCATCCACTGCTTAAATTTATTCACTTTTGAAAGCACTGCAATTCAAAGTACTTTTTTCCCTTCACATATAAATTATGCATGCATACATATATGTATATCAAAAATGTTTGTATGTTACTTATGGGGGTTGGGGGTTTTCTTGGAGAGAAGGGGGGAGGAGGGGGAGCCTGAAATTCCAGTGAAGCCTAATTTGCAAGCAATTTGCACCAGCAGCTATAAATTTTACTCAAGAGATTTCCAGGTGCTTGGTGTACGCCTATACATGGGGAACATTTCTGAGGAAATGAAGCTTGATGGCTGCATTAAAATGAATCAGAAGCCGTATCTTGATGCAGGGTATTTGCATCCCTACTCTTTGTGAATCTTCATGGATGTGTCTTTTGCTTTTGCACTGTCCTCAGTTTTTTGAAAAGAAAACAGATGAATAAGCTTTCCATTAATGAGTTACAATAACAGCCTGCTGAATTTCCTGACATCCATTTCATGATTGTACTTGTTTTATAGAGGTAGTTCTTTAATTGAGTTTACTATACATATTACAGTATGCTTGAAATCAGAATCCTTGAACTATTGGCGCCACGAGTTCATGCTTTGAGACATCCAACATCCAAATCTTCTCAGTTTAATTTGAAAAGATGGGCAAATGAGCATTATCATTCTTACGTTGGAAACTAGACTCAGAAAGAGTTTGTTATTTTTTGTTTTGTTTTGTTTTGTTTTTCTCATGGTCACTGAGTATAACTGTGACAGAGTCAAAATGTTATCTCTTGATAACAGTCTGAACAAGATCAGTTTGTGCCACCTCCTCTGGAAGTCCTCCTGTCAGCAGCACTCCAATCTCGAATTATTATTATTTTTTTTTTTTTTTTTCCCCCTTCTGGCAAAGCCTAAATGTCACAGAGAAAAATAGGTCTTACAGGCAGGTTGGACCATCCCGTGCAGTACTGTCTGTACTGAGAGTAAGAATTTTGTCTGGGTTTGTTTAATGGGTAGTTGAAGTAGGCAGCAAATCAAAATACATGGGATACGTTTCACTTCTCTGAGCTGCTGGTTGGAAGAGCAGAAAATAAGTAACTAATGAGCAGAGCTCTAGAGTCCACAGGAAAGTTGTAGCAGTATGTGGAGATTTTAACAGCCTTTCTTTTGTCAGGAAATTTTACTCCTTAGAGCAAGAAGCATTGTGCCTGTACCAAGCCATCCAGGGGAAACCAGCAGGGTCACCACAAGCAGCAGCCAAGCTGGAGGTTGTTTTAATAGGTTTCTTGCTGTACTAGATTGTTGGAATGAAGTTTCATAGTTCTGACCCTAAATGCAGCAGGTTTTATCTCCTCCTACAGGAGGAAATTACTAGACCAAGACAGGGATTTGTTCCTGCATTTTATGTTCGCATTCAGGCTAGGAAGTTGAAGTCTTCCCAGGAAGCAACCAAGTGAGTTTTATCATCTCCTCAGTGTCTACAGCAGCTTCTCTAGAAAGCTTTATCTGTTTACGGGATTTAGAGATTAACAGCATGGCCCGAGTGTATACTGTCTCTGGACACACAGATTAAGTGTGAGGAAATATTGGCTTCCCTTCAGTTTTTATCCTTCCTGCTCTAGATCTGTGATGAATGGGGAGGGAGGGTGGCACTGGGGAATGAAATAAGAGACGGGTGTTGCATTGTCAGCTAGCTGGGTTTCTGTGACATGGACCAGTCATCAGGGACAGGATTGCAGATAATGATGAAGGGTTTATTATTGACAGAGGCTTTGTCTTTATCCTTTTGCCCTGGACAGTCATGAATAAACAAGTAAAATTTGAACACTGTAAAAAATAACAAAATGCTTTTCTGAATTTTAAGAGCCTCACATGCTAGTTCAGAAGACAATGATCCCAGCTGCCAGAATTTCCAGGAGTCCCAGATATCTCCTGCAATACAATTATGCAGGCTCAGTAGAAAAATATTCTGCACATTTGGAGCTAAAGGACAATATAATAAATGACTACAGGAAACTACGCTGCTATTGCATCAGATTACATCTGAATCCACCACCAGTGGTTTTTCTGGTGTAGGAAATCTGCCCTTCAGGATCTCATTGTCCTCTTCTTTGTTTGCTCACATCCTCCTTGATACTGCAATACTAGTGCAAGTCAAAGGTAGATTAGAAACAGCTGTTTTGTAACAAACAAACAAAACCTTTTGTCTATCAGCTGTTAATTTTTTTTTTATTTTTTTTTTCCCAGTGGGTAGAAAACGCCAGCTGCCTGTTTGCAGACAAGCAAAACTCCAACAAATGGTTGAACTTTTTACAAATGGAAAATCTGGAGCTTGATCCAAGAGCGGTTTCAGGAAACCTTGATATTAGTGTAGTTTCATTTACTTCAGGGAATAGTGCTAATTCCTGCAGTTCATGATACAGCCTCTAGGTCTAAAATCTCTCAATACTGCCACAAAAATATGTCAGTGTTACTGTGCTACTGCTCAGTTGGAGTGTGTCAAAGACTTCTACAAGCCTGACAGGAATATATTGAAAACTTCATTTACAATAAATAAGCAATGTAACATAGTAGGACTAAAGCTTGAAAAGGAAAAATGAAGTGCAAAACTGTCTGGCACAGTGGAAAACTAACATGTAAATCAACTGAATCTAGTCCTCAAGACATTTTGTAGTATATTGAAAGGCTTCTCTGAATTACCACACTAATTCTAATACCCTGATCTCCGTGACTGCAGAGGAATGGGGAATACGAGGAGGTCTCTTCTGCCATGGATCTTCCACTCTCACTTACAGCAGATGCACTGAGATGTAAATGGGATTAGGACACACAGGCCTTAATTTACTCCTGTAGCTCTAATGACCGGACATAAAATGTACTGTTGGTATATTCTCTGAAGTGTAGGTGACAAAATGTGAATGTCATCTTCCTTTCTTATTTTTGTGTATTTTAAAAAGTCCTGAAATGCACTTACTCTATCTTCTGTGCAATTTCATACAGGTTTGAATTTACAAATAAAGTTAAGTTTATACAGTAGATTTCAAATAAAGGTAGTTTTGTCAGAGTAGACTAGAATGCTCTATAAAATACCTTTGTACATGTAAAAGAAAAAAAAATTAACTGCCTTAAGTTCTAATTTGCATGTGTGTTTTGCACACACTTCACAACTAAAAAGTTCACGTTCATCTTTGGGACTTGTAGAGCTTTGCAAATCCCTGGCACTCTTAACATAGTGCCACATGGTGTTTGACTTAGCTTAAATGGGTGAGCATATAATGGTACTGCCAAGTTTTATGAGTCAAGTCATATGCAAAGTCTTATTCTGAGTCTTACGATTTTTAAGTAAGCATGTGATTTGGGGAAAGGGAAGACAAGACCTAAAATGACTCCTAGACTGTTTGGAATTGGCACTATTAAAATTAAGGTGCCTAGATAAGAATTTATTATTTGTATTATTCATATTAATATTTATTATTTATATGATTATGATACATATGCACGTCTGTACAAATTTTGGACTTTTGACAGAGTAACTGTCATGTTCAGCAGTTTAAGTGGAAACCTGTAATAGTCCTTGGAAGGCTTTTGCTTAAACAAGCAGTTGTCAATTACTGCTGGTTTTAGCAGCCAAGAGTGTATCTTAGAAACCCCTTCTCTAACTTTGACTAACCTACGAATTATGTTGAGGTCTGCAGTTAGTTAGATGATCTGACTCAGTTCTCACTAACCTTCACCTAAGAGGTATCATAATTTTTGGATTTAAGAGTAGACTTTCTGTTGCAAAATCAGTTTCACTCGTGTTATGAGCCAAATTATGACTCTGCACATTGGGTTCTACTGGATGGGACAGTGGAAAGGCAGGGTAACAATGAAGTAACATAATCCTTCTCCAACTGTCTGGTTCTTGTAGGGTTCCTCCCTCCAAAGCTAGGAGCTATCCTGCAGAGCGGTCACAAACATGCCCTCCTCTACAAGTTTATACCACGTGGTATTCCCCAAATTGCAACTCACATCTATGAAATGGCATCAGGTATGGCTATGCCAAGCAAAATCTGTTAAGAATTTTAAAAGAGAACCCAACTGCTATTGTGAAAGACAAACAACATACTTCAGTCCTGGTTCTGGAGAACTGTAGAAATCAGATTTAGCAATACTGAGGAGACTGAGTAAGCTTCTGAGAGAGATAAGGGGATGCAGAGCTCCTCTGGCTGTCCTCTGACTCAAAGTCCTCCACTTGGATGTCACGGGTCCACAAGACAAACACGTGATCTGGATCCATAGCTAAAGATTACCTGTACTTGTGAAAAGATAAAAGAAGTTATTTGGGCAAAATATTAACACTTGATATTGGTTGCATTTTCTTCCAGACCTGTCTACATGCAGAACATAGATACGACTATAAAACTACAGTTCACTCCACTTCTTTTAACTTGGGCTATATTTTAGAAGTAGTTCACTACTTCAGACTTCATGCTGGCTCTGTCTTAATGACCAGTGGGGACATGATGTGTAAGTGCAGGCCAGATGCAGAAGGTTCTAATTTAACCTAATTAGAAAATCAAGAATATTACTAGTGTCAGTATGCAGCTTGAAAAGATAATTGCTTCAAAAATTGGGTGTAAGAAAAAATAAATTTAATTTAGAATCGAAAATGTAGCCAAAAAAAAGTATGTTTTTTAATAGCTCCTTTTACAGGAGGTAATTAGCCTGTTAGGTTTTGAAAAGTGCTTATGAAATGTTCTGTTTGTATTAAGGAGATTTTTGATGTTCTTTCGAATCATGAAGTCTTCTGTTTTGGCTTTTTCTCTCTTTTGGAATATTCAGGTGTTTGGTTGTTGATGTTGTTTTGTTTCATTTCTTTCTTTCCTTTTCCCCTTGGTCTTTAGGCTTGTCTGCTCTAAAATTGAAATAGCATTAATAGTTTAGTTCTTCATTCTGTCCATGAATCAGCTGAACAGTTACACTCTTTCTGTGACTGGCTAATTATTCAAAATTATTTGACTGTTTTACACAAATGTCTTTGCCTATAAATTCATTGCTTTATCTAGACCTTAAACTCAGGCTTTTTTTATGGCTTCATTACAATGTTTTCTAAAGCAGTGTGCACAGATGTAAAAAAAAAAAAAAAAAAAAAAAAGCAAACAACAACAAAATAAAAACCACAAAGGTTTTTGTAAGAGATTTTAGTGACAGAAGTTTCTTTCAGGTTTCAGCAAGCAGATTCTGTTCCTTACTCCCAAGAAGCTAAGTCCAAAGGTAAGGGAATGGCTGCTAAGTGCAGTCTGCTAAGTGCAGCCTTAGGTCTCTAAAGACTGGAGCAAAAGACAAGATTTTCTTCTGAGATGTGATGTGACTACACACTCAGATTCTCTGCTATCTTTTGATGCTGTTCAGCCAGTTTAGATAACCACAGATGCTTATCTAGTACATTGGTAATTCTGTAGTAAAATTATACTAATACAGTGGTTCTTACGCCTTTTCTGGGTCTGGTATTAAGGATACAGACAGAGGAATGAAAGTATCACCAAGCTTGTTGATATTTGCCTGCCACCTAGGTCCACATTGCTACAATAAGACTTAAACTGCTTTAGTTGACAATAAGGAAATAACAAAAGCAGTTTTAACACCATTGTTGTTAACATGTTGTAAGTACCCATCTAGGCATTATGTTACTCACTGTAATTGCAGACTGAATTAGGCCACGCTTTGTCACAAGGTTTATTCCAAACTGAAGCTACTTCTGTTGGATTGTCTTTGCAGCAGCAACATACTTTAATAAATGAACAAGCTTGGGCAGCTTTTCCAGAACTGTCTAAAACTAAATAATTAGTCAATAGCCATTCATGCAGCATATGACAGAGGTGCTATCATTGTCAGGGAAACTACAGAGCCTGTGATAACAACTCATGACTTAATCTGAACAGTTAGTTGAACATAACATGCCTGTAATATTCAAAGCATAATATCTAATACATGGGAAAAAAATAAAAATAAATAAATAAATACTATTACATTAGGGATATGATTTGCTTTTAAACAAGCTAACAAATTTTGCAGGTTGTTTTTAAAACTTGCTTATATACAAATACCTTTTCCCTGCTGGGGATCCAGTTGCTCCGTTTAGACTTTAGGCAAAAGAGCTCACAAACTGCCTGCAAACCTACAGTTCCCAGACGATAAAACATGGAAAACGAGCCCTGACTTATTTCAAGTGCTTTGTGATAGTTTGAAAAAACTAAAGTGGATCCCAGAATCACTTAGTGGGGCACGGTGCTTAAACGAATATGCCCTACAGAATCAGTTTGAGTGCAACGTCATGATGATGCAGCTACACTGTCACTGGCTCCAGACATACTTCATTTGCAGTTAGCCAAGCTAACTATTTGGACTGTTTTCCACTGTACATTGTACAGCATGTCCTATATTTGTACAGTCCTAAGCATAATGGGACCCTACCCTTGATTGGCCTCTAGACAATAGCGATACTAATTATAAATATCAGGGAAGTAAATGATCACATAACACCTTTGATGCATTTTCTCCAGCATGCAACAGCAATATTAATATGTACTCCCGCACAATGCAAGCAGATTCTGATGTATGCGATATATTTTTAACACAATGGACTTGATCCAGACATTTCTGGCACCATCTTCTATTGTCTTTCATCACTTTGCAGCAAAGTTATGTAGGGTACTCTAGACTTGAGGTAGCTGTGGTCTAGTATTAAAATTAATGTTGAATAAAAAATCAAGTCTATTAGCACCCTTTAGGCGATTGCTGGGCAAACATCTGTTTGTTTGCTAAAAAATAAATATTATTTAAAAAAATGGAAATGAAAAAATGGAACAAATCATTTTTGTCCCACTCTACGTTCATACACTGTGCTGCAGAACAAATGAAAATCTGGGAGAGACATTCACTTCCTCTGATGCCTACTTTTTTCTACTTTAAGTTTATAAATAATTGATTTGGAAAAAATAATACCATAAAATAAACATATTTAGAATTCCACTGATGTCCCTTTTATGATAAAATCCTTGAATTCTTCTGCAAAAAGAAGATGCAGTAAATTCAGACGTGGTAGAGATCTCACCCCAAATTAAAATCTGATACTGAAAATATCAGCATTTCTTATGCCCTCACATGAAGGGAGTTTATGAGACAGAAAGTAATGAAACTGGTAAAGTTTTTATTTCATTAAGCTGAGATCTAGTCAACATCTTGAATTGTTCCCTTTCTTATTATGTATTAAAGTGGTGTCGAGATGTCCCAACCAGAAGTTGGCATTAGGGAGACATGATGTAAGATTGCCCCCTACAATTTTACAGACAGTCAGAGGAAAAGTACAGAGAAAGGAATGAACTGGGGAGAACTTTTACAATGGCTTGTAAAAGTGCTGTTACATCTGTGGGTGGCATTTGCTAACAGCATAGTCTGAAGGGGCAAAGAAGAAAGGGAGAACTGGTGAGGAAGGTGTAGGAAGAGAAAAAAAGAAGAGCAAAGATAGAAGGAAACACGTGACAGGCAACGAAGTAAAGCTGAAGTGACTGTAAAAAGACAATCACTGAAAAGAAAACTGTGGAAAGTAAAACTGCAGGGTAATAAAGTAGTAAGTCGATATCATCAGTGGGTTCCTGATAATTCTTACTGAAGCTGCTTCAGTAGATTCACATGACAACGTTGAACTTCAAGCAGAAGAAAAATTGACTGTTATGAAACTCTTGGTTTGGTTCAAGGTCAATCGTGTACAATTTCAGGATAATTTATCTTTACCTGCCTTAAAATCCAAAAGAAATACAGTGTCAACTTCCGTGCTGCTTAAAAATTACTTCTACTGATAAAATTTTATTTTTCGTCTTCAGATAAGAGTAAAAAAATCCATGCAGTCATGATTAGAATTTTATGTATATACATTTATGATTTACTAGGCACTTTTCAGACATAAGGAAAATGATACTTTTCCCCCAAACATCAAAGAGATGAAGACAGAGAGCTCTTGGCAGAGGCCAACAGAAGGAGCTGCAAAATAGGCGTAAGATTTTTTCTCACATAACTTTGCCAGGAAAGAAGTCTTTTAAGTATGTCAAAGTTCATAAATTTGGTGAGCTTGCTAAGAGGACTACTGGGAAGATGTTACCTGATATCATGAGCATCTTGTCTGGACCTAACACATTCTCCTCCCTGGACTTAAAAAATCCAGTTCATCATAAGTAGGCAAACCGCAGCTGCAGAGGTTGTTCCTTAGGTCATTACATCACTATCTCACCTTTTGCTTGCCAAGATCGTTTAGTACCCAGGCAGGAGTCTTTTACATATCATCCTTTGCTTTGCATCTTTGAGAACAGTGTAAAAATTAAGCACATGATGCCAGGGGTTCATGCTTTGCTCTCCACTGGCTTGAATGATCAACCTGGGCACACGATAAAGGGTAACCACTTGTTTGTGTGAGTGACTGAAAGCAGTTTTGCCAATAGGGATGTTTGGAATAGCATTTAATCTGAAAAGATAATTAATGTTTTCTTTGTTGTGCAACTGAAGTCTCTGGAAAGAGAATCATATCACATCTCTCAATAACATGCAACTGGGTGGTAGAAATTGGGTTGAACTAGACAGACAAAAATAACTTTGGGAGGAGCAGAGAAAGGTTATGGATCATGAGCTGATTTGTTTGTTTAATGTTGACCTATCTCTACAGCAGAGAGTTTAATGAGTTCCAGTAAGGACTTGCACCCAGAAAGTACAGCTGCAATTACTGTGGGAGGGTTAGAAGTCTCTGTGTGGGCACATGTTCTGTGCTGCATCTGTTCATAAAGGTAGCAGTATCTTTCGCAGCAGCTACAGATCAGACTTCCTAAGCATCCTTCCACTGCCCCCCTGTTAATAATTAACAACAAAAAGAGGAATGGGATACACTGGGTGGAAATATAGGGCATCTGAGGTTTCACTGAAGTTGCTCAAACCTGCAAGTAGAAAAAGAAAGAAAAAGTTTACTGGCGAAGACACTGTGAATATTTATTTGTATAAATCTGTAAATAGAGGTTGTGTTTCTTTCACCTTTCAAGTGCTATTTTTTGTATGCATGGTTACGGCTTCTGAGAGGTGAAGTCACATCTCTCATAGGTTCAAACTGTGACTGGATAAATTTACCAAAGACTAATCCATTGAGAGTTATTAAACTTGATGATATCATCTATAATTCAGGGTGTTCCTGAGCCACAACTTCCCAGAGAGTAAGGGAACATTCAGGCTTGTCTGGTTTGTCTTCCTTCTTTAGTGACTATCACTGATACTTCATCTACTTCAAGATACTCGTTCATATAACAACCTATTTCCCCTCCACGCCTCCAAAAAAAGACGTATCTGCCAATATACTTCTCTTCCTTCTGAAATAAAATGGTGGGTGGGAAATAAACGGGGGAGGAATCAGAGAAGAGCAGTGAAAAAAGAAAGGAATAAGGAGAAATAGAGCACTCGCCACAGGCGTCAACTTTCATAGAGCCAGAACTCTGGTCAGATCCAAAACATGTTGTCATGATGTAGCAATGAAGCCCTACCTGTGTGATTTTTGTTCTTTTAAGGAATGGTAATAATTTATTTTCCTAATAAATCAGCTCATCTAGTAGAACTGAGGAGCTTTCAGGCAATAAACACTTCTCCAAGTCTGCAACTGACGCTGCAAAATTCAAGATAGAGATTGCACTGTGAATCCTACTTGCTTTTGATACTCGGTTAAACAATGGAGAGCAATAGGTAGGTGTGGAAGAGAAAAATAAGGTCATTAAAAGGTGAAGGATGGTTAATTTTATGTTAATAGAAATGTACGGTGGAGGATGATTAATCGTATGTTAAAAATGTACAGTGTCAACAGAAATGTACAGTGTCAAAGCTAGTCCGTAAATCTAGATGCAACGCATCAACAGCAGAGTTTCACTTTTTGTTTACACACTGCTTTTTAGGTCTTATTTGTGAAACGCGGATTTGGAGGCCAGAAACGCCTCGGCTGGGGCGTCTCGGTGCTTCACGGAGCGGGCTGCATTTCTGACACACGTTTTCAGGGCACCGTGTCGGGCCGAGCCGCCCGGCTGCTATAGTACCGGGAGACGTTTCACCCTTCCAGCCCCTTGGAGCACGCTTTAAGCCCTTCCCTTCAGGGGTCGCGGCCTCCCAGCGGCGGGGCGGGCCCGGCCGGGGCGGGAGGTGCCGGGCCGAGGTCGGGCCCTCCCCCGCCGCTCCGCTCCGCTCCGCCCCGCCCCGCGGCTGCCGGCGGCGCCTCCATGCGCTCGGGCGGGCAGTGCGCAGCCGCGGCGGAGCCCAGCCGGGAGGAGGAAGCGTTTGCGGGGCGGAGGGAAGGAGGCCGAGGCCGGCGGAGGCGGCTGCTCATGGCTCCGCGGGCGGGCGGATGAGGCGGGCGAGTGCGGGCCGCTAGCGCTCCCCGAGGCCGCAGCTCCGGCGGGGGGGCGAGACGAGGCCGGCTCCCCCCCCCTCCCCCTCTCGCTTGCGGCGGCTCCGGCTGCGTGTCGGGGGCGCGGCGGTGGCAGGTCCGGCTGCTCGTCGCCTCGCCGCGGGCCGGGGTTATGGCCCCTTGGGGGAGCGCAGGAGGCTCCCCGGCATGGAGGTCAGCGCAGCTCCTGCTCCTCGTCGTCTCCTGCTGCGGTAGGTACCGGGGCAGCGACGCCGCCCGGCCGCGGGGGGGGGGGGGGGGGGGGTAGCGAACAAAGCGGCCTTTCGGCGGCGGGCCCGGCCGGCCCCGGGGTCCCTCGGCACGGAGCAGGGCCCGGGGGCACCCCCTGGACCGCCCCCGTCCTGCCGGCCGGCCCCGGGCTTCCCCTTGCCTTCCCCTTGCCTTCCCCCAGCCGCCGAGCCCTGCCGCTCCACGACTCGCTCTTTGTAATTTCTTTTTTTTTATTTTCCCCCCAACCCTGCTTGGGGGGCGTGGGTGGAAATCTCCTCAGGGAAGTCCTGCAGACGGAGGCTGGGATTTGGCCCAGCTGCCCTCGCCTTTATCTCCCGCAGATGTGTGCGCGGCTGGGAACTCCGGAGTTGGTGCGCGACTGCACAAACAAACAAACCCCAAATCCTCTGAGTCACGAGTGAGCGTTGGCTCTGGGTGGCGAGAGGATGCCTGGGAGAGATGTTCCACACCGGCCGGGTTGGGACGGAGGCCGTGCAGCATGTGCTCTCCCTCGGGGTGCCGAGGGGGTGCCGAGGCGCTGGTGTCGGGCGAGGAGTTTGTGGCACGGCCAGCGCAGGCCTCGCTGGGTCCAGCCAGGGACCTCCGCTTTTGTTCAGCGCGCCCGCAGCCCGTGCCAAAACGGCATTTCGTGCCTGGTTATGAACCCGTCTTTAAACAAAGCTGCTAACGAAAAATACTTACTGATTGTGTGAGTGGCTGTGTTTACGCTGCTGCTTTATGGTGTGTAGGTAGCCCGGTGACATGTAATAGGGCAAACCCCAGATGCTTTGCGGTGAGTGTTGTCTCGCTTTCCCTCCCGGAGTTGTGTTTGTTTTACAAACTTGAGCACAGGCTCTGCCGCTGGGCCCCGACGTGAGAAGCAGCCGGCTGGCGTGGAGCTGGGCATGAGCCTCGCTCTCAGGGGGACGTCAACAGCGGCCCTGGTTTAGCCAATTCTGAAGCTGGTGCCTTTGCTTTGAACGTGGGATTGAGCATATTAAGTTAGAGTCTGTTTTACTGTTCAGTAAAACTTGAGGCCAGGGGGTTGAGACTCAGGTTTTGCCTGTGCAAAGGGCTTTGTCCAGTGCGTGCCTGTGCTGCGAATAGCAGTGCAAACTCCTGTCTGTAGATATACAGCATAATTTTTTAAGAACGCTTCCCATTTCATTGATTAATATATATTTAATTGAGTAAAAATAAGATAGGCTTCTTCATGTAGAACTACGGTTACACCAGTATCTGTAACTGAATAGTTACACTAGCGTAGTTTAATTTTTGAGTGAGCCCCCTTGGATGAGCGAGGCAAGGTGCTGACCAACCTTTTAAATGCACTCAAAGCCAAAGAAGAGAGTCTTTATGTAGGTTGTTAAAAAATCATATGTCAAAAGCTAAAGTGAAAGCACAACTGGAAAGGAGTTGGCTTGTGGTAGAGCAGGAAATGGTGGGGAAAATCTCAGTTCTGGAGATGTTAAGCTATCCTTATGTTTATGTGCTTAATGCATTTGAGAAATGTAACTTCTGTGCAGAGTTTTTTTTTTTTAAACAAACTCTGTATTCTTCTCTTATAATCTCCACAATTGAAATAAAAGTGAAATTGCTGATTGTTGTGACAAACCTCGCCAGCCTAACTTCAGTAGATAGTTTCAGACTGTGATGCTATAGCTTTGGCACTGTTGTCAGCATTTCCACTGTAAAACTTTAACAACAAGCACAATCTTCTGTTGAGAGAGTGTAGGCGTGTTTTTTGGTTGTTTGTTTTAACAACCAAGTAAAATATGTGCCAAATAACATTTTTTTTATGGACCTTTACGCTAGGTTTTCCAAAGTTTAACCAAGTACTAGGAAGGCTCCATAACTTTTTTTTTTTCTTTTTGCTGTGCTGAAACCCATTGCTATTCATCGTCACCATTGATGTAAAGGGGAAAGCAGCGTCCGCTTTCAGTCAGTGGGCTGCCTCATCCTCGTGAAGGATTAATTTCTCCCTACAACTTATTGTTATAGATGTCTGAAGTCCTGACCAGTTTCACAGCTCAAAGGAAAGGAACTTTGTTCTTCCCACGCTAGAGCATCCAAGAGGAGAGCAATCATTTGCTATGTAGCAAAGCCCTATCTCTCATTTTGGTTTGTCTTGTTCATTTCTTTGGGGAGAGGGAAGTGGGGGTGAGAAATATTCCCCATTAAAGCATATTATCTTCCTGTACAACTGCTTTTAGTTCTTCCAAACTAAAATAATGTCACTATGAACTTTGATCAAGGCATTGCTGACAGCAGTGTTGATCCTGAGCAGAGTCTTGCAGATATCATTATGGTACTGCGTGTTATGGCTTTGAATACAGTAGGCAGTGCTCAGGGTAAACACATACTTGGAAAAGCAGTAGTTCATTGCTTTGGTTGACTTCCATTATGCAGTTGCACAGCTATATCTAGAATTTTCCACTAATTAAAATACTAAATTCATGGAGGTTGATATGTGGGACTTGAGCTCTCCAGAGAATGTTTCTCTGTTTCCCTGTAGTTAGTGATTTTTTTCAAACCTTCCTTCTGATGATGACTGTAATTATAAAAATTTGAGAAGGAGGAATACTGATGTGTGAAATATTGGAATAGCACTGACTAACAAGAATTTTAGCTTGGTAGGATATTGGGCAGCAGTATTCACTTTTTAATATAACTGGCCTTCCTGTTGACTTGGAAATTTTCTATCCAAGAAATACTTTATTATACATCTCTCTATACAATTCTGGCATGGCTTTTACCAGGATAAGCATGAAGACATTTCTGCATATCTCAAAGGCCCTAACAGTTGTCTGTTTTCAAAACAAAGCTGTGTGTTGCATTAAGTGATTTCTGTAGGGGAAAAACATCATTTGAGAAGTTGGTCGTATTCCCTTGAGGGCAGGATTTTTCAAAACAGAGTTTGATGATTGATTAGCTGGAAATCAAATGAATTTTGTTTTCTTGTTAAAAAATCAGCTTGGATTTGAGAACTGAATTCCTATTACGTTAGATTTTTATTTAACCCTTGACAGGATGATGGTTTATATCTTACAGGTGCTGTAATGCAGGGTTTTCAGGACCAGGTAGGGAGAGACTGGTGAACAGAGTTTAAGTTTAAGAAAAGAGAGTTTAAGAAAAGTCTCTGGAGTGGCACAGTGCAAAAACTAAGGCATGCTTTTGTTTGGGATGTGGTGTGGAGGTGTGGATACTCGCTTTCTTGAGATTGCTGCAGAGTCCAACTTTTTATTATCTTAACTGTACCTGTCATCCCATCCAGAATTTCTGTCCCACTCCACAGAAAACGACAGCAGATTTTATTGCGTGTTGTAGAGTTGGTAGTGATCAATGCCGAGGTACAGTTGGCAAATTACCCTACTTCTGCCTTCACCAGATGTAATGAGTATAAAAGAAAAGCATTTACAGAAGTAGGACTGTGTGACCGAAACAGCTCGAGGGAAGAAGTTGGTGGCATGATAGAGATCAGTCTTACTTCTCCGTATCTACAGGATGGAGTCGGGGCTTTACTTAAGTGCTGATGAATAAGAATCATTAGAAGAGGTCAGGAAATGGTTATTCCCAGAAATCATAATTGAAGCAATGTTGCATGTTACCACCGAGACTGCAATGCTATTGACGTTATTCTGGCCCATGAAAAGAAGAGACATACAGGCTTTAAAACGCTTAGTTCTGTATTAGTACCATGCCGGGTTTCTGTGGTACAAATGTTGATTGAGATTACAATGAGATCGCACATATAATCTGTCGGGTTTTTTTGTTTTTTCATGGTTTTAAGATCAGGCAGGTCAAATTGTTACAAAAGTTCACTGGTCTGGACCCAAATTTCAGTTTTGTGTCAGTTTACTGACAATGGCATGAGGGAAAGTAAATTTTTCTTCATTTGTTTTGTTTGAAAGAAAAGCTTGAATCCTGTAAGCAAGTAAAGTCTGCCAGCCAAATTATTTCCTTTTCTAAAGAAGTTGTGCTATAAAGCCAGAACACACTGTCATAAAGGAATGGCTTGGCTTAATAGACCATTGTACCTTAAACTCTTAAATGTCACTTTTTAGTGATACTTCTGGGATACATTGGACAAATATATTTTGCTAGGAAGTAAATCATATTATTGGCAAAACTGCTGCGTTTAACATATTAGAAAGGTTTTGTAGTCCTTAAAGAGAAAATGGCCTAATTTTAATGGCATAGCAATTTCTATTGTCTAAGAAGTTTATCATCTGTCAAGTTATGTAAGTACATACTCAACTGGCTGTTCAGAGCCACAGGAGTCAAAGTACCTGTGAGGTCATGTGGATAATACTTAGAGTGTTTGTCTGAGAGGAGAAGAAAAAAGCACGTCCTAGACAACCTCATAGCAAAAAAGAGTTTGAAAATTTAATCTAAGGTAATTGGGGTGATTGTAAGTACGCACTAAATGAGAACACCTTCAGCCAGAGGGTGAGCAGAGAGGTACTTGTAGCTGGAATCAGGACAGGAGCCACCTGACTCCATTACTGTCATCAGAGCAAAATGTATAATTAGCTTGGCTTTTCCAGCTTTTTTCTGACATTGCTAGGAGAAGAAGAGCACTGCTGGGTTGGAAGGGCCCTACGGGTGAATCTGTTTGACTCCTTTGTTTTGCTGCATCCTATTTCAATATCAAATAGATGAGTACCACATCTGTATTATTTTCAACTGAGTACAATGTATATTGTTTTTATATTTCTCCCGGCTAAGACTTGCAATTATGATCAGTCTTATGGTTCATTAACAGATCTCAAATTCTTAAAGTTAATATTTTGATACGTTAGTTAGATAAGTACCCCTGCACACACTTACCTTTTACCATAGCTTTTTTTGTGCCCTAGCTTTCCAAGCTGCAGAAGGCATTTTTCTCATACTTGTTAAGTATGAGATTCATTCCCTTATTTTTTTTATTCATGAGTACTGTTTGTACTGCATACGTAGTCTGTTTTTTGTTTTTTGAGATGGCTCTGCATTTTCCAGGGGTAGTGTTCTCTTTATATTGTCGCAGATAGTTAATAGTGATGCTGAGCACTGGAACAGCTAAGTTGTCTAGCAAGGCACTAATTGAGAGTGTGATTTGTTAACAAGCTTGGATTTTTTTTTATTTTTGCTGTCTCGCAGTTCACATAATCGCACTTGTATTCAGTGCAGAATTGCTAGCTCTAACGTTTTGTCGTGCCAATTATACTGAGGTGTCAGGTGGTCAGTAAGATTCAGCCTGCTTAGTTGACGTGGCTTTAAGAAAACGTTGGGTAGCAATGTGTTTAATAGCATGGGAGGTGGCTGTAGATCCAAGTTCCTGTGTTTATCCTGTCAGTAGCAAGCAGTGCTCCCAGTGGTTTATATAGCAGGCTCTGTGATACTGTGCTCTGAAAAGTTGTGTTCTCCTGACTACATTTTGTGGCATTTTCTACCCTTAACTTTTTGACATAGCTGTTCCTTTAGTAATATCTCATTACATTAAAGTTTACAATTGCATTGAAATACATAGTATTGCTTCTCATGAATATTTAGGCTTAAACTACTGCAATGAATGTGACAGACAGGTCAGCGCAAATACTTCCAAAAGCGCTCTTCTGGACTTCGGTTCTGACTTGGTGCTCTGACCAGATGCTTTAAACTTGGATACGCTACAACTTTCCTACATGGTTAGCCTGTTGATGAAAGAAAGGCTTTTTAGCCAGGCAGATATATTTAGTAGTGATCCATTCGATTTTTTCCCCCTCTAATCTGACAGTCTGAATGAGGGCATTGGTGATAAGTTGCTCAGCAGTTTCTTGAGGAACAATTTTCTGGAAGTAGTCAGGAAAAAGTGTTAAAAATCTTTTTGCCCTAACTTGTTACTGGATCAAAAATTAGAAAGCAATGATAAAAATAAAAAAAAGCCTTTAAGTGGAGTGCATTTATTTTTTGGGGGGGAGGGTTGCGGGGGGGGGGGGTTGGTCATGCAGAAACATTTGGCTTAGTAGCTGCGGTTGTCATAAGATACTCTCTCTTTTCACGTAAGCATCTTGTGATTTATAGGTACTTTTTAGTAGGTTGTGGGGAAATTTGCTTGACATGCAAGAAAGATGAACATAACTTACTGAGAATTACAAACTTTCTGCAAAGCAACGAAAGTGCACTATTTGCATTTCTGCGTAAGGTGAAAGTAAGCTTGAGCTATGTTTTTAGGCTGTGATTTGCATGTTTGCATGCACCTGATTGTGTGTCTGTAATTCGTGACCACCCTTCCCTTAACCGAGATGTTTCTTCTGCCAAGTGGAGTCCCCAGGACTGACTTTGTGTAGCAGTTCAGGGCAGTGTTTAAGTCAGTTGCAGACAGAAAACAAGAAAGTGATCCTCTAACAAGCAGTATGAGTACACTCTGGTATGTGGTGGAAGACTGTGGTGGTTAAAATTTAGGAAAAAAACACTCTGGTAGAGGTTCCTGTAACTTGGTTTTATTATTCCAGCTTTGTATGAACCCACTGGGAGACAGGTCCTTCTGAAACTTCAGATTGTGGGAACAGGTCTCTCCTGTACTTTTCCTCTAATCTATAGATCTATACTATCTTACTAGTAATAAGTTTGTTCTATTCAACACGTCTTAAAAATTTGATGAGCTTATTCATTTAAGGAATTGTTCCTTTCAGAATAACTTCGTCATTCTGAAAGTTTTCAGAAGTGAGCAAATAGAGAACAGAAATTGGAAGTCTCGTTGATGCGTCTCGGAGAGGGGAAAGCATGTGCTTGTGTTCATGTGTTCTGGCTCCTAGGCTTTAACTGTATGTGAATTTTCATTAGAGTTTTGTTAGCACACTTTTCTATCCCTTACAAAGCATACTAGAATCCAAGAATGAGTTAGTATACCCTCATTAGGGTATTTTACTTGCATGGAATTGCATTTTGAGTATTTCAAATAGAAGAAAGTAAAAGCCTCAGTTAGGGATATTGTAGTAATTGGGACTGATAATGCTAATGAATAGGGTCACCTCATGCAGTAAACAAATCCTTATATATAAAAATGCATAGCTTTAAGTGGAAGCCTTAGCACCCCCCTTGTTTTCCTGCTGAAGGAAGCCCTTTTCAAAGAGAATGATTCTAGAGCCCTAATTAACATGCTGTCTTACTCGTTGCATTCGTGTATTTACTGCAGTCTGTTCTTCATACTGCTAAGCAATTACACGTTTCCATTTGCTCTCTTCTAAAGAAGTGCTCAGAGACAGTGCACAGGGATTTAACTCCAAATGCATGTCTAAACCGTATGGAAATATTTGTAACTGGACTTGGGAGAGTTCCTGTTTCTTTCTTTCTTTTTTTTTCTTCCAATTTATAATTATAAAAAGTACGGAGATACAACATTTCTCCTTTCCATGATGCAAACACCAGTTTAAATATTCCCAAGCAGATCTCTGTTGGCAAGTCAGGAAGATAAACGGTAAAATTGTCAGACACCGGTGTCTTGATCATACTGACATGCAACTGGATGTACTGCTTGGGATTGATTTGGGTAGTTGGGTAACTAGTAGAAATTGAGCTCCCATTTGTGTGCCTTTCTGTTGCTTAAGTTTCCTACCCTAAGGTTCGAACAGAATGACCAGTTCCATGGCTAGAGATACTCATGAAGAGTGGAAAGTTGGGACAGCAAAGAAGGAAAGACTGGAAAGTCTTGAGAAGACACGTTTGTGGCTAACAGTGGCAGAACCATTCTTTAATACGGAAGGGAAAGTGCAAGCTCTCAGGGAGAACAGCTGTTACTTAAGAGGCTGTGAAAATGGCAGTAAGGGGAACGGTCTTTTTATTTTAAGGGGCGTTATGGTGACTGTGTGAGCATCTAATCAGTCTAAGTTGTTACTCTTAGGAATTATCAGCAGTCAAGAAAAAGGATTGGAGTGCAGCTGGTCTTGCATGTGAGTCCATCTCTCCACGTGGTCCATCTCTCAGGTCTCAGGAGTATGCTCAGGCAGCGGGTTGTCACAGAAACTTGAGATTCCTGCTTCTTACCTGTGCTTTAGAAGAGATAAGTGAACGAGCGGAGATATTAGAGGATTTTTGTAGCACAGCATATGGCTTTTGTCAGCATTTTGAAACATTCTTTTTTGTGACCCTGGCGTGTGTTCCTCTTCTTGCTGACAGGGCGTTTGGGCTTTGTGCTTCGCTGCTGGCTGCGTCTCGGCGCCGCCTGCTCCTCAAGTGTAGTTACTGCTGACCTCCCTGTCGCTGCTGATCCAGCTGCAGCGCTTTGCAGTGCCTGATGTTGTCTGGCTGTCTCACTCCCATCCCTGATGTGAAGTCGTCTCTTGTGTCCGTTGTCTGAGCACGCTGCAGCGAAGCTTCAGTGCTACCACAGTTCTGAAGTAAAGAGTAACCCAGCATACCAGGGCTGAGTGATAATGTTACCACTCTCTTGTGAAGTCCACAATACTAAATTTCTGTTTCTCTTCTTCAGCAGTGGAAATCTGTGAACAATACCTGGGGCCTGTAGAGCCCTTTCGCCTTAATGCTGTAAATGTATAAGACTTGGCAAAAGGAGTATACCTTTGTCTTCTTGCTGTAGTGAGGAGCAGAGTCAGCTTTCCCTGCCATCTGTTGGAGCCACACAGCTTGTCTGTGGTGCCTTTGGGTCCATGAGGAGTTTTCCTGGAACAGGAGATCCGGTATTCCAGATGTGCAGGTTAGAAGGAGCAGCAGTGCTGCGAACTGTATGCTGTAATGGTGTCTCCAGGGATGAGCCCCTTTGAAGTCAGGCTGCCCAGAGTGTCAGGTTAGGGCCATGGATGGGGAGTGAGACCCCCCTCTGTACTCCAGCTAACAAAAAGTTGAGTAGTGCTCAATACTGACTTTTCTAGAATCAGCATCATGAAAGATTCAGCAGTACATCTGTCTTGAAATATCCATTAAAAGGACAGAGGCCAGGAATATGTACGCGGGGACTGAGTGAGTGTGTTTGAATCGCTCTTACCAGTTTTCTAGAACCCACCCTAGTTTCTGGTTTTGCAGAGGAGGTGGACCTGAACTCTGGGTAGCTGTTTCGGGCTTTGCACATGAAGGAGATAGCCATAAAATGCAGTAGCTTTTAGAAATTATTAATAACCAAAGTAAATCTGAATTTAAATTTTTAATCTGAGACCCTGCTTGCTGACCGTAGTGTACATTTGGGAGCCAATAAATTGCTCAAAGCACTTAATTTGAAATAAACATCCGCACTTTCTCATGCATGCGTGTTACTTAAGTAAAACGATCACATCAAACAGTAGCTTTTTTTCCAAGGGAGGATGACGTATTCTGATGGAAAGGAGAACTGAAATAGCTTTAAAGTTGAGAGTTGTTGCACACAATTTATAAATTATTGCTATATATGTAAGGATTATGGCATCAGATCCTTATCAAGCAACTCCTTCATGCCTGCGCTGAAATGCTGTATACTTTGATATATTTTTGAAGTGTCTGAAGATATTTTATTTTACTTAGACATGTAATCGGGGTTTGTGTTTGGCAGTTCATGAGGTTCCATTGTTCTGGGCCTACTCTTCTCCCTATATCTGGAAATCTGCTATTGAAGAGAAGGGATGTGTACTTAACTGAGATATATGCTTTGTTATTACATAAAAGTGGATAAATAGAAATTTGAACATGTAGGCATTATGTCTGACATCGATCTTCTACTTGTCACCATGCTGTGTCATATTTCTTGCTATTTTAAAATTCTGTGCTTTTCTTTCAAAAGGGTGTAGGAGCAAGTGCTGAATTTTGTTAGCAGGTTGGCTTTTAATAGAGTGAAATGTCTGCCTGTATACGTAATTTTTAACTGTTTATTTTACAGCAGAATTAGTGCTTTGAAGCCTAATATACCCATTTTCCTTTTCAAGCTATATTCCCCAGAAAGGAAATCCAAGCCTTAGAACTGCTCTGTGGAAATACAGAGTGAAGCATGGTCATGATTTATTTATTTATTAGTATTACCAAATACTGAACCACTGCCTTAGCCTCTTCTTAGTGAAGTTAGTTATTGACTTCATCTGTAATTCTGCTAATGGAAGTTGACAAAATCGAGGTAAACCTCTGGTTTTCTGATGTGCGTATAACTTTGTGTAAGTGCTAATAAGTTTTCTGGCTGTTTTGATTATGTATATACCTAGTTGGAGGGGGAAGGGTGTGGACTTTTAATCCAAGCTCAGCCTTGACTTTGCTGTGCTTTGTTGTGATCAGTGTAAATTTTACTGCTGGCATCAATAAGACCTAAGTCAAATCAAATTGAACTGCTTTTAAAAATGAAGTAAAATTGTTACCTGCAGTTTCATAACTATAAGCAAGGAAATTGACTTTAGACCTTAGGAATTTTCACTGGCATGTTTATTAATTCAAAATTATCTTTATAAAAAGCTGCATTTGTAAATTTTACCCAGCCAGGGTTATTGTAGGCTATTCATCTCTGGTTTAGGTGATCCACTTTAGAAAGCTATGCAGGTTTTTTTTGTTTGTTTTTGCTTTGAGAGGATAAAGGCTGACATGAATGACTTGTACATTCGCTTTTAGCTGCAGCAAGCCTAACAGTCGTCTTTCTGGGTACTGATCTGGATAAAATACTTGTAAGAGAGAATATACAGACCTCTTGAGAAACCACATTGTCTTAGTGTGTACCAGCACTGGTAATAAGAGAAACCATGTAAAAGTCAGTGCTTAGCCTCTGTGTATGTCTGTAGGTGATCCTGAAAGGAAAAATCAAGTAAGTAGTCAAGTGGATAACAATCAGTGGTGGAGTATAAACAGAGCAAGAATTTGCAAGTATTCTGTCTTCACAGTAGGCACTTATCACAAATAAGTCGTACTCTTCAGTTTTGCAATATATACCAACTTCAAAGTACTTCCTAATTTTAGAAAGTAATGTGTGTATATACTACAAATACAAGATGAAGAATGGCAAACTCATACCATGAAATATTCCATGCTTCCTTTACACGTCTTTTCCAGAACCATACCTCATATAGTGATGCCCTCTTCCTTTTTTTTTTGAATAGTGAACACACAGTGAAACCGATGTCCTTAAATTGTGGCTTATTATTATTCATTGGGCAGAGTTGCCAGTAGGAATTGTAAGGGATGTAATCTGCTTTCATCAGTGCACGAGTGTAACAATGCTTTTCATGCAAATTGAAAAGAAGCTACATCTGAAAGAATACAACTGCCTGTCAAATTTGGTTAATGGTATTAACATAACATACTAGTATCTTTGTACATGGCTATTTTCGAAAGCGTTCTTCATCACATCCTTCACAAGTCGGTTTGTTTCACTTGAACAGTGGTTGAATTTGAGTGTCCCAACAAATAGCTGCTGTTTGAAGTTTTTTCCCTAGTTGGCTGTTACTTCATATATAGCATCTCTTTGTAAGAGAGCACTTGTGTATCAAGCAGTGGCTTCCTGGTGCTAAGCTTCCTTAAAAATAGGCTTACACTGGAAGGATACCGTCAACCTAACTGACTTAAATTTACTGTGCTTTACTGATATGACCTGCTTGGAAAGAAATCTTCAAAGAATATTTTTATTTTAGAATATTTTTTGTGCAGTTGCCTAAAAGCTCTTTATTATCTACGGATTAAGCATTAAGATGGGCTAATAACCCCTCACACTAATAGTGTTCCTGTGAAGTATTCTTGTTTACAAGGTAGAAGCTGAAGCACAGAATATAAAAAGCTGCTCCATAATTGTTCGTGAAGAGTCTGCTACTTCCCATTTCTTGTCGTTTCTGATTTTGTGCATACAGTGGGGAGCATCGGTTTGGCTTAGCTTAAGGCAGAGTCAGTGTGGGAAAAGGCAAGCTTATTAAAGGGATGAGAGGCAACAGGAATGTGACTTACTGATCTGAACCTGTCTTCAGAGAAGTCTCTTTTTCTCACTTCTCAATGTAGGCAGACAAGTCTGATTACTTAAATGCCTGAAGCTCAGTAGCGTGCAAGTCCTGAAGTGTGCTAAGTGCATGTATCTTGGAGGTTGGCTTCGCACCTGGAAAATTGCCCACTCAGAGGAGGGAAGATAAAGGGTGAAGAGTGGTCCTAAAGCATTTAAATGCAAATGGCACCCTTTTGGGAAGGATGCAATTGCTGAATTTTTGTGGAACTGGAAGGAGGCTGCTTTGAGAGCGGTGTGTCTGTTACCACCGTATTTAAAACTCCAGCTCCTGTCCCTGTCTGTTTTTAAAATTTTAAGTACCAACTGATTCCTCTCATCCCCAAAATGCCAGTCCTCTTCTGCTACGGCCTATTGTATATTTAAGCTACTCTTTGTTAAGTGGACGGATGCAGTTTAGTGATGATCTGCTGCTGGTGGTTAGAGACCTCCTTCAGACGAGTCATTTTACTGGAAGCAGGAAAGTAAAAATGTTTCTTCTCAGGAATTATAGTATTCTGTGTCGAGTTTCTTATGTGTTACCCATTTAGTAGCAGGTAGTTTTGCAGTGAAGCATTTGTGTTGGAATACAAGGAGGAATATACATTTTAATGAAACTAAAACCTGATTTGGGGGACTGTTACCCTTCTGCCAAATGTGGTAGAAATAGTCCGAAATATTGAGAAATGAGTGTACAGATGCACACAGTTGCTCTTATACTACGTGATCCCTTGGAAACTAGTCTCAAGTTGATACACAGATAGCCAGATAAGAGTGAGGATGAGCAAACTGAACAACTCAGGTGGCTTTGGGAGTATCGGGTTGTGAACTGGGTGGATGGTGGGTTGGGCAGTAATTACATTACTTGACCTTCAGCCATCTAGTGTTCCTCTGAATGGTTCTGGCAGGAATTTTCTCTGAGGTAGCGTAGAAACATTTTGATATAGTATCCCATATCTTTAATAAGATTTTTTTTGGTGGTGGTGCATTGGGGACCCAAGAGTTGGACTTGATGATCTTTTTGGGTCCCTCCCAACTCGGGTATTCTCTGATTCTATGATTTTTTTTAAAGATATTGTAAATGGACTGCAGAAAAAAAAAAGCGTAAGTTGTTAAAGCTCTTAGCAGAAAGGAAGTTAATGTCGTACGTAAATGTGTGAGAACAATTTTTGGTCAAGACAGGAGAAATAAGGGCTGAAAGAGCTTGTGTTGAGGCAAAAATGGAGATATGACGTACTAGGTGTAGGGATAACGTGCTGGAAAGTAATTATGAGTATGAATGTCAGAGTACATGGTGATAAGGGTTTTGGAAATACCTGTTAGAGCATATTCTCCTCTCAGAGGCATTCATTCCTCTGATTATATTCAAGCCTACTTGGGCTTTTGTCATAGGAACTCTCTCCTAGAGAGAGTGTGTGTGTGTTGGGGTATGTTCACTCCTGTTTCTCTGCCTTTATTTCCCCAGGGGAGCTGGGCCTTTGGTAAGGTTGTCCAGTGTACTGTGGTGTGAGGCTTACTGTACTGTCTTCCTGAATGTCTCAGGGTCTGGAGGGGATGGGGAGCACCGTGAGTGCGTGAACCCTCATTTATACTTCTGCCCTTCTGCGCATCAGCCTGAGAACAGGAACATGGCAATTCAGCAGCCTCACGCAGTGCTGGAGCTGAGAGGGATGGTGTAGCCTCAGGTATGGCCACGATTATGAGATCTGCTTCAGTTAAAGGAGACGGCTTACTTCTTGGCCGTCCATCTTCATAGAGCTTTTTCGTTGAGATGGTAACATTAGGTGGAAGTGAATGGTCCAGTTCACAGCTCTGTAAATGTGCCTGTCTATTTCAAGGTCGTCCCTAACTTCCTCAAATCTGTTTGCTCTTTTGAATCACCATGAACTTACATTTAAGACATGAAGGTTCAGTGTGCTGTGAGACACCAAAATTGGCTTTATTTGACAGAGATAAACAAATAAACATGTCATAAAATTTCTAGACATTTCCAATTTCTTGCAAAATGCTCAGATTCAAATCATGATTGTGCTGCACTGAGGTACACTTACGTGCTTGGCAGAGGTGCATCTGTACGTGTTTGAATGACGAGAAGGAAACAAGGATGTCGTTTGAATCCTGCATTACGGACATAGCAACGTAAAGCTGAAGGATGTGGGACTTCTCTTGCATGCTTAGAGTTAATGTACTATAATAAAACATGGGATTTTGTGACCCATACGATGTAAGGCTTTTCTTACTGCCTCTATTGAGAATAAGCACAGAAAGTGAATTTAGGGGCTTACAAACAACCTTCATTGTATACTTTGGCATCTACAAGTCATTGTGATCACTTAATTTCTGTAAGAAGTAGTAGTCTTTCAAAAAATAACCCAGGTTTTCCAGTGGTGATTTCTGTGTCTTGGGAACGCAGTTTCACAGCAGGGAAATTTTACATGAGTGTTTAGAAACAAACTTAGGTCTGCCCTTTTTGATGAAGCTACGTATTCTGTGGCTGTCTTGAAATCTTGCTGTACTCTGAATTGCAGCTGCCTACACTGGCAGTCAAGTCATATGCTTATTCAACCCTACAGAAAGGATTTCTTTGCTTTGTTTTGCAATTGTGGAGCCATAGTGCTATCCAACAGTCTCTTGTTTCTAGGTCCAGATATTAGAAGATTGTTTATCTTTTTTAATTACTGTGAATCCCCGTGGTGAGAGGCTCCAGGACCCTGCAGTTCTTTCCAATGAGAAACGAAATACTCTGGCTGTCACATGCATTTCTTTTCATAGCATATAGAGGTGGCAGTGTTAACCATCTCTTTATATTGCAACTACTATTTTACAACTGTTTTCACGTAACACCCCCTCCTGTCTCTATAGCTACCTCCAACACAAAATAGTTCAGGCTTTCCTAAATGCTTCCCAAAGTTTCCAAGGGGCAGACCTTTACATATGGTGTGCAGAAGTTTGACTTGGGTTATTTGGGAGAAAGAGGGAAGGCGAGGGAGAATGATTAAGAGCTACTCGGTGCTTAAATTCCTCAAAGTTCTGCTTCACTTGGTTTTACCGTCCTGTTGGTCTGCAGTGGTTCTTTACTGATAGCTTTCTCACTTCTTAACACTGCTCAGATTAGTCCATTTTTCCTTTTGTGCTTCCCACCACCTGGGTAGATGTCTACATGGGATGAACAGAGCTGTCATATTTGCTTTCCTCAAACCTTCTGGCTACTGCTGAGGTTCCTATAAAACACCGCTGTCTGATTATATTTTGGCACCTCGTGGGCTGGGATTTCCGATCGGTTTATATATTGTTCTCTCTTACTGTCTGTTCCTTTAGCCGGTAAGATGTAACATACACCGTTCTCACAAAGCAGTGAGCTCTATGGAGCAGTGGTTGCTTTTTGCATGTGTCTTGCTCCTGACACAATAAATCTATAATGATGATAAATACTTACTTGTGCTTTTAGGAAAAAAAATGAGTAGTATATCATTGTGTTTTACAGATACTATGAGCTAAATAGGGGAGAATCTAAACTTTTTGCAAATTCATTTTTGCAGGTGTCATTTCAGACACAGTGTCTGAAGTCAGAAGTGTTAAAAGTTTGTCTTGTAACGTGCAAAGTACAACACGAGCATCTTTCTTGCAGGACAAGAATCACAATTTTAACAGCAGATAACATGGAAGGAGGGGAAAAAAAATCCCCATTCCAAAGAGAGGGAAATAAATACAGGTTTGAGTCTTGAAGTTTTATACCTGTTCTCTATTATTCTTTAAGTAGATAAATACGTGTAGGCTAATTCTAGTCTTTTGAAAATATTCATTGAGCTCCTCAAATTTACTATTTTAGGATCAATGACTTGTGCTGTAACAGATTTTTAGTAGAAGTATACGTGGGTCTTGCTTAAAACGTTGGATAGAAAATAAGTTTTGCTGGATTATACACTGTACTGGATATTTCCCTTATTATTTGTTTTTATGAAACTAATGTGCTTTCAACAAAAAGAATGAAAAAGTAGCAAGGCTGCCACATACAGAATTCTTCTATGGATGTTGCACATACTCATGCAAGTGTGTGCACACGTGTTTGTACCAGGAATGTGCCTTGGCTATTAAAGATAATAAGAAAATGAATTTCACGTATTGTAGGCAATCTGTCTAACTAAACAATCTAACTAATGTCTGTCTTCTTTTTGAATAGAAGCAAATCACGATGCGTTTTGAGGAATGCAGCATGTTATGACTGGCAACTTGCAGCAAATTCAGCTCTTCCTAACTCCTGAGGATATTTAATAAACAGCATAGTTTAGGCAAGTCTAGAAAGTTATTGTAACTAATTAATAGCCTTTTCTGTCATAGTGATTGAGATTTTGAAGCTGACAACTGTAGAGAAGCAACTACGTGGATTGAATGTCTTTTTATTAGTGAGAATAGAAATGTCTACGTGTTGTAGTTCCCTCAAAACTCAGTGACATCTCCATTTCAATCTGCTATAACTAGAGCAGATCAAATTATTCATAATATATAATGGCACGAATTTTGCATGTGGGTGTTTGTACAAAATTAACAAAAAGCCTTGTTCTACAGGGGTTGGAGGCACAGGCAAGAAGTGTGTTCCCTGCGGGGTTTTTCCCTGCTTTGCCTGTGCTTTTTACCATGTTGTTGCAGTTCATCTGAACAGTGGTGTGCTGAGCTACGCTATGCGGGGTTACTTCTACACTCCAATAGCTTCAGTGAAGCATTAATAAGGGACAGAGGTTCTGTCCTGTGTATTGGAAGATAGCTGGGCAGACTGCATGACATTTCGTGTAAGCTCAGTTTCAGTCTGAATAGGTGCTAGGGGTCTAAAGACTGGCAGACTTTGCATAAACAAGTCTGCACAAGTATTTGCAAGGTCTGTGGTTTCTATGAACTTTTTTTGTAAATTAAAGAAAACAATCTTGGGAACTTTGCAGTGCTTTTTAATTCTATCAGAAAGAAAATCAAACACATGAAGGAGTACAAAAGGTTGTCCAAGTCAAAGGTTTATTTCTAGTAATAAGTAGCAGGAAGGGAAGAAAACAGTTTTATCTTTCAAATGAGTGTTTTTCATAGACACAATGAACTGCTGTACTTCTATGATTTTTATATTGGATGTTTGTGCATGTAAATACAATGTTGTTTCACTGTCTTTTCCAGTAAAGAGCTTGCATTCAGTTCAGTTATGTCATTATGGTGAATGCAGGTGGGTTGTTTTTCAGTTAATTTGTATTTAGTGTTGTTACCTTCCTGAAGGCAGAGTTGAATCTGAGTGGAAATCTACTCTTTAGCTCTGGCATTCCCATGTTTGCTCAGGCTGAAGGTCGTTCACTAGGAACCCAGCTAATTCAGAAGTTAAGTTTATCAATACTCTGCTTTTGTGCCTGCCAAATGTATGAGATTTCCTCCTTGATTTCTGCCTGAATTGTAATATCTTAGCCCATCCGTTGTGTAAAGGCTTAAGAATAATTATTTCAATTGGCTTTATTGTATGAAACCAACAAGTTTAATGCTTTCTGGATTTTGAGGCCATTAATTGTGTTTTTTTCTTGTTTGGTTGGTTTTAGTGAATATGACTAGTTTCCAGTATTTTCCTTTTTCTCTTTTGTTTTGAGCTATCGGTCACATGTGATGTAGGCCCCTAATAAAGAAAAAGCAGTGAAGTAGTGTTTTCCTTTTCTTTAATAATCCTCGTGATTCTCTTCGCCCCCCTCCTTCCCCCAGTAGAAAGTACTCCTACACTACTTAAGTCTTTTTTGGAAAAAATCAGTTGTAAATATGAGTCATGCTGTCATCTGTAACCAGAAGCTTAGATGTTTTGAGGGTTCCTGGTAGGGATTCTTGGGGTAATGGCAGATAATGTTTTCATTTCTGCAAGCTTACATTAGATCTCTGATGGTTGCTGTATTAGTTTATGAATAATGATTTCATTTCTTCTGTTAGTACTTTTTCAAGACAGAACAGAATCAAGACATTGAAAGAAGACAGGGTATCCAGCTGTATTATATCTTAAGAATATATGACCCGAAGCTCTGCTTTTAACATCTAATGTCTGACAGAGCTCTGAAATCTTCTGGTTGACTGTAGATGGCTTTTAGATTTATTTTTATATATAATATGCCAGCTGTATGTATAGACAGTTGCCTACTACCATGTGTTCCTATTGTTGCAAGGAATTAAGAAGGGAAATCAATCTAAACCTGCATGGAGCAAAAGCAAAACCAGGTATTTTACTGCTGCAACAATATAAAGAAACTGTAGTAGATAAAAGTATGAAGCATGTGGAGAGTATGAATCAAATCTGAAATGCTTTTTCCCCCTACTGTATAAGCACTATGCAGCCCACACATCAAATTTTTCCCCTAGTCTAGCACTTCTCAAATGAGAAATACTTTTAGTTTCTGAAATGGGATTTCAGAAGGAAAGAATAGTTGCTGCAATTGAACATGTACAAAGCCTCTGAACAGCCCTTTGTTAAAATAATTGAGCTTTACTATTTTTAAGCATAGCTTTTTAAAATAGCAGAGAGACTCTGGCTTTTTCAAGGTTTGTAAGTAATAAGACAGTGGCATGTTTTTGAATAAGAGGGTAAATTGCTAATTTGCATTCATAATAGGGCCTAATCAGTTAAGAGTAGCTGCTGAAGCCTGTTCTAAAACCTTATCAAGGAGATAATTTAGTTAAGGATGGGTAGGCAGTATGGTCTCTTTTTCCCCCTAGTTTCTGTTTTACTCCCTTCTCTTCTGATTTCCTTACCTTTTTTTTTGTAATTACTTCAGATTTAGCTGTAAATTCACTGTTTGAAGTGTTTAATTGTTTTTAGAATTCCATTTTTTTTTCCAACTCCCCATTTGGCTAATCCAAACTGCTGCCCTAGATTACCACCCGAGGGCAAGTAAAACTCACGCTGTGGTGTCAGTCAAGTATCTGACTTCGTACCTGGCGGAGCAGAAGTATGGGGTTTGACGTGAATAGAACTACTTATGTGCTTAAAATCAGGAATCTTGCTGAAGCTGAGCCAGTGTCTCTGCTAGATTTCCAATTTCCACTACTTGCTGCCAAGTATATTAGAACTCACTATAAATAGTTTTGTGGCATTTTTGAATGAGAATTAAATAAAAATAAATAAAAAATCAGCCTCTCTTCTGTCCCCACCTTTTCTAACTAGAGCTGATGAGTTTTAATTGTTTTTTTTTTTGCTGAAACTTTAATACAAATGTCCTCTGAAGTTAATAACTAAAACAACTTGACTTAAAGTGGTGTGTTTTTAATTGTGTGTGCTCAATTAAAAAAATGTATTGTGGAATTCACAGGTGCTTTTGTACATAATATTATGTAAAAAGTACCAAATTTTTTTCCACCTGCAGCATTAAATTGGAGTTGCTATAGTTACTACTCTAGCTTCTCTTTTGGGGCCTAGTATAAAGGAACCTTGGGTTATCTTGGTAATTTGGTGTGCAAAGACCTCTTTCAAAAGTGTTTCCTGTTCTGCATCTTGTGCAAGTCTCTCCTGCTGGTACACCCAGAGATTAGGCTTGTGCTGCATTAAAACAGCGAAGCGCAGAGCTGCTGCTTGCTTTGTATCTTTGACTGGCAGCAGCAGAGAGCTGTGGCTTCCAGTGGAAGAAAGAAAGAAAGAGCAGAGCAGGAAGTGGCAGAGGCGCCTTACCTTTAGAGTAGGAATGCGTGAGCTCTCTTTGTAGACTGCAGCATCTTCCAAATTAATTCCTTGTTGTAGCCCAGTGGTGCTGGGGGCTGTATTTGGATGCTCCAGCATCATCTGGCTGGCAACAACTGGTGTAAAAGGGCAATAGTGGTAAAGGATTACAGGTCTCTACATCTCATTATGGTTTATATGGAATTCTGTAAATACTCTATTTTGTGACTTGCGACAGCATTTACAGTTGGTGTAATATTCGTCAAGAGCGTATGCTTGTTTAATGAGTCCGAAAAAGAACTTGTGTTGTTAATACTGAAAGACCATGGAGAATCTGAAGATGGTGCGTGGCTTTGAGATGGAGCCTCGCTGACAGAGCTGAAGCTGGGTAGTTTGAAGGGTGACTGCATTCACAAGTCCTATGGCCTCACAGGACCAGATTTGTGGAGCAAAACAAGCTATACTGAAGATTTGATGTACGCATCGTACACATTTCTGTAGGGCTTTCTTTGGAAAGTGTGGCCTAGGGACCCATAACCAGTAGCAGTGTGTCTTCCAGGTTAGTGTTCTCTAAAAGGAATACAGATACTAGATGCTGTAAAAACTAAAAATAAAATCTAAATCCTACATACAACAACTCCATTGCAGAATTGATTATCCAGTTCTTGTCTTAGTTTTCTAAATAAGCAGCATTGTAGCCTAAAATAAAAATGGTACATCATAAAATAGCAGCATTATTGTAAACAAATGCTGTGCTTTATCTTTTTTGTTTTTACAGTGAAATCTTTATGTGCTTATTTTGTGCTTTTGTGTCATAAATACATTTAAATAAGCCACTATTTCAATATAATTTCATCTGCTAGTCATTTTTATTCTTTCCTTAATTAAAGAAATTAATTATGCTATTGGAGTATTGGAGTATACAACACTTTCTCATTTCAGAAGAACATTCACTTGCACTGTTTGAAATTTTAGATATATTTACTGTATCTTCTTTGTAGCAGATGTTCTTCTGTTACAGGCATACGGAATAAATCTTGTCACCCTGCTCAGCTTGCTTTCAGTAAAAGATTTCAGCTGATGTCTGTGCAGCACTAAGGCTTTGTCTTAATGCTTCTGTCACATTACATGTGTAATTTCATATTAAAACAAAAGGTTATTTAATCCTTCCCTTACCTGGAAGGCTAATTAACATCTTACTGCACAGTTTAATGGTATTTTACAAACGACCAGCTGAAATTCCTATGAATCCAGTACTTAACCCTAAGGAAATATGTTAAAGAACTGCACATGACTAATTAACACCCAACTGTTCATTAAAAAAATAATAAATAACTCTTGCAAAAATTATTCAGATAAACTGGAGATTATTAATCGGTTAATGCCTAAAAGTAGGTCTTGTCATTTCTCATGATGCTTTTTTAGTTGCTTTTGTCATTAAATATATAAACTTGTGCAGAAATGCCCTTTTTTCAAGGAAGTAAGCTGCAGCTGGGTACGTGACAAAAACTTCAAAGATGCAAAGCACTATGTAAAGAGCAGTAACAAAGACACGGGGATAGGAAGTGACTGGGGATCACTAATCTGACCTTGAGTTGTTAATCCAAATACGTATCGGTGCACCAGCATCTTCATTCCACCTCTAATGAGAATGATGCTGTGGTTGCAAACTCGGTCATCAGAAGGCAGGAAATAGTGCAGTGGTGTCACCTGTACAGGCGGTGACTGGTTTCTGTAGGAATGTGGGAATGACACTGCTGCTTCGCCTTGTTATGAACGTAGGGACATAATGAATGCTGCCGGGCTTCAGTGGACTGTGTACTCTGAGCTCAGCCGCACCTTAATTTGAAGCATTCCCTGTAGCAATAATACTGTTTATTTCATGAACTGTTCTGGGAGGGTAAGTTTCGAATGCTTAGACTGTACTTTTTTCCTCTCTCTATTTGTTCAGCTTTCAGTTCCTTATGATGTTGAAGTTTCAAGTGTAGCTCTGCTCCTGTCGTCTTCGGCAGACAAATTCTGAATTGCTCTCACACAGTTTTACAGTGGTAAGAGAACATGTTTTGCACAGACAGAAGAAAAAGAACAAGAGATATCAGAATATTCTGAGACAATTATAGATTTTAAAGGGTGAAATACAACATCTCAAGTCCCTTTTATATCCTCACATTCATTTTAGATTACAGAAAATGTTTTCTCAATTGCATAATCTCAGTTCAGTGTGTGCTACTCCTCCAGAATCCTAGGAGGAGAGTTTGGCAGCAGTACAGCCATATACCTGTGGATATGGAGCTCTTTGCTGTTGTTACGGGATTAAATCCCTGCACCTCGTGCATTAATTCTAAATGTACAGTAGTTTAAGAAATAATAAGCGCAGAGTGCTCACTAGGTAAGGGATTGTAAAAGGTGAACCAAAAGACTGAGGAGGATCCTGCCTAATTTCTGCATGTGACATACACGGATATATAAATAATCGAATATAGTGAGTTTGGTGACATACTGAACAAATGTTTTATCTGGAGGAGGGAAGTAGTGCTGGCTTTTCTGCTGGTCTCCCCCATGCTCTGCTGTGAGACACAATATCTTCACTTCATCCAGAGTAACCGTAGCTGTGCTCATGGTTGTGTGAGGCCGGGCAGGTGGCCTTTGCACCGCTCTCCTGCAGGCTCAGCAGAGCAGTACTGCTCTTGTTCAGCCCGCTGTCAGCATTTTCTGCCGGAGCTCAGTTCTGCAAAACCCTGCTTAGGTACTGGCAGGAAGTGGGATGGCAGCTGCCTGTGATTAGCACACAGGGTGCTTGCAGAAAGTGCTCACACTCTGAAGCAGCATGCTGGAATACTACAGAGATATCGTGGCTGTTTTCAGCTCCCATAACTAGATCTGGAAGGATATCACCATTTTTTGGATCAGGGAGTTACAGGGCCCTTGCTACAGGGCTTTTTAGTGGGGTGGTACGTAAGGCACCAACAATTTGTTTATGGAAGTGTATTGTAAGTTTCATATTTTGTTGGCATTGTCCATGCTTTACCAATTAGATGTAAAATTTTGGTGAAGGTTGGTGCAAGGTAACTTAATCTGGAGAGTCAGCATCAACAGGCCGAGTTTATTCTTTCTAAGGTACAGGACGGGACAGCAATTTTGGAAGTAGGAAGAAGAAAGGAAGTTCGATCGTGTATTGTCTAAGTTGAACACGTACCATAATGAAAGGTATTTGGAAGCACCTGACCTACAGGAAGTGGATATGATACATTGTTGTCCCTGATAATTGTACTGCAAGAGAAATAACTCAGTCCAGCCTGCTTGTGTAGGACTCATTATGCACCACGTGGTGATTTAACTTCAGGTGGTTTAGAAAAAGCTCTCTCTTCATAGCCATGTGGTTACAGCAGTTCCTCATTTTATACAGCCCTAGTTATAGGGGTTGTAAGTGGGCTGTAAAAGCAAATGGAAGTGGCTTAATCTTGACATAGGAGAATTTAGTGTCAAGGCAGGTATGATTGCATGATTTTTTTGTGGACAGCAACTACTTGATTTAACAGAAACAGCAAAGGTAACTCCAGTGTGGTTGTTTCCACTATGGATTTTTTTTTTCCATTTTTCATTTCAACAGTGAAGTTAATTTTTCTCTAGAACACAGTTGGGATTTAATTCAGTCCCAAGATACATGTTCCTGTTCCAAACTGAGTTTTTAGAACACAGCAAATTTTTAAGGTGCGCTTCTACAACACTCATCAGTTAAGTGTGCATTCGTATTAGTAGTTTTAGTCAAATTAAGACAAGGTTTTAAATTAAGAGTGATTATTTGGTATCTCAAATAGGGCAGTAACTTGGTAAAAAAATAAACTTGATGCTCTTTGTCTGAAGCCTATGAGTTCATATATCTAAAATGCAGAAGCTTGTCTTGTTTAATCTGAAAGTTTTGACTAAAAGGGACGTTGTTACTGGGGGCTGGGGCTGTTTGGCTCTCCTTGAAAACTGCAGGCGTTTGAGTAAAACTTAGGGAAGTTCATTTCAGTACTGCAGGCTTCGTTTTATGCTGTGAAATTATCTGCAGTCAACCATTTGAGCCTGATATTTCCATTTTGAGAGAGATGTAGCAAGCATGCCATCAGGTAGGAGGCTCGTAGGGGTCTGACCTTGTAAAATGAAGGCTGCTGCATTATGGATAGGCTCCCTGTAATCTGAGCATCGCATCTACTGTGTGGCTATCAAATAGATGGAACCCTGTAGCTATTTTTTTTCCAACCATAGCATGCTTTTCAGGTGTTAAAGCACTGCTTTTTTCAAAGTTTTTCCCCTTCGTTGTCCTCTGCAGTTTGGTCGGATAAGTTCCCAGCCCCACCCTCCAGCCTATATTTACGTTCCTGCCTCTGATGAAATTCACATGATATCAATGAATCAAATACCTTCCAAGGCTGGCTGTTATCTTCCGTCTAGTTTTGCTTTCCTCTTCAGACTCCATATCAGAGTAAAGGGCTCGTGGTTCTTTGACCAGGTTTTTAGGAAGTGACATTGTAAGGGTATTGGGTTGATTTTTTGGGGGTGTGGGTGGTGGAGAGGATGCATGTAGCATGGTTTCATATAGACCAATAGGGGAGAGATGCCCCAAGTGCTGAAAAACGTGCAGGTAAACCTAGTGTTGTCTTGCCTGCTGCTGTGGCCAGTGAAGTGTGAGAGAAATCAGAAGGAATTAATTCACATGTTGTTGGAGCTACTTGTCTGTTTCTGCCTGCTGGGAAGACAAGGCAGCATCTCAGCTCAGAGCATTTGAGTGGGATAGAGAGAAACTGAGGGCACAGGGATGGGGTTTTGTGCTTTGAAAATGAAATAGGATTTTCAGGAGGAGTCCATGAGATCAGTAGTTGGTCCATACTTAGGCCATAACCATACTTTGGACACTTAAGGGATTTTTAAAGTTAGTTGAGACAGAAAGGTACCTCTGGAATGGGAAGCTTTTCTGTTCTGTAAACATACCCTGTAAACAGTCTAACTCGTTTAATAACTGGCTGATTTTTGATTGCAGTCAAGGGATCTTTAGAGCTATCATCAGGAGTGATAACATCAGGCACGTGTGCACTTGTCTAAAAAGCCCTTGGAAGTGCTTTCTGCGCATTTGTTCAGCCTCTTACTTGTCATTTAGCACATGTCATACCCTACAAAGATTCTATTTTGATTTAAAAACAAGCACACAAAGGAAAATAAAAAACCATACGGGGTGCTGCTGTTTAATCTTGAGCCTTGTTAATTTGAATTTTTTAACTTAAATGTGGTTGCTGCCCATATCTTAATGTGCAGGACTAAATTTCTCTTGCATTTGTTTAACAGCACTGCAATGACATTAAAAAGCTCTTGTCCATTTGTCATATGTATTTTTTTTAAAAAAAAAACTATATAGTCCTGATTACACAAGTGATTTTTTTTTTTTTAAGGAATCAACAACAGCCCAAAAAGTGATGAAAAATGTCAGATTTTGAAAAGCAACTTGATTTCTTGCAGGCAGGCTGAATTAGTGCCTGAGCTTCTTTGTGTCTTTCTTCCAGCACTGAGCCTGTCGCACATCTTTCACCAGCTCTTGTAGCTGGTGTGGACAAACTTTTATCAAGTTTCGTTAATGACAGCTGCTTCAATTTCAGGTTCAAATGGGAATGAAGAGGGACTGAATATTTCTTTAAAACATCAAGAAATATGGAAGTTTATTGGTGACCTAAGAAGACTTTTATATACTCAAACTCTGATGTGTTAAATAGACTAAAAGGATTTTCAAAGATAATTATGTTACCATATCTTAATGAAAATTACTGCTCTATTTTCTGATATATCGATATTCTAGTGCCCTCAGTCTATATGGAACTGGGACATAATTGTTGAGATCTTAGAAGGGTCGTTGCCTAAAAATGTTACAGAGTTGCCAGCAGTTAGTAAGGGCATCTCCACACAGTACGTCAGTGATAGTTTCCAATAAAAGAGGAAGGAAGTAATACTTCGGGAAGTTTCTAAGGTTCATCTTTCATTTAATGAAAGGTTATTGGGAATGAAAAAAGAACTTTTAGTATTACACTGCTTGGATCGGAGTTGAATTTATCATCACACATTATTGCTTCTGACTACTCACTGAAGCTAGCTTGAAAATAAATGTGACATCACTGTCAAGTTACTCTTTTATCATAAAGAATATTTCGAAGGAAAATATCGAAGTACTTCATTTTGCATATTGACATAAGTTGCTTTTCTTATTCTTCCAATTTTAAGTGAATGTGTACAGGATTTGGGTGTGAGTTCCCATTTTAATATGCTTCTAATTATTACTGATGTATAGTTTATTTTTCTCAGGATCTTTTGTATATCCATTTTGTATGTATTAGTAAGTCCTTTTTGAAAATACAGAACTGGTAAATAATTGCTGTAATTTGAAATATAAGAGGTTTTTAACTTAAAACTAAAGATCTTGAGATAAGGGCAATATTTCTCTTATGTTAACTGAAATAATAGGAAAAAAATGATCAGAAGTAGGCTTCCGTGGAATCAGTTACAAGTAAAATTACTTTATACCGAAGATGATGTTTATTTTGTAAGTTTAGAGCTAAGTGTTACTGAAGACATGAAGTCAGAGTGAGAAACATTCCTTGGCACGTTAATTTATATACGAAAGGGAGAAAGTATTTGGAGTATTTGGAGCTTTCTAAAACTTACAGGTATATTTTAGTTTTGAAAAAAAAATTATTGGAAAATAGTTGCTTGCTAACACAGTATTTGAAGGGTTTTTTTGTTCTAAAGTACTTCTTCCTTTGGAACTTAGAGGGAAATTTTACAATGTTGACTTGTTCTAATTGAGACAAAAAAAAAACTTGGTATGTAAATATCTGTAGTGAAATTAGTATGTAAAAATACAGGGAAAGGAAAAAAAATCACTTAGAGCACAAGGATTTGGGTTGTAAAAGAAGAAAAAGGAGACCTGGTATTTTTCTACAAAGTTCGATCATCAGTCTTCTAATTGTGTTGTGTCTTTGGGAAGTGAAAAATTGTGTCTGTGTGTTTGCTGTCAACCCCAGGAGTAATTTCAGAAGCATTTTATTTGTAACAACTGCAGGTGAGGAGCTTTGAGATGCTTACATAGATCCGTATGTTCGAAGTCAACTGTAACAGTCTTTAAGCTTGGTATAAGAGGACTTTGAGTTTTCTTCGTGTGTTTATGGTTCTTGTTTATGCCCAAGTTACCACACATACATTTCATTGCTGGTAGAACAGCTGATTTTGCATGTTTGAAAACCAAGTATGACATAAAACATCTACAGTAGAACAAAACTTTGAGACTGTGGCATGGTGTTAAAAGTTGCTTCGTTGATGTATTTAAAATTTTAGATTCACAGGCTGTGTTCAAAACAGCCTATGTATGAAAGCTGCTCTTCTCCTGAAATACCTGGAAGATAAAAAAAAAATAAAGGTTAAAAGAAAAGATGCAGAGTAAAAGAGGAGAATGAGAGCTGTTGAGAGGGAAAAAAAAGATGCACAAATACAACTTGATCTGTCGCATCTTGTAATCTGGCTACCACCTGTCAGCAAAAGTATTTGCTTTAGCAGATTCTTTGCAGAAGGGTGAAATGAGATAGCATTGAGGTAGCATGAGATTTGGAGGAACAAATGTTGTCTTTAACTCCTGATGAGCACATGGGTTTTGCTGTTGGTCACCTTTGCAAGTACACTTAGTTTTAAGGAACGCTGACGTAGTTAGTTCTTGGCTGTATCTGAAACATCTTTCTGTGAAAGGGTATGGGCCACAGGCAGTATGAATTGGATGCATGTCTTCCTACAGCTGTCCTTATTTGCATAGCATTTACTTCTCTCCAGGAGGAGGTGGGGAAGGTGCATTGGAATAAACCTTTCTTGAAAATGGTGGAAAAATAGCACAAAATCTGCCATTTAAAATGTCTGAAGTTTCTCAAAACTCTGCTCCAATAATTTCTTTCCTTTCTTAACTTTCTAATATGTGTAATTGTTCCTAATACGTTAATGATGCTTGTTTTTATTTTTGTTGTATAATAACTTTTTCCTCCATTTTTTCCTCTTAACTTTTACCATAAAATGAACCTAGGCCCTGTAATGTTTAATATTAATTAAAATAACTTCAGTTTTGTTCTTTCTGTTCTGTAAAAGGGTATCTGAAGAATTTTTACAAATTTTATCTTGGAAATTAGCTTATTCATTATGTTTAATTTTAGGAAATGGTGCTCTTGCAGAACATTCTGAAAATGTGCATATTTCAGGAGTGTCAACGGGTAAGTCATTTTTTGTAATGTTTAAATTTCATGCATGACTTAAATAGTAAATATTGAAAGCCACCTGGTATCTTATGAAGAGATATTTGGCTATAAAAATTATTACTGCCTTTTGCAGCATGTAATAAGGAATGAAGCAACTGGAACATGGAAAAATTCTCATAAGATAAAATTGATACCTGCATGCTCATGAACAGATTATGCCTTTCTAAGTGGACTGCTTAATTATTTTTCCATACAAACATTGAACTAAGAGAAAAGTTGGTTTAAGTTGAATTGATATTTTCTTTCCACAGTAAAGTTTTTGTGAAATGAAATTTATTGAAATGTAATTTTGGACACTGCTACTATCAAATAATATAAATCCAGGAGTTATGCGTTTCACCTGATTAGATTGAAGCAGTAACTGAAACTGCTGTACACTTGACTGCACATTTTCTTTAATAGAAGAAAAAAAGAATTTTAGAACTCATGAAACTGAGAAACTGATGAGATGCCGGGAGAGTACAGGGCATAATAGCAGCAAACGTTGCTCAAAGGGTGCTTCATTCTTTTCCTGTAAGTCAGTTTTGGGCCTCTTCTGGGCAGCAGCTACAACTGGGACCTGTATTAGTGATGTGACTGTATGTCAGTTAAAGCATTAGATGATACCAGTGTATATTCTTTGTTCCCCAGTGTCAGCTGACCAGTTGGTCGTGTTTTACACTTAAGTGATGCAGATATTCAGAATATGTGCAACTAAGGAGATGACCACCTTCCTTCAATGGGTAGAAGAGTATAAGCCTGATTCTTTACATCGGGAAGCTGCCACTAATCCTTGTAAATCAAAGTGATTTTGACACCATTCTCCTAAAATAAAAGTCAGAATGCAAACTCATTTTATGACAACACGTTGTATAAAATTGGTTTTTGTTGGTTTTTGTGTACACGGTTAAATTCTTAGATTAATGTAACTCAGTGGATGGTCTCTGTTAGAGCGTACAACCTTCTTTCCCCTTCCATTGCTTGCTACACAAACACTATTAACAGGCTAATTATAGAGGATCTTTGCTATCCATTCTTGTGCTGCATCATCAAGGATGTTGTTGTTTTTCAACAGTAATAATGCAACAAGAATCATATATAGCGTGTTTATGGCACACAAATAACAGCAGGGATACTTGCTGCTCTTGGAACAATTGTTGCTGAAATTGATTGTATGAGATATACTGAAAGCTGCATAGGTTTTAACAACATTTCACAATTTGATTTACTGCAACAGACCTGTCACTAGTCACAATATAGGCAGAAAAGCATCTGCTGGGCAAGAGGTGAATGGAATTTTTGACTCTGCTTTCAGTCCTTTGGCCAGCAGGCACAAACAGGCTGTGCCAAGAAGAGGAGAACACAACGTACTTTCTATGCAAGATAACAACAGCTGCTAGAGAGACCTTTAGATCCTTGGAAGAAAGATCCAGCAAGGGCTTCCATTTAAAATAAACATATATTAAAAAAATAGTTTGAACAGTACTGTGTTTTAAAAAACAGCTTTGTGGCTAGGGATATATATATATATATATATGTATATTATATGTTAAGATAGAAATTTTAAGAGTAAAGTGAAAAAAATTTCACTGGAGAATTTTGAGATAGCTGGGGGATTCTGTTAGTGAAAGTATGAAGAAAGCATGCAGGCAGACACAGTGGCATTTCCCTTATGGTCACATGTATATACATCTTAAAATGTAAGTGCGTAGTCCAGGTATAAAAGGTGAGGCTGTACTTGCATAATTGTTGGGTTCCTTTGAAACAATTTGGGTTTCCCAAATGTGTTTGGACTTGGAGATTTTATTTTTCATCAAGCATACCTGGGCAGCTTTACATTTAGCAAAACAATTTTAAACAAAGAGTTTCTGTAAAATAGAACCAAAGACAGCTGGCCTTTGATCTTTCTAATTCCAACTCTAACTTGGTTTTGAAACCAGGCAGGAGATTTTCTTGGACAGTTGCTGCTGGGAAGGAATTTTAAATGAAATGATCGTCTTGATGGTAGATTTCCTGTTGTGCTGCTGCTGTAAAGCTACATGACCTACCTCACTAAATTATGTTTTAATAGCAGAGACTTCTGTGGTCTTTGGTATTTATGCTTCTGCTGTATATTATATCTGCCAAGTTGCAGGTAAACCTCTAATATATGAGCACACTTTTTCTACCAACAGCAGTAATGGAATGTTGTCTCTTGTGTATAAGCTGTCACTACTGAACAAGTGTTAATGCCTTTAAAATCTGAAAATTTGAGAAATATTTTCAGGTCTGTCTTTGTGGTATGTGGCACCATAATTTTCACAAGTGCAAAATTATATTCCCCCACCTCTGTTTGAAAAACTTTCTGTACTGGAGAAAACACTTGTTCACGACAATAATAAAATAAAATAAATTCATAATGATTCCTTTTTATCTATTGTGTCCCTGTATTGCAGAGCAAAGGGCATTTTAAATTAGAGGTTTTTCAGTGTGACCTGGAGGCAAGGATTCCTATGCCTGCTTCCCCTGTAGTTCTCCAAATAAGACTTTCAGTGGCTCCTGAGAGTTACAAATGCAATAATTATCCTCCCTATTCATGGTTTAGACTTTATCGTAACATTATTCTCTTTTTACTCTAAGCTGTTTTAAACACCTTCAGATCATTTATCCAGCTGCATTCATGTCCTTACCATGTCCAATATAATGCATGCCTTATCATCTTGTGGTTCACATTGAAAGCTAATTCTTTTATCTTTTCAACTAATCTCCTGGCATTACTGTGAAGATAAATCCCTAATCTCCCTCTCCCTGCTTTTCTGAAGTGACTTTTTTCTTTGACATGTTGTTCACTGTTGCTACAGGTACTTTACCTCTCTTGCTACAGAATTTTTGGATAACTTTCTTAATTATTTTCTTGTTGTAACTTGAAATTTGAGTTCTGTACCATAAAGTTTTCATTGGCTCTCTTGTTTACCAGTCAACATCCTGTAGGTGGTATATAGGTATGTTCTGTAAGCTGGGGTGGTGAACACGTTTCAGGAAGAAGGGAATAAGGAAACCTTTTGTAGAACACGTTTTTAAAAAAAGTCTACAAGAAAATCCACATACACCAGAAAACCGTGTGCAGAGCTTATCATCTCAGCAGTGTTCTTGACCATTATTTTGCACTCTAGTTTGTGAAGCGTCTTCAGTCGTAAGTAAATTATTGCAATCTACTGAACAGAGGTAGGAAAAGTAACAAACAAAATCACAAATATTTTAGTAAAATAAAGGCTGGCAAAGGAAAGAACTTAAAACAGGTAGGAGCTGGAGTAGCAGAATTATACCAAAGAATGCAGTGGTGTCGGGGGAACTGAGAGGAACGTAGGCAGAGACAACACCTATGTAGAAATGTGTTGTACAGAAAGGAGTCAGTCTCACCCAAAGCCCTGTAGCCACCAGCATGGGGAGATTTGAAAATATCCTGGGCTTAAATTGCTGTACATCCTCTGAGCCTTCTTGGTTTGTTTTGTGCTTCTGTCTTGGTTAGAACTTCATCTCCTTTTTTCCGGACTCATATTGTTATATACGAGTTATACATATATACATAACATATATATATGTGTTATATACGTATCATATATATATATATGTTCATATTGTTATTTTCTTACGTATTTTAAATGCTTTAAAAGCTGGTCTGTTTTTCAGTAATTTTTAAATACTCAAGGCTGCTAGCAATGGAAATTAGAAGTGCAAAATCTCCAGTTTAGGGGAAAATGCTTAGCTTTATGCGCTATCACCTGAATTGTTTTTTGAGTCCCTGGCCTCCTTGATGTTGCTCACATTATTCATGGCTACAAACAGATTAATAAAATGTATGTTAAATTATATTTTTCTCGAAAGCTTTAGAAGAAACATCCTAATTAAGCAGAGGCTTAGGAATTGATTTAAAAGGCTTAGGAGTTGATTTAAAAGGTTTGATATTATCTTTATAAAGTAGATGCCCTTTACAACTGTTTTATTTCAGAAGGTTGTACTTGATTTTAAAAAATCTTCCTGAGAAATTACTCTCAAGATGACAGCACTTCTGAAGTGCAGCTCTACTTTATAGAAGTCGTATATATATGTGTGTGTGTGTGTATATATATGTTAAAGTTTTCAAGCAAATAAGAGATTTCTGTTGTCTCCTTAGTTGTAGGAAAGAGATTTTAGTGCATGAATGCATATCAGGTATGGAGGTACATTGAGCCATTGAGCTTACCTGAACCTTCAGTTCAGGTAGCTGCAATTCCCTTTTCAAGTCCGTTTCCTTTTATTTCTTGAACCCCCACTTGGTCGTATGCAAACTCTTCAGTTCGACTTTTCTATCTCAGCATATTGTTCATTTCACCCTGTGTTTTAGTGCCTGTGTTCATCCTTTCTTCCTCATGCCGTCCTTGTTCTGCTTCTCTTCCAATATTAGACAAGGCTGCAAATGGTCATGTTTTGCCCTCAGCTCTTTAGTGGTAGCTTCGGTGGAAAGAGGGGAAGCCATCTGAAGTGAAAATACAGAAAGTGTAGGGAGACAGCTGGTAGTGAAGGAAAAAAAAAAAAGGTGGGTACAGGGGGACAAAAGAAGCTTGAATATTAGTAAAACTAGAACTTTTCAGGGTGCTTTGAAAACAGCAGCTTGGTTATACAGGCTTTCTCTGTGGAATTTCTTCCAAGCTTGTGTAACAAGTAAAAGTTTCTGCTTGTACTACTGTAGGGACTGGACTGAGAAATGGTAGCTGTCAGCGCTGTGCCAGCGTAGCAAGTTGCAAAACTAATTGCATAGTAATTTACAGTTGATAGCTGTGTTTGGAGGTTTCTATTCAGCAAACACATGCTATACGTATATTTATAGCATGCTGAAGTCTTCGGAGGTGAACTTTGTAAAATTGAATGAACATATGTTGAGTGGATTATTTTGATGCTCTAGGATGAGGTTATCCTCTCTCGTGTTGTCAGGCAAATTTAAAAGCTTCCTGAGAGGTTTTTGATAGCAAAATCTAACATGTTAGCGCGTAAACATCTAAAACCAGATGAATGCTCTAATAATATAAATTTCACCTGAAGGCAGTTTATTTTAAGCTTAGCTCTATATCAGTACCAACCAAATAGTGTGTGGAATTGCTTGCCAACATCTGTAAGCTTGGTACAAAACATCTTACACATGTTTTAACTTTTTTTTTGCATGTGTTTTAGTTTCATACCAGTCAAAAATTATTTTTTATTGCAACATTCAATTGTGAAGTTTTTCTTTCCAGTCCTTCCATTTATTGTCTGAACAGACGCAAAATGTATCCAGGTTGCTCATGCAAGGGTAGTGTTCCAAAATACCGTGGTGTTCGAGCACCACCTATAGGGCCTTCTGGAAATTAAAACAAGAAAGCTTAGAGTGAATAGTTAATTAACTATTCAAATAAAATTCTATCTTTCTGTATTTCGAGACTTTTTCTTTCCAAGGTACTTCACTGTGCAGCATGAATTATGCTCTAACAAGAAACATTTGAAAAATTTCTTAAAGCAATGTTGTTTTAAAACACCAGTTGAAAACAGTAAATCTACCGAGTTTTATTTGTGTTTCTAACTTTATATATTCAAGCTAATGCAGCAAATGTTGGCATATGACAGCATTTTTGTCTTTTAATCCTTTTAAACCTATTTTTAGAAATATGTTAGTTATGCTACATTAAAATATTTGTAAGTGATAATAATCATATAGGAATGTAACTTTGTATTACATTGTATCAGAGTTGTTCAATAATTTCAGATCTCTGTACTCTTGAAAAATTTTCTAAAAACTTGATTGTGGATTAAAAATATGAAAACAAAAGGAATAACCTGTTTACATTATTGCAACGTAATTTTAGTAATTATATTTTTACAAGTGCAGTTTATTCTTACACATTTGTTCACTGTGCCAGTTCTGATTTGTCATTTTAATCAAACATATATTGAAAATTTTAAACATTCTAAAGTTCTTGTTCAACAGACAATGATGAAAATGCCTCCCAATTTGTCACAGTTCTTTTCTTTAAACTACTTCTTTGCATAACTGTTGGCTTTACCAGTAAACTTACAGAGTCCACAAGTTTTGGATGAGCAGTGATGAAAGATTAAAATAAAAGAAACGTGGGCAATTATTTTGAATATGTTTTCCGGCCTCTGAAACTTAACAGGGTCATAATTTCAAGCACTGTAGTGAGAGCATTCTGGCCTTCCTATCTATGTGAATGTTGTGAATATTTTATATGACAACTGTTGGATATAAGGCTGTTAAGGAGAAAAAAAAAAAACACACAAAATTAATAAGAACATTACTTCAAATAAAATTAGCAACACTAAGAACGCTCCAGTGAAAGAAAGAAGCAGCTGAGTTAAGGCCATTGCAGAAAGATACTCCTATAATAAAGTACAAATACAAATGGTTCAGTTACTCTGGTTGGATAGAATTGGTCCTATAAATAAAAGCTTCCCAGTCCATTACCAGAAATGTAGTTATGCAAGTCCCTCTTAAAAATAAATTCTTGTAAACCTAACTTAATATTTGTAAACAAAGTATGTTGCAATAAGTGCTGTTTGCCATCCAAGATCTGGGAATCTTGTGAGAGAAGATCACTTCCATGCCAAGGTCTGGAAGGCCATATTTAAAGTATGGCTAGGCACTGTGTCTTTGTAAGACAGGAAATTTCAGCTACCGGATCATTTTGCTTTAATTTATTTCTCACTTTCCAAGACATTTGTCACTATAAGGTGTAAATGCATAGTTACATTGAATCAAATTTTTGTGAGGGCAAAAAAGTAAGATTAAGAAATACTAAATATTTCACTGAATAAAGATGTCAAAGTCAGTATGTATTAATATATATTTTTTTAAATGTATTAATCTGTGGTATACTAACTGATAATAGTACAAGCTTCTGCACTGGAAAAGTTGGAAGACATCTTCCAACTGACTTATTATGGCCTTTGTCCATTAGCAGCTACTTTAGACATTTGTTTTTACTGCAACCTCATCTAACTCGATGTGATATTTTCCCTGGTAAGTGCTGATGATTAATTTTGTCCTACTGCCGTTTAAAAATTAATCAAATTGCTTTTTGTGTGCTTTCTATATGCATATTTTTTAGCTTGTGGAGATATTCCAGAACAAATTCGATCACCAAGTGGGACAATCACAAGTCCAGGGTGGCCTTCTGAGTATCCTGCCCGAATCAACTGTAGCTGGTACATCCATGCAAACCCAGGGGAGATCATTACTATCAGGTAATGGTGGTTCCTGTATTAAGTGCATGGACTGAAGAAGTACTGACTAAGTATTTTTAACTGGTTTGTTGTGTATAATTATTTCCTCTATCTTCCTTGTAAATGTAGGATTTCCATTTTGTCCTTTTTTTTTTAACCTTTGAGTTACTCTTAACACAGCCATGTAGCATTTGTTTTATGAACCTTCTTTGCTTCTATGTATAGGGATAAAAATTATTTTTTTTCAAATTATGTCAACTCACAACTTCTGTTGAAAGCAGTAAGAGCTATTGGATGATTGAAATAGCATCCATTTCCGTTCAGTAGTATGGAAGCAAGAGCTAACTCTTTCTGAAGAATAGTAAAGCTGGGACAAATATGAGTGCTTCTATAAATATGGTTCTAAATTTACATAAGTTAATGAGAGAGTGACTAGCTTTTTTTTCTTAATTTTAAAAGAATATAATCAAAATGCTCATATATATTTTATAATATATTGTGGCATATTGTAACTGTCAGTATTAAAAGGTATGTTATAAAGCTAAAGATGATCATTTTCTTGCTGAGTGTTGTCATGCCCATTCCTCCTCATCCCAAGTATATTTTCAAAACTGCAGAGTTGAAAACCAGAATAAATATGTTCTGTATGCTCATTTATTTGAACTCTTTTTAATTTCTCTGAAATATAAGAATCTTTTATTCAAAAATGTGTATGGGCAATTCTCTAATGCTTCATTACTACAGAATCTCGTGGTGTGCTTAAAAGTAACAGGGAATAAATAGTAAATCAATAGATAAAATAGTGGTTTTGGAAGTGCTGACTCCACAGTTTCAGATACCTTGTAACATTTGGAAAGAAGTAGTATAAAAAGTTGTGTAAGTTCTCATCAGTTCATTCTCTGTTAATGCCACAACAGAAGTCTAGGTTTGTTCTAGCATCAGGATACAAATTGGTACTGTTTCATAGGCAGCTCATACTACTGATTATGAAACTCTTTCTAATACAGACCTGCTGAGTAAGAAGAAGCTCTTCATTAGCAAGTATCTGCTTTGACATCAGTTACTCCTTTAATTTTTTTTTTGAATTTAAACAATCTTTCTACTAAATGTTAAACTGTCATTAACACAATGTAGAATAGGTAAAAGTGCACATCTATTAGAATGCTTTCTAAAATCTTTCATACAATTTATTTTTAATAAAACTTCTTTTTTCTCTCACGTTGTTTTCTTTCACTCATCTTCCTAGCATACATTTCATTTCAGGTTTACAGCTCTGTTGTCTGTGCTGACCTGCTTTGCCTAGACTATCTCCCCTTTGCACTTCATTACCATGGCAGCATGCCTTTATATAGCTGTAGTCAAAGCTTGGGTAATATCTTCCATGACATATCCATTGGGTAACTGAGTAGTGCAACTGAGGGCAACTCTTATCTTAAATAGTAGTTTTGAACAATTTAGCTGAACTTGCAATGTCAAGTCCTGTCATTGGCAAAGTGTAGCATTAGCTAAAGTTCTGCTGAAATTTAGTTTAAATAAAATCACTTAGTAGCATATGAAAATCATTAAATGAGGTTCAAAATGCAATTTCATGCATAGAATTATTTAAAATTTTTCATTAAAGTGAAAGATTATTTATTTATTTAGGCAAAACTGAGCTTTTAAAGTAATAAATGCAATATTGTGGTTGACAGAATGGATTCTTGCAGCCCTTATAACATAAGAGTATTAACACCACAAGGTTGAATTGTATTCTTACCTGGATAGAAAAGCCATTATTTTTATTTCAGACCAGAAGAGTACTTTCAACTAATTTCCATTTTTATGTATAGTACTTCATCAGCTTGGTTGGGTTAATAGCCAGGTCAGTAGCAATTTTGACCTCTCTTCTCTTTCAGCTTTCAAGATTTTGATGTTCAGGGATCACGCCGATGCAGCTCAGATTGGTTGACAATTGGAAGCTACAAGAATATTGAAGGCTATAGAGCGTGTGGCTCCTCCATTCCTTCACCATACATCTCTTCACAGGATCATGTTTGGATCAGATTTCATTCAGACGACAGCATCTCCAGAAAAGGCTTCAGATTAGCCTACTTTGCTGGTATGTTTCAAGTGATACCTAGTACACAGTTTCATGGGTTTTCTTTTCTGGTTTAAGATCTATTTCCTTGTAGTAGGGTGCAGTATATGTATTTCCTGTAGTCAGTTCAGGCCTTATTGAAATCAGGGAAAATATACGTCATGTGAAGTATTTTAATCCCATCACAATTTGAGTATTCAAAGCTGGAATTATAACATTTACGATAATACTCAGAATTAATAAACTGAATGATTTGGGGGAAAAAAATCAGTTAATACTAGGTAAATGGAATATGTTCTTTGTTTTTTCCTACATAGCCTAAGATTTGATTTTTTTCCATCAGAATAAAATCAGTTTGTTAAATAGTTGGGTAGACTTCTGAGTTGCGTAAGTATGGTAAGAGAAGGAAGAAATAGTGTGGTTGGTTATGTATTTTTTTTGTTTGGTTTGTTTATTTACACTTCTCACAGAAATCGTATCTTTTTTTCCTATTTCTGGTATATATAATCTCTTTAAATATAAAAATAAATCATGCATTTATGATAATTTACTTTAGCCAAGTACAGACATGGTTTTGTACAAGTGACTTTTTTCTTGAATAATTCAAGCATGCAATATAAGCTAGTTACCAACAGTAATACTTTGAGACTGTTTTGTGTGCAATTTTTGCTCTAGTAGCTGTTGCCCAGAGAGAGAGGAGGAAGCCAGTCATTAATAAGGGCTAGTTCAAAACTGTTTTCTGGCATTATGAGGTTGTAGGATTTTATATAATAGCATGATCGTGGTGTTCTGAGTCTTCGTCATAAGAAATACTGGATTAGATTCTTCTTTGCTTTTGTAATGTTTTTGTATTAATATTTTGTATTTTCTTGCTCATACTCCATGCTCTGACATGCTCCAGATCTCTGCACACCTGCATTCAATTCCTCTCCTATATGAAACAACTCATATTCTCTTATACCTATCCAGAGCCACCTGTGTTCAAAACTACTTCACCAAGCCTCGGTAAAAGTACCAATCTTTTGTACTCTGACCCAGGTTTGCCCGTTCTGTATTCTGCACTCTTTCTAATGGCTTCCTTCACCCTGTCAGAGCTCTTCTTTCAAATCTAAAATTCCTAGGAGGGCTTACCCCTCTATCACACATTTTGAAGCCTGTGAAAAAGTTCCCTCTATGCTTCAGCTCCTTGCAGTTTAGCAAGGCTGGGGCGAAGTAATGTAGCCATGCTTTTGATGCAGACTCAGCTTTCAGGTCAATATTCCACCAGGATTTTTTGCTTACTGTCTCATCAAAAAGCATGACCGGAAGAAAAAGTTACTGCCTAATCAGTAATCCTTCACTACTGTTTCTGCTAACTGCGCACAGACACCCTATGCTGGGCATTGGCTTCTGCCCGACTTATCTCAGTGGCTCAGAGGAAAGGTAGAGTTCCTGCCTGGAGGGTTATGAGCAAGAAGAACATTTTGGATAGGGGTGTGGATTTGGGGGGGGGGCAAGCCACAGGCGTAATAGAGTTTTTTTGAAAATCCTTTTCTGTCTTTTCCTCTAATCTTGAAACAATTTCACCGTGTAACCCCCTTTTGGAAGAAGCTATAACATTTCAACAAGCATTTTTTTCTTATGTTACTTGATTTCTTCTTGCTAGCATCATGCAATAGTACTCAGCTTAACACCTCAACAGATAATTTAGTCCTCTGTTTCTGAATGTATTTTTAATAGTTTAAATGTATATTTTTAAAAATGATCCTACTGAAATTGGCTTGATGTTGGTCCGCATACTAGATAAGATACTTGGTAAGTATTTTATATTTGAGATGGTAGTATTGTGTTTCAGAGATCAGGGTGGTCCTCTAAAATTGTGAAGTGTCCTGTGTGTGAGACAACAGTTGAAAAATCTGCTTGAGTAATCTTTTAATTGGCTCTGCTTTGCAGCGTGAAAAGGAGACTCCTGAAATACCAGCTATGTTTTTGCTATACGTTCCGTTGTGCCATTGTGGTTTTTGATTCCTCCTCACTATTGTTACGCAGTAGTGCTCAGTTTAGCACCTCACCAGACTATCTATTTCAATGTTTCTAAGGCGCTTCTTAAAGGTGGCATGTGATTGAAGAAAAAGGGGGTAAAAAAGTATTGTGTTGCACAGATACTATTTAGATTTACTTGTACTGAAATGATAGAAGCAATAGAGATCGCAGGCCTAAAAAGGACCATTAGAGAGCCCTGCATTTAAAATCTGGTGTGGAAGTAGATAATGTCTTTAAGGAAAACATCCATATTTCATTTTAAACAAAAACAACAACAAAAAATTCCATGTAGGAAACATACTTAACCATAAGGTAAAATTTTGTGATCACTTTGTCTTCCCTCTGTCTCCATTACGTGTATCCTAATGGGTCAGAGATTACTAATCATTGATGTTTAGTGAAAAATAGCGTTAATAAAGGTAAAGAAGTTTATGTTCCCTTATACATGGAAGAATTGCATTAGTCCTTTGGCTACAACTGCACTTGAGTTTTTGCTGATTATCTTGTCCTATCCCAAAGTCTTTTGAGGTATAACTTGCAAGGATAGTTTTATTTTGTGCATATTCCTAATTATTTTATCACTTAATGTTTGATTCGTAAGTAAGATTTCCTGATGTAATGACTCAAGGATCATTGATTAAAAATGCTAACTTAGGGTCAAGTAGGCTGCTCTTTTCTGGGAAGTTTAAAAGCCTACAGAAGAAGTGTTTAAGTTGAAATTGTCTCTTGTTTCATTACTACAACATTGCCATGAATGTTTACAGCTCTGTGTTATATTTTTCTACTCAACATTTTTCAGAGTTCTGCAAAGTAGAAACGGTGAGCTAGACTATAATCAGTACTTGAACAAGTTCACCAACTCTTACGCATATGATACTGTATTGCCCTCTACCTATGGCCCATAGTGATAGGACTGTCATGATCAGTCTAGGAGTGAATTCATGCGTACAAGTTTCACATTCAAAGTCCAGGATCATCCTAAGTATTTGCCATGCTAATATTACGTATGCTGTGTGTGTATCAGAATAAGATCATGTCATTTATACTAGATCTGTTCTTGTGTGGTTTTGTTGGTTTTTTTATGAAATAAGAATTTTCTAGAACTTAATCACCAGTGAATTTGTTGACTTAAATACTCTTGAGCATTGATCTTAACATTTATCACCCTTGTTGGTTCCACATTTTCCTGTACTCATTTTTTAAAAGCCTTAGCATTTTTGAGATGTTTCAAATGCTGATATTGTTATTGCATCTTTTTTTTTTAAAGTTGATTCTTTTAAGGTAGCATATTTCTTTTTAATGCTTTCCAAGCATTAATGAAATAGTGGAAAAAAAACACAGATGTGATGTGACTTGACCTATCACAGCAGATCAGTTGCAGCAAGGGAAATCAGGACTTAGGTATGAGGAGTCTTATCAGTTTGAGTGGTTCAGCACTGGAACCTTGAAAATACTTGATCGGATAAGGCCCTGGACAACCCAACCAAACTTCACTTAGTCTTGTTATGGGCAGATTATTTGATTAGGTGATGTCCAGAGATCCCTTCCAATCTGAATTGTTTTGTTGTAAAGCAAGATAGAACCCCCGCTTCTCTTGGGAAAGTCTGCATTTCAGTAAGTTCATCATCGTTGTCCCTGTCCTGTTTCTTTTTTAAAACCATAAGTACAGTGTTATTTAGATTTAGTATGTATCTGTCTAAATTATTTCTTGAATTACTGCTGTGTAGGACCATCTGCATTGCAGATTTTTTTAATGTTTTTTTTGGAGGATTGACCGTGGCAGTTTGTTTTATAGCCTGTTTTACAGTCTGTGCCATCATCTTCATAAATTTAGTGATTTTGAATGATACGGGGTATTTGACTCAGCTAAGTTGTTACAGAGATTAAATAAATTGTTTCTGAGGCATGCTTCAGTGTTCAACATGGATGGAACCTTTATAAATGAATCCTGGCAAAAAAAAAAAAAAAGTTGGTTACAAGTGTGGTAGTAGCCACTAGACCACATTTTATAAATAAAGGTGTCTTAACTTTTTTCAGAATTTAAAAAAAAAAATCCATACTTTCTGGACCACTACTTGCATCCTTAATGTTTAAGGCATAATTGTGTGCTTAGCCAAGTATACGTTTGTGCTTTTCAGTGCAATCTTCTCTCTTGATTGCTGGAGGAGAGCCAAGAGGAGACAGTGGGAAGAGAGTGAGGAGAGAAATTTCTGTCTTAGGTTGGGGGTAATAAGTGACCTTCAACTGTCAGCTTCTCTCTTGCTATAGATCCTTATGTACAAGGTATAAGGTAGGAACCTGTGAAAATGGGAGAGAGGACAAACTGCTTTTAGGAGAAGGAATTTGAGGAGGTGACTACAGGACAAAATGTTTCTATAGCTAGCGTGTACGAGAAGAGAAACAGTCTTCCTGACGTATTTTTTGCACCTTAGAAGCTAGGTTTTTCGATCACCATGAAAGAGCATTGTTTTCTTGCATAGGTTAAAGTTATTTAACTGAACATAGCTAAGAATGACGTTCATGCTGATGCGCTCACAGAACGTAGACTTCAAAAGCTGCTTTGTCTTGAAACATTGAAAGCTGTGATGATTTACAGAGATTTTAAATAGTTTTACCATTGTGATCTACTTGGTGCAGCAAATAAACATGCAACACAAACCATAAATCATTCTCTTTCTTTAGAATGTAGTGTTTTTATTACTCTTTTTCCCTTCTTCCCCAGGAAAGTCTGATGAACCAAATTGTGATTGTGACCAGTTTCATTGTGCTAACGGGAAGTGTATTCCAGAAGCTTGGAAGTGTAATAATATGGATGAGTGTGGAGACAACTCTGACGAAGAAATCTGTGCCAAAGCTAATCCTCCAACAGTTTCTTCCTTTCAACCTTGTGCTAACAATCAGTTCCAGTGTCTTTCTCGCTTCACCAAGCTTTACACTTGCCTTCCAGAATCTTTAAAATGTGATGGTAACATCGATTGTCTTGACCTAGGAGACGAAATAGACTGTGATGTGCCAACATGTGGGCAGTGGTTAAAATACTTTTATGGTACTTTCAGTTCTCCCAACTATCCTGACTTCTATCCACCTGGAAGCAACTGCACCTGGCTGATAGACACTGGTGATCATCGCAAAGTAATTTTGCGATTCACGGATTTTAAACTTGATGGTACAGGCTATGGAGACTATGTCAAAATATATGATGGATTAGAAGAGAATCCACGGAGGCTGTTGCGTGTGCTAACAGCATTTGACTCTCATGCTCCCCTCACGGTTGTTTCATCCTCAGGACAGATAAGAGTGCATTTTTGTGCTGACAAAGTGAATGCTGCAAGAGGATTCAATGCCACCTATCAAGTGGATGGTTTCTGTTTGCCCTGGGAAATTCCATGTGGTGGAAACTGGGGTTGCTACACGGAGCAGCAACGCTGTGATGGCTACTGGCACTGTCCAAACGGAAGGGATGAAACCAACTGCACCATGTGCCAAAGAGATGAGTTTCCCTGTTCTCGAAATGGTGTTTGCTACCCCCGTTCAGATCGCTGCAACTACCAGAATCATTGCCCTAATGGTTCAGATGAAAAAAATTGTTTCTTCTGTCAGCCAGGAAATTTTCATTGTAAAAATAACCGCTGTGTGTTTGAGAGCTGGGTTTGTGATTCTCAAGATGACTGTGGTGATGGCAGTGATGAAGAGAATTGCCCAGTCATTGTGCCCACTAGAGTAATAACCGCAGCTGTCATTGGGAGTCTTATTTGCGGACTGCTGCTTGTCATTGCACTGGGATGTACTTGTAAATTGTACTCACTCAGGATGTTTGAGCGAAGGTAAGTAGAACAGATGGACTCGGGTACTTAAATTTTTAAAATGCTTTCATATCTTTTGTTGAATCATTACTTGAAACACTTTTATTCATATACAATTATTTTTTCATGTGTTTTCTAAAGGTTTGTTTCTCTTTGACAGTAAGAGGTTAGTTGAAAGGGAATAGAAGTATTCTGATCATTTAACTGTTTTTACGTTATTACCCAAAAGAAAATGTAGAAATGCTTCATTTTTGCAGTTAATATTTCAAATCTGTCTAACAATTTTTCTTCTATTGTAGACTCTGTCGTGCCATGATTACTCACTCTTCACTTTTTAAAAATATTTTTAGCATCTGTAATGGTGTCTTTTATATTTAGCCAATGCATTTTCTTAGGAATTTATTGTTGCAGGGGTGGTGTTTTTTTTGTTCTTTTATGATCTGGACAGACCCATGGGAATGACTGCAAGGACTTACTGTATTTTGAATAAATTAAATTGACATTTAGATTTAAATCTTTATCATAGTTTTATGTATTATGATTTTTTTTCTCTTTGAAAGATCATTTGAAACTCACTTGTCAAGGGTTGAGGCTGAACTGTTAAGAAGAGAAGCTCCTCCGTCTTATGGACAGTTAATTGCCCAGGGTTTAATTCCACCAGTTGAAGATTTTCCTGTTTGTTCACCAAACCAGGTAAGACTCCAAAAATCAGGCAGACTAGTCAAAACTTAAAGATACTAAAATCTATTTTGCATTCCTTGTCCTTTTTTGTTTGTTTTATAGCATTTCCTTTTCTTCCTTTCATGCCGATTAGTATTATACTAAAGATTAGCTGTTGGACAAATCATAATAATGGTAGCACCACACAGTTTAATTTGCAGAATTTTTTTATTGATGAAGACCAGTAATGCACAGTATAGAATCATTCTTGCTGGAAAAAGTTAGTATAGAGTGATAGACCCAGCTGTATGCTCTGTATTATGTTGTGGAAGTTAAGATTGCAAGCTAGCACTTGAAAATTTGGGAAAGATTAGAGTATGCAAAACCATTATACACACATCCACTGTGCATATGTGTTTAGGTATGATCAAGCCTACTATGCATTGGAAAAAATGATGGTAAAGGCAAGGCTATAATATAACATTAATGGCAAAGTAACAAAGTAAATTGAGTATATAGGAGTTAATCATATCTGCCTATCTTGATACTCATAGGTAGCATTAGCACAATTTTATTTGGCTAAGGAAAATATCTATCAAAACAGCTTTTTCCATTAAAAAAATAAATTGGCGTTTGGTTAAAATATTCTAGTGTGTGAAATAGAAGAAAAGTCTAGGAATCTTGCTGTAGTGCTGCGCTAGTATTGGTATTAAGCTGTGTTGTGTTGCATTTAATACAGCAAAGTTTACTGTTAGCTAGTGTTGGTGGGCAGGTAAGAAAAATCATTACAACACCATAAGGGGAGAGTTTTCTCTATTTTAAGTGGAACTGATTTCATTACACTTACTCTGCCATAGATTTCACTTATTATTTCGTGCATGCATGTTCACAAGAAGCAGGATGTTTGAAACAAAGTAGTCTTGCAAGGATTACTTATGGTGATACAGAGCTAACACCAGTTACTGTGTCCTCATCACATGTCCTGTGTTCTTTCTGATGGGTGACCGTGTGCTGTTCTGTGTGCCTTCTGTCAACTTTGGGATGTGGGTGACCATAGTCTTTTGCTTCCTTACTCTGCCCCACCTCTGTTTTTTCTCACTTGACTGACTGACTTCTTTGTCTTGTGTTGCGATTATTGTTGTAGTCTGTTCTTTTTATGAACTAGGTGTCTAGAGAAGCTGTATGTGATTGTACTGATTCCCCACTGATGAAGATACATGCTATTCTTTTATCTTTTCTACTGTTATCTGCATTTCATGCCTACATTTCTCTTCCTACTCCATCTATATGATCTTAACATTTTAATTAAAAATTTCTTCAGAAGTAGATTGCATTACCCTATAGTAGCACACTTGCTATTACTCCGCTGCTTAGGTAAATGGTACAAATTGGGGATTGTGATCCATCACAAATGATTTTATACAGTAAAGGAAGAAAAAAGTTGCAGTTGGTATGAGAGACTTTGAAAGCAGACCCAAAACTATACATTGTGAAAATTTCTTAGTAGATAAATTGGCAATAGAAAGGTCATTTGAATGGAAAACAAGCTCTTCTTTCTAGGGCTAACAAATATTTTTGTAAGCACATGAGCTTCGTAAAGAATGCTAATAATGCATGCTATAGAATCACTCATCCTCACTGGAGGGGTTATCATGTTTAAGCTTAAAAACAATTCTGTACGCCTATGGGTTTGGCTTGCTGTCCTCTTTTTTTGAAATTAAGGGTGTCCCTCAGCTGTCTGTTTTGGGACCAGTGCTGTTTTATATCTTTATCAATGTCAAAGACAGTGGGACCAAGCGCATGCTCAGCAAGTTTGCAGATGACACCAAGCTGAATGATGCATTCGGCACACCAGAAGGAAGGGATGCCATCCAAAGGGACCTGGGCAAGCTTGAGAAGTGGGCCCATGTGAACCTAATGAGGTTCAACAGGGCCAAGTGCAAAGTGCTGCACCTGGGTCAGGGCAATCCCAGACATCAGTACAGACTAGGAGAAGAACTCATTGAAGGCAGCCCTGCAGAGAAGGATTTGGGGATGTTGGTGGATGAAAAACTTGACACAAGCCAGCAGTGTGCGCTTGCAGCCCAGAAGGCCAACTGCATCCTGGGCTGCATCACCAGAGGCACGGCCAGCAGGTTGAGGGAGGTGATTGTCCTCCTCTGCTCTGCCCTCGTGAGGCCCCACCTGGAGTGCTGCATCCAGGTCTGGGGGCCCCCAGCACAAGAAAGTTGTGGATGTTAGAGTGGGTCCAGAGGAAGGTGAGAGGAAGATCCTCAGAGGGCTGGAGCACCTCTCCTATGGAGAAGGCTGAGAGAGCTGGGGATGTTCAGCCTGGAGAAGAGAAGGCTCTAGGCAGACTTCTTGCGGCCTTTCAGTACTTAAAGGTGACTTTAAAAATAAAAAATGGAGAACAACTTTTCAAAGAATTTTTTTCAAAAGAAATTAAACTTCACCAATTTGTGACGCAGCTATTCTCACAAGTCTCCTAAAGTAGGGCTAGGTCAAGAAAGTCTGTTAAGAGAGTGCAATTGCTATGCCCAGATACGTAATTCCTCTGGTACAGGCAACTTGAAACAAAACAATGTTTCCTACACATGCCTACCCTGTATAGGTTTTTCAGATTTGGTGCGTGTGAACATATTTAGGAATAATCAGACTTTCAGGTGAACTTAGTTTGCTCAGTCCTGTTTTTCATCATGAAAGCCCACAAAGATTGCCTAAAGATCTTGGTTTTTACTAAAAATCAAATCTCTTGATAGAGAGGACAATTCTGAAAAACCCAGATATGTAATGGCTATGTCAGGGGTTGTTACTGAAGCTTTTAAAAAACTATGCAATTACAGAAATTCATTTATCAGTTGAGTTAAATTGAATTAGCTAGTCGTTATTGTTTTGGGTATAGTTTTGGTTTGTTTTATTTTAATTTAAATGTAATGGAATTCGTGGCAATCCTCCCTAGTAACACACAACTTGTAGATGCTTCTTAGTCTTTCAATGTAACCGTGATTTCATACTCCTTAAAAATACTAACGCAAATATTGATGCATGTACAATAGTTTTGAACAATTAAAGTTCTTCGGTTGTTTTGATTTGGATATAATGCTTTGTGTATAAAGCTGATGTGTGCCTTCAGTACTGGATTTTCGAGGGTAGGGAGCAGTCTCTCCAGTACCTTTTGAAAGTAAGGCTACTGAACATATGTATTTATATACTTGAATTCAAATGTCATTCTATGAATTACTGGAAGGGAAGAGGTAGATGAAAGTACATGAAAGTGTTATTTGGATACTGTTGTATGCCCTGTGGCATCTGAAGGACTATGGAAGGGAGTTGAATATGATGTCAGATCACTGAAGTTCACTGTAAACAAAGTGAAATGTATACATATATGTTATGTTAATCATTTAAAAAAAAAAAAAAGGCTGTTCCGAAGAATATTCTATTTTGTTTTTACAATAATCTTCATTAAAAGGATGTGAATATGGATTTTATCCTGTAATTCAGTGCAGCAATGAGTACTTCCAGAGTCGTGGACATCTGGCAGATTTTCTGCCCTAATGTTTCTGAGAGCTGAGCTACTTGGCTGAGGCATTATTTTCTCTAATTTTGAATACGGGAATCCCAAGCCAAAGGTATTAGTATGATCATGTTACCTTACAACTTAGAAGTTGCACAAGATATTAAGCAGAAAAATTCAGGCACGTATTGTTCCGTAACTGACTAGAAAATTTATACCAAAATTGAGAAACGTATGATTTAGAACACATAAGATAATTTTAATTAAACAGAAGCATGAAACCATCTTGAAACTGGAATTAAATGATTATACAAGAATGGGGGAAAAAACTACAAGCATCTCTGCTGGAGAGGATATTTAATTTAATCTCTACTCTAAGCAGTCCCATGATAGTTGGCAACAAATGGCCACATCTGTTATATCTTGAGGAGTTTCTGGGGGATTTCTTCTTTAAATCCCAAACTTTTTGAGGCATGTTAATATGTACCGTTCTCTGAAGTCCACAGAGACTACTTCACCTTCTTGATAAGACTGTCTGTAAAAGATCTTGCATACCTGCTGTACCATACTTTCTGCACTGGATTTGTGGCTCTACTGTTCTGTAATCAGTGTTCCATATCCAGGTTATAGTGCATCTTTTTTCACTTTGCCTTTCTTTAGAGGTCATTGATTTGGACAAAAATGTAACTTATACTTCATTACTTTTTTATTCCCCTTTTTCTTCTATACATATTTCCTCTTAATTTCCCTGGTCATAATGTTTTCTTCTCAAGAGAATCCAGGCTTCTCTCAAACCTGCTTTGTTTCAAATAACCTATTGCTACATATACCAGATCTTTAATATTAAAGACTGATTATTTTTTTTAATAGTTAAGACTCTACATTTAACCTTTGTGATTATATGCCATTGGGCACAATAGTTGTCATTCTTCTTTTGTGTGAACAGTGCAAGCATATTGTCAACACTTCATTGTTGTTTGTCTTCTCATTTAGGCTTCGGTTCTGGAAAACCTGAGACTGGCAGTGCGATCTCAACTTGGATTTACCTCCATCAGACTTCCTATTGCTGGCAGATCAAGTAACATTTGGAATCGAATTTTTAATTTTGCAAGGTCACGTCATTCTGGATCACTGGCACTGGTCTCAGCAGATGGAGATGATGTTGCCAGTCAAAGTACTAGTAGAGAAGCTGAAAGAAATAATACTCACAGAAGCCTGTTTTCAGTTGAATCTGATGATACAGATACAGAAAATGAAAGAAGAGACACAGCAGGAGCAGTCGGTGGTGTTGCTGCCACCTTGCCTCAGAAAGTCCCGCCTGCAACAGCAATAGAAGCAACAGTAGGAGCATGTGGGAGCTCCTCTGCTCAGAGTGGCAGTAGTGGTAACACGGATAGTGGAAGAGAAGCGGCAAGCGTAGAGCCCCCAAGCACAAGTCCTGCACGTCACCAGCTCACTAGCGCGCTAAGTCGTATGACTCAAGGCTTACGCTGGGTACGCTTTACGTTAGGGAGATCGAGCTCAGTGAATCAGAACCAAAGTCCTTTGAGACAGCTTGATAATGGGGTAAGTGGAAGAGAAGAGGATGATGATGTTGAAATGTTAATTCCAGTCTCTGATGTAGCATCAGACTTTGACATGAATGACTGTTCAAGACCTCTACTTGATCTCAGCTCAGATCAAGGACCAGGGCTTAGACAGCCTTACAGTGCAACACATCACGGTGTAAGGTCATGCAGTCGAGATGGTCCCTGTGAGAGCTGTGGCATCGTACACACTGCCCAGATACCTGACACTTGCTTAGAAGCAACAGTGAAAAATGAAACTAGTGACGATGAGGCATTATTACTCTGCTAGGTACGGATTGTTTAGGAAAGATTGTGTACAAGTTGGAGCAATATCTGTCATTGTTTTGTACTTCACAGTTAAAACTAGTTTTTAGTTTAAAAAAATCCAGGACAACGTTATGTTAAAACTATTTTAGCAACTGTGTGGTTGATTAAACATTTCTTATACTGGATGACTTTATGGAACTATTAGAGTGAACGTTTAATGGCTCTGAATACACAGTATGTGTATCCAGTATAATCTGATTACTCTTTAAACTGAAGTTATCCCAGTTAGTTTCAAATTTAGTTTATCCTGGTACTGTAGTTCAAAACAGAAACATGGCCGCTCAAGACTTATTTGGCTGCCTGTTTAACCCCGTATTAACAGGTGAATTTGTACAGAATTATTTTCCTTTAGGAATTGACTCTGTTGTATTATTGCCAACATACTTGTAACTTAATATACTAAATGCTGGTAAGGATTGTTAATGTAAAATATGTACTTTTCTTTGAGTTTATACATTTTGTCTAAATATTCTTGAATTTCATTATAATGTGAACTTATTTAAAGGGAGGAGAAACTTTCTCCAGGAACATTTTTTTCAGAAGTACAAAATGCAATGATTTGTGAAATTTAGATACAATAGATAAACTGATGGCAAAAGCTTTTATAGCACTGACTTCCCTAAACTGCAATCTAATATGGTACAGCCAATTAGTATGTAAAATCCCCAGTTGTTAGTCTTCCCAATTCGAAGTAAAAAAGGGCCGAAGATATTACAATATGCGTTAGTTCCTTAAATATCCGATATGTACAAATACACTACAGAGTAAGTTCCAACTGGTAATAGATCTTTCCCTAATACTGTAGGGTATAAAGCTTGTTTGGACTCAAGGGATTTGCACTAAAATCATATTAAGGTCTCTAAATGAGCTTAGTGCACAAGCACTATCACTTTAAGTACTATTATTGTCTAATATTGCAATGGCTATATATTTCCCATGGCTCTTTTCTTGGGGTGTTGCATTTTTGTTGCAATCGAATTTGCTTTACTAATTCCCTATTTATTCATTGTATTTAAAAACTGGTTTACTTGGTTGCAGACTGGTTGTTTTTCTAAAAAAGAATCCCTTTCAGTGTATTTTTTTATGATACTACACGTTGGAACAAAACAGATCAATGGAAAAAGCTCATAACTTCCAATTTTGTGATAAGCAGGTTAATACGTGGCTACTGGCTTGACAACAAGAATCTACACCTTTTAAAAACAAAAATGTCAACTACTGTTTTATTTATTCTTTGCCAGTCTGTTTTTAGTAGGCTTAAAGATCCAGTATGAAATGTATTTGTGTGTGATTGTATGCTATTTATTAAATTTTAAATACTTTGTTGAATGTCATTTTAAAGCATGTTTAAAGTCTTGTGCATTTCTGTCGTGTTATGCTGTCAGGCAGAACTGACTAAAATGTTTTAATACGTATCAAAATTAAATTGAATTTTTGTTATGTTTTTGAGGTACTTTTAAAGATAAATCCAAGGTCTGTCTGGCTTTTTATTTTACTTTTTAAAAATCCTCATCTCTGAAGTACAAATCACATGCAGAAAAAAAACAAATAACCGAATGGATTCCAAAGTGTATATATCTTCTCCCTCTTCTCTTCATTCACAGACACTGGGATGAGAAAAATAAGTAATTTTACCATCTGGTTGATTTAATTCACAAGAGTTAGTAGGTAAAATCTGAGTTCAGGACACAGTTATGTAGATTTGTGCTTTTGAGGAGCTTATGTGCAATACAGTTGTAAAAGATTTTATTATAATAACCCATGCGGTTTCAAGTTTCAGAACAGATCACATCACGCTGGTACCAGTTCAGGTACAGATTGGCCCATAATTCCACATACCCAAGTAAAAGTCATCAATGGCCATTTTTATTCACATTGAATAATATCTAAATCTGTGGGTAATCTTTAGTCTGATTTCAGTGGCATTGCTTACGGAGCAGGCAATTTTGCAGTATGAACATGGTAACACACCCTGAAATACATGTGAACAGTATGTCCTGGTATAAAATACTGGGTTTTTAAACCTTCGTAACGAATTATCATTAGGAAGTGGTTACGGAAATGTTTGTCACTGAGGCAGATGCATTTTGAAGAAGAAGTCTTCACAGAATACCTTACATACATATGTAAAGTGATCTAAAGTGGTTCCATTAGATACCCCAAATAGCATGTACCTATGGACTCCATATTGCAGATGTAAAAAGAATACAATGTTTGATTTGTTTTAAAGGATAAATGCTACACATTAAACTGAGAAGTTGGATTTGATTGAGAATTTCGAAAATTGTAAATAAAATCCATATTTGTATGAGGCTTATTTGTCGCAGTGATTTTTTTCGTAGTGATTTTAAAGGGAGTGATCAAATCGCCTCTGATTAATACAGTACTGATTGGTTTTACCTTTTTTTTTTTTAAAACACAGTTCTTGAAGTCCTGTTACTTCCTTTCATTTTATTTTGGAGCTGCTTAACTAACATTTTGTTTAAATGATTCTTGCTTTGGCTCTGCATCAGTGCTAGTAACATTTTGAAAAAAAGTTGATGATTCACTGTGGAATTATTTTCTGTAATCACTTTCATCTGAAAGCTTTAAAGAATGTAGGTTATTGTGAGGTAATTTTTTCTCCTCATGTAAAGCTTTCTAGACATTGAAGGAGTTTGTCATTGTTCCTTTTCACTTATCACACTTTTTTTGGTCATCTGATTTGCACTGAAGTATTAAGGGGGCTGACTGAGCCTCTGATGCTACAAGAGCTTGTTTTGTTTCCAAAATCAAGTCCATTTTCAGTACAGTTCAGCAAGTATTGCTGATAAATCTTCTTTCAAATGATTCCCAGGAGATAACACTGGGATTAGTTATATTATCCGTTGTTCTGATTCCTGTCCAAATGCTGAAGCAGGAACTTGGGGCAGAGTTTGGATTCAGCCTAGGTAAATCCCAGTTCAGATTTGGAACACAGACTTTTTCAGTGAGTCTTCACGTTACATTCTTGCTGTAGGTCAAAGTTAATAACAGGTTTTCCTGTTAAGATGAGTTTTTGCTTCATTTGTGAAATGTGGATGTTTACTGCCCTGTTTGATTCCCCTGGTACTTTTCAACTGCTGCAGTCATCTTCTGGAAGTGTACTGCACATTTTCCATAAAACTTGTTTTAAGTCAACAGTTTTTCTGCACCTATGATGAGTGAGGTTGGGGGGGGTGGCTGTAATTTGTTTTGTTTTGGCTGTCTTTCTCTCTTCCTCTCATGTAAGTTTCTGAAACTAAGTAGTTGGTAACTAAATTCCACCAGGATATCACCTACAATTTAATTACTCAAAGTGGGATATGTTCTGAAAGCATGAGAATTAAGTCTGTCCCCTTGCTAAGTCACTAAAAGTTTGAGTAGGTAAGCAGATCAATTCTTAAAACTGTTCTTTTCTTTTTTTCCCTTTTCCTGTTTTGATATTTGTACGACTACTGTTGTTACCTATCCCTTATCCAAGTAAACTGAGTTCTAACATTTTAAATATAAGGCTTGTCTGCATATTGGAACTTCATACAGAGACATTTTATAGCACAACATTCTTTTCTTGTCAATATATTCATCCAGTTTAGGCTTCCATTCACATCCAGTACCACACTGTTGTGTATGTGATGAATAGTAGCCTGGGGAAGAGAAAGTAGTATTCACTAAATTGAAGTTGTATATAACAAGGCAGGTACACAAGACTTCCTCCACAACTGATAGGGTTAATGACACAAGCAGTATCATAGAAGCAATTTAAGTTAGTGATTCCTGATCTCACTTCAAGAAAGGACATTTGGGGAAAACCAACATTTACAGAACATAGCTAAACTTTGTGAATATCCTGGCACAGATTATTCAGTTTCTAATATCTTCCCCTGTGAAATCTTGCAGAAGAACTTAGCTCTCAGCATTAGGTCCTCCTTGTGACCACATTGCATGAAATTGTTGAAGTCAACAGAAAAAATACAATCTGAAAGAACTTTTCTTCACTTGCCTTGTTTGAAAGATTATTCTACATTATAGTTATCTTATATGCTGCTTCTATAAGTAAAGGGTAATGGGGTGGAAGACGGGAGGCAAAAAATAAATATAAAGAGGTAAGTCACTGTATTTTGATTTTGAATGACCAGAAGGTCTAAAGGAATAATTATAATCTGTAACATTATGCAATGTGTTTGTATTTGGAGATGAGCAATGGTAGAAGAGACACAGACCAGCCCAAAATAAAGCAGAATAAGTGTTCTCGTTCAGAGGGGCCCTCCTAGCAAATAATGTTTTCTTATGCAAAATGTAAAGGATAAGTGAAGAAGCTAGTTTAAAAGAGTAAGAAAAAGATCCACAAAATAAGGATATGTTTGTAGATGTTACCCAGCAGGGTCTGGTGTCTTGAGTTCAGAGGAGCAATTTCAGATTTTGTCACAGCATTGTTGACTTGTGATGTTACAGAGGTATGGCAGAACAATTAACAGAATTCATGCTTTTGTGACAAAATAGTCGTGTTTCTGAAAGTCTGTCAACATAAATGCAGAAATAATTTTTTGGTGTTTCTTAAGGTGTAGAAGATTCAGTAAGAACAGCTGGTAAAGTTTGCTGAAAGTGGTATCCTTTCTGTTAATTTTCTTACACTGAAAATCTGGTTCATGATCCAGTCTGCTCTCAATGGAGGGAAGTTGCCAAAAATGGAAAATACAGTTAACAATACATCTTCATTAGCTGTGCTTCTCCAGTGCTCAACATCAATCTCTAGTTCCCTTAACAAAGTATCTTCACTGTTTGTCCCAAATTCTATTTGTATCTCATGTATTTTGAGATACATCTCTGCTTCACCATCTTTTATTTGAAGCTCAATGCCAGTAAAAACTTTTGGGTTAAGAAAGAGATAAAGAGTGCATGAAGATAAGAGCGTTTTTCAGACATAGGGTATCATAGGAAGGATGTGAAAACAGAAACAGAGAGAGGATAAAAGTAAGACGGGATAATTACACCAGAAGATAGAAATGAATAAGTAATGCTGGGAGGTAGAAATTAAAGTCTCCATGGGAAGAAGGGTGAGTGTATGTCTCAGAAGATTTAGACTAGATTGTGTCTTTATTAAAATGACTTGTAGGTGACGTCCTGTAAGTCTTCTGGAAGATCCCAACCTCAGTTTTCTGTTTCTTGCAAACCTATTCTTTAATTTGCTGAATTATTTGGTAAATAAACGACAAGGACTGGATTTTCTTCAAGGTTCTTTATCTTAAATCAATTAAATTATTAGGTTACTTAGAAGTCTCTTTGATCATACTTCTACGATAGCCACTCTAATCAAGACATCCCCCTGTAGAGATTTACAGGATTATTTGCTTTGCTGCAGACCACAAAAACATTAGCCTAAGATGCAAGTTCAAGGTTGCAATGGATGGCTTTCTGCTATGTCTCTCAAATGACTGAACTACTATGTGATATTTTAGGATGAGTAAACATTACTCAACAGGAAACTCCTCTGCGTAGTGCAGAGTTAGGCACCGACTACAAAACAGAGATTTGTATTGAACTGTGCAAAGTGAAGGGCAGAAAGAGTAAAATGTTTTGTGGGTGAGTGAAGGTTGCAATGCCAATCAGGGGCCAAAGTCCCTGTTGCAGCAGCAAGTACTCAATGATAAATAAGAATACACGGCTAGTTGTCTTCTCACAGTATTACAGGAATTATTTCTATCCCACAAGTGATATTTCATGCCTTTCTGTCCAGGGACAGATGAGCTCTGAAATATCAAATATTTACCAAATTTACATAAATGCAGACGAAGCGAGATTATCTTGTTTGTCCAAATGGACAAAATAAAAGGACTGCTTAGACAGAATGTCATTATCTATTTAATGTGTTCAAAACCACCTATGGGATAGATTCAGTTTTCTTATGCACAACAGTATAAGGTCTTGACTCTCAATTTCCTTGCCAGTTTGTGGGATCAGCAGCTCTGAGCTGATCTTGGGAGTTACAGGTAGGAAGGTTTATACGCTTAAGAGCAGGATCCACAAAACCAAAATTAGCCAGGAGGAAAACTCAGGAGAGGAAGTGGAGCTCAAGCCCAGTGCCTTTCAGAACCTCTAGAGATGAGTAGGATTTTGAGCCATGCTATTCTTCATGCCTTTAGGTGTCCCCAGCTCTTTCCTGCACAACACACACAAAAAAGGGAGTCGAATATCCTGAAAGCTTACCACAACGTGCTGTGGTGTGGTGGGCCTGTCTTCAAATTTCCCTCTGCTCTGTCTGAAAGAAGGATTCAAGCAGGAACAGCTCACCACTACCCCACAAGCAGACTTGGGGGGTGATGGACCGGATCTGTCATGTAGAAATTCATTTTGTAGAAATAACTAAATATCCATTGGCCAGGGAGAAATACTAAGAAAACTGACCGTTTTCAATTGATTGTTTGGGCACTGAGTGGGAACATTCTGCATGAAGTCTATGCCAATAAATGCTTAACTTGTTGACACTGTTCAACTCAAAATCATTAACTATTTAGTGGGGCAGGCATGTGAGCTTGACTGCTGCACCCCATGGGCACCCAAGGAATGAGCCTCTGTCTTTGCAACCCTCTGTCCTCGGTTAACAAATGTCACTGCATTTACATCAAGTGAAACTTTTGTATCTGAGAGGCATCCATCTCAGATCCCCGGCAGCCCAATTATTCAGGTGCCTATCTGCACAGTGGGAGAAATGGGTTTGCTGTCTCAGCAGTAGCAGAGATTCAAATTATACCCATTATCCCACTTCAGTGCCCACCTGGACATATTTTCTTTCCTTACTCTCTAGTAGTCACAGCTCCTGCCTTAGAGGACCATAACTTGACTTCTTCCTGGGCCTTTCTTCCCTTGTTCTTCGTCTGACTAATCATATAGCAGAAATTCAAATGTTCCTGGCTCATTGATATCATTATGATTATTGAGCCAGTATTGCTGTCTGAATTCTCATCACTGCCATTTTACCAGCTTTAAATACAGATGACGTGGTTGGTGCAGGTTACCCTTTCCTGCCCATCCAGTGCTCTGTGGGTAGCCCCAGGAGTCTTGGGGAATTTCACTTTCTGTTGTTCTTATTCTCTGCTCTTCTTTTCTGAATGAGTTTTAGCCTTTACTATTGCTGTGTGATGCAGTGAACCCCCATGGGTCTCTGTCCTGAAAGCACAAAGGTAAGGCACAAGAGGAGACATTTTGGGACAAACAGATACAAAAGCAAACTTCTGGTACTGCTCTCCTACCCACTTGGGAGAAGGAAGTGGGTCCATCATCCATGCTGATGGGAAGGTGAGCACTTTCACAGAATCACAGAATCGTCTAGGTTGGAAGAGACCTCCAAGATCACAGAGTCCAACCTCTGACCTAACACTAACAAGTCCTTCACTAAACCATATCACTAAGCTCAACATCTAAATGTCTCTTAAAGACCTCCAGGGATGGTGACTCAACCACTTCTCTGTGCAGCCCATTCCAATGCCTAACAACCCTTCCAGTAAAGAAGTTTTTCCTAATATCCAACCTAAACCTCCCCTGGTGCAACTTTAGCCCATTCCCCCTCGTCCTGTCACCAGGCACGTGGGAGAATAGACCAACCCCCACCTCACTACAGCCTCCTTTAATGTACCTGTAGAGAGCGATAAGGTCGCCCCTGAGCCTCCTCTTCTCCAGGCTGAACAATCCCAGCTCCCTCAGACGCTTTATAGTGTGCCACATCGAGTTTCATTTGTCTAAACGTCTTTTTGGTAGCATATATGTGCATGGCCCTCATAGACAATATTCTGTCTTTTGAAGGCATCATCGTTGGCCTGAAGGAGGTTGAGGGGATGAAGATGCTCGTGTTCAGCAGGCTCAGGGACATAGTGAAGCAGTGTCACTGCTAAGTAAGCCACCCTGTGTTACTGGAGAAGTGGGAAGGCCCATACAGCAGGTGTCCCTGGGGTGGTGCAGGACAGGCGATGCTAGAGACGAGCTCCTGCCCTCTTCCAAAGGGAGGCTGTCCCCAGGACTGCGCCTCTCGCATGGTGTACATTCATATTTATCCTGTGCTGAGGGCAGAAGGAAGGATGCAAGCTGAAAATGAGGGGCAGAGAAAGCTAAGGTGCGGGGAGGGCACTGCATCCAGAGTGGTACGGAGGAGGCAGTGTTGTGTCCATGGGGAAAAGGAAATTAAAAACAATATAAACGTGAGATGCAAACCGATTGTAAGGCAGTAAGAGTATTTCTAAATAGGTACAGTGTGGTTCTTCCCTTTTCTTTGTCCAAGTTTTCAGATCATTTTCTCCCCACTTTACTTTTACTTTCCCACCTCTGCCTCTGGGCCGAGGCGTAAGCTGCCCTTCCAGCTGGGCTCATGACAGCCCTTTTCCCAAAAGCCCTCTGCCAAAGCCTCTCTTTCCCTCCTCCCATGGCCCTCCCGGCCCAAGGGGCCACCACCACCCCCGTGCCCCAGCCGAGGTCCAGTTACGGGGCCCAGCAGGATGGGGCCATGGGCCATGGCCGGGCGGGGCCTGCCGGCGGTTGTGTGGGCAACAATGCGGGGAGGGTGGGGGGAGAGCACGGAGCAGCTGCCCTGAGCACAGCCGGTGGGGACAGCAGGGGCAACGGGGGAAGCAGGGACGATGGCGCAAGGCAACAGCTACCGGAAGATCGTTTTCATGTGGTCCTTTGACAGTGGCCATGTGCCCCCGGCGATTGAGGACAAGGTGAGGAGAGGCCTCAGTGGTGCCCAGAACCCCCGCAGGGGCTGCCATCTTCCCCCTGCCAATGGCCATTGTGTTTCTCTGAGTACTGGCATTTGGGAGGGGGAGCTGTGCTTGGGTCCCCAGGGTTGCGGGCCTGTTCCCTAAAGTATCTTCTAAAACGTGACTTGGGAACGGCTGCTGTTGGCCTGTGCCCTCTGGAGGGGACTCAGGTGGCCCCCAGCACGTAGGGCTGTGGTGACTAAAGTGAAGCTTGGTCCCTGCTGCCCTGGGCTCTCAAGGCCCCTCTACTTGGTCCCACAGACTCCTCAGCCACCCCCATGGAGAGCTCAAGTCACCCTTAGGCTCCCCAGCCAGAGAGCTCAGGCCACCCTTGGGTGCTCAAACACCACTGCATAGAGCTATGGTCACCTTTGGGCAGCACAAGTCCGTGAACAGCCAGATTTCCCAAATGGCCCATCATGTTTCAAACATGTGCACAGGGCAGGGCTGCAAGCAAGTGCCATGAGAATCCAGCTGGACTCTCCTGAAAGCCCGCCTCCCCCTTTCCCAGGTAAAGAGAACTACAGCAGAAGTGGCCAGAAGCAGGCTGTCTGCTTCAGCTCACTGCACGCCCTTGATCACTGGTGCCTCCCCAAAGGCAGTAGGTAGGTGGAGCTGCCAAAGGCCAAGGGGGCAATTCCTCTGATTTCTGTTTAAATAACCCTGTGTGTTGTGTGCTTAGGGCCACTTTCAGATAGCACACGGCTCTGCGAGAAGGGTGGGCAGTGAGGTCCTCTCCAGCAAGAGCAATTTTCTGAGCTGAGTCTTATCATCGCCTTCTAGGCTCCCATGCCAAAGCAGAGACTTCTCATCAAAGGGGGAAAAGTTGTGAATGATGACCAATCTGTGGAGGCTGATGTGTATGTGGAGGATGGAATTGTGCAGCAAGTGGGACCAAACCTAAACCTCGAGCCCCCCACTGGACTCACCGTGCTGGATGCGACTGACAAGCTGGTGATCCCTGGAGGCATCGATACTCATACGCACATGCAGTTCCCTTTTATGGGTAGCAAGTCAAAAGATGACTTCTATACAGGCACAAAGGTGGGTGTGTGCAACTATGTCAGTGCACATATGCATGTCTATGTGTGCATCTGGGCTTCCTTGGAGGAGTGTCTGCTGGCTATGTATATTAGCGCTAACAGAGAGAATAGAGTATCCATCAAGCACAGGCAATTGTTGCTGTCCCTTGGTTGCGCTGTTGTAATAAGCAGTCAGGGTACCCAGAGGTCCACCTTCCACTAGCATGTTATTTGGGTTCCTTCAGAGACCTTGCTATCTGCAGGTAGCAAGTGTAAAGAACAGTCATTTAACTTGGCTGTCACCATGCCAAATGCAACTTGCCTTCATATGAGCTTCATACTTTTCTGATCAAAGGTTAACCTAAAGCAACAGTTTAACTCCCCCGGTGTGTTGGGAGCACTTCTGTGGTAATCTGATCTTTCTCTGTTAGCTTGAGGGAATGTAAGTTTTTCATCTCTCATTCACTTCTCTACTTAGTGTTTCAGTGAACACTGAGTTCAAATATGCTTTCTAAAAGTAACTCATTTCTCCCAGTTAAGTTCTTTGGAGTTCTTTTTTTCAAATTTTTAGCTGATCTCATTATATTAGCTGCATTAGCAGTATATTACCTAATAGTATTAACAGTGCATCATCTCTATACAGTAAAGATACTCATACAGAGCTCCCTGAAATTTGTAAGCTATTTTTGTGAAGTGCTTTGCTGTACAGGCTGAAATCCTTTGCCCACAGAAGGGATCACATTGCCCTGTGAAATGGCTTGTCTGTTAGCCAGCATCCTCAGAGAGCCAGTTATAACCTTCCCCTCTCATGGCAGAACTGAGGTTTGCTAAGAATGAGAAAAAAATTGTCCCTTCTAACTAAATAGTTTTCACTGATTTTTTTTTTCTGTTGTGCAAAATACTTATTTGCCTACTTGAAATAAGTTAAATTGTTCTAGTTGAAATAAGTTAAATTCAACTCATTTTATTAAATGTTGTGATGTGGAAACCACAAAAGTCTCACAAGCCTTTCAACTTCGCAGTCCTGCTTAGACTGACCCTATTCTTCAACAGGAAATTTTATTTCTTTCCTGCCCCACCATGTTATGAGGGTTTGAGATGGATTGTCTAAGTGGATTATTTGTATATTTTCATACTCTAACAAAGATTTTGATTTTTTTGTGTGTGTCACCCAGAGTACTGGAGGGAGAACTACAAATGACCTGTATGTTGTCCTTAAGTTGCTGTCATGTTTCTTTCAATAATAGTATTTACTCCAACTCAAGATAGATTTGCTGATGTTACTGCTGTTATTTGGAACAGAAATATTTTACACTGCATAGCTTTAAGGACTAGAATTATTCTTCTGAATGCACAGGGAAGTTATGGTAGCTCATTAAAATAGGGTGTAATTATTCAGCAAAACTTTGACAAAAATTATTTTGTCCATCACAGTAGATCTTTTCTACCATAGGTAAATGGCTTCTCTGCCAAACATATCATGTCTCTCCAAGTCAGACATAAAATGGGATAGAAAAAGGAAAAATACACTACTGAATCTCCACCTCCAGAACCGATAGCTGGAAAAGGATTTTAAAATTGATCATTGCAGGTTTTTTCCCACACTCAGTATCTTCCTTAGCTATCTGGTAGAAATGAGGGAACCTGTTATTATATGGGCCTCACAACACATTTTAGTTATTGAAATGGCTTCCACAAGCAGTTTTTGGTCTTCACACTGCTTTTTGTGATAAATGGATAGAAAGAAACCCCAAGTCCACAATGTCTGTTCTGCTTGTCTACAGACATCACAACTTAGGTTTCCTGGCTGAATACAGTGCAGAATTAGATTTTTGGAATACTTACTTTACATGATTTACAGTACAGAAATATATACCTTTTTTTTTTCCTTATTTTTTTCATTTTGTGGAACAAGCCTTTCTTTCTTCTTCTCTTTGAAGACCATTCTTTAAAGTGCCTCCATTGACATTAAAGAGAATCAAAGATTCAGACTAACTCAAATTTAGGTGCCTATGCTATGAAATCCCAAATTAGGAGAGATGAATTCCTTGCTAACTTGCAAAAAGAAAGTAATAATTTGAATTAGCATGTAGGGTTTTTTGAATAATTATTTGCATTGAAGGCATTTGGCACAGAAGCTCTAAAACACAGACTGCATACACAAAACAGTATGTCCTTAGTCACTTGGGTGACTAATGGAAGATTCTAGATCCAATCTAGTGATCAGATGTCACAAAGTTAGATATTGGATTAGATTCTTGACCCAGGTCAAAGTGTGGAAAGTGTTCCGAGTTGTTTACCCAAGGTTGTTATCTAACAAATATCTTGGCAGGAGACTCATAGAGACAAAGTGGTGTTCCAACTATCACAGAAATGATCGCAGTGATAAGCTAAGATTTATCCATTCAGTTGAATAAATAAAGGCACAGAATACTTCTATTCACAAATGTTATAGGAAAAAAGAGACTTTGGTAGGAATTGTTGAACCTGTGACTTTTTTTTTTTCCTTCAAGCTTACAAATTCGCTTTAAGTTTAAATCCCGTTTAACAATTAAGAAGCCAAGCTGTTTTATTAAAAATAAAAAAAAGAATGTCAGTTTGAAGATCTTTTCTTGGAGGCGGTGTATTGTTGAATTCATCACAGAATCATAAATGTTTATGTCATTCTCCAAACTTCTTTTTTTTTTTTTTTTCCGAATATACTGACATATTTGCAATTTTGCTTCTGATTGCTAAGTCAAGACAATTATTTGAAATGTACAGAACACAAGCATTTGTTACCAAAAAAAAAAAAGTCTTCACTTGCATGAGGGCAAGCCAAATATTTTTTTCATAATTGAAAGAAATATTAGGACTTTATAAAGAAGGATTTATGAGCTTTAACGAGACAGAGTCAAACAAATATCTTTTAGAGAAAGAAGGAAGAAACTGGTTGATTTAGAAACAGAATAAAGTAGCTTGAATTTAAACTGTGAGTATTTTGATCTGAATAGATTGTACCTGTTTTGCAAAGGGATGTTGTTCAGAGCAATAAGACAATTTCTCTGACTAATTTTTAAGAGAGCAACAATTGCAATGAAGAAATTGCCTTACTGTATTCACTTCCTCTAGTCCAGGATCTGGTTTCTGACAGTGACTACCAAAGCTCCTTCAAAGGAATAAAAAGTTGTATTCAATTGTCTGTAAAGGACAGTGAAAGTTCCTCATTAAAAAGCAATTTTAATCCTCATAACTAATATGAAATAAGATTTTATGTACTTGCAGATATCTATTTGGAGGCTGTAAATATCTTGGCCTTTTTGGAAATTTGCTGTGCGGTTTTCCAAAATAGTACCCTGTCAGTAACAAAAATAATTTCAAAACACTTTTTAAATCCTTCTGGTGTTAGACAGGAGTTTGGGGATTCTCATACTGGATTTTTAAACTTCTTTTTTTTCCTTTGTGTATCTGTCCCTTAATGCTTTTCTGTTACACAGGCTTGTTTTTTTCAACTAAGTAGACTCTGAGTAAGCATATCTCAGGTTGTTTGTTGTCTTTTGGTGCTCTTTCTCTGTGATCCCATCTGCTTAAGAATACTCACTGATGCATGCTGCTGACTCATTTCCAAATCTTCGATAGGATTATAAGTGCAAAAACTTCCTTCTCAAAGGAACATCCTTCTCAAAGGAACCAAAATTAATGTCAACAATCATTTTGCAAGTTCAGACTTCACTCAAGAAAACTGCATTGACTTTTGGCTTTTCGGTGTATCAGTATGTAACTGTTAGACAGGGAATCAGAGAGGGTGGGAGGAACTATGCATTTTTCTTGCTGATTGCTAAATATTAACTTTTTTCTTTCAGGCTGCTGTAGCAGGAGGCACCACTATGATCATCGACTTTGCCATTCCTCAGAAAGGCTCCTCTCTTATTGAAGCTTTTGATTTGTGGAAAAGCTGGGCAGACCCAAAAGTCTGCTGTGATTATGCATTGCATGTGGCAGTTACATGGTGGAGCAACAAGGTAGACACAAACACTGATCTTCAGTTCCCTGAATTCATACCATGTCTGCCTTGAATAAGTCCTCAGGTGGTAAATGTAGTTGCCTACAGTGTTATAGTTAGTGCATTTTTCTATGTGCAAACTACATTTGGAATAGTCCACACTTTATAAAAAGTATGTGTATTTGAAAAGTCTGCAGATAACCTACATCCTTGGATAATATTGCATGAGGTTAAAGGAAAAGGAAGCAGGTTGTGCAAAGTCAAGACCAACCAGACCAAAAAGGACAAGAGTTTGTTTGTTTGTTTTTGGTTTTTACCTGAATATTCAATAATCTACATTCATGTTAAGTCTCAGGATTGGGGTAGGGATGATGTATTAATAAGGGTATATATGAAAAATATGGCAATTTTATTTGCAAAGGAAGAATTTTATTCCTCAGTGACTGCAGTAATAATTTCTTAAAGTAAAACAGAATCAGAGGCAAGAATTTCTTAAATGTGAGATTATCCAGAAAATCTTTTCGGAACTTAAGTATGGGAGAATCATCCTCATTGTGTGAATGTTTGCTGATTGCCTGAAAGCTTTACTGAGGAAATGAACTTTTCATGTACTTGACCGATGTTATACAAGACCACTTAGAGAACTTGCATCGGTCATAAATATACTTAGTAAATTCCATTTTTAAGTATGAAGTATGAGTACTTCCTCTATTTTTTTTATTTTTAAAATACGTAAACCAAAGCCTTCACTCTGCAAACTCTCCATCTTTGGTATTCTGTGCACTAAACAGACTGACTCCAGGTTCTAGCTTAAAGCAAAGACATGCAATAAATTCTCCAATGAAGTTTGAGGAATAAGCATTTGAAATAGCCTTAGTAGAGAAAAGTGGAATTACACTGAAAATACTAGTCAAACGAGGGAAGTGTAAATCAGCGAAATGCTCTGTTTTGTGTTAAGAAGTTTAACTTCTGCTTTTAAAGGCCAAGACTGAAAAAATAAAAAGTTCTGATGTTTTGTAGCCATAAAAGACCTGGATAAAGTAGCTGAGGAGTTTGGTATATCATACCCTTCTCATTTGCTATCAAATCCTCAGGATTTGAAGTCTTGGTTATAATCATACATTCTTTAGAATGCCTTCCTTTAGTATTAGTAATTTGTGATTAAGAAAATAAGTGAAAAAGAAATGCTTTTTGCTTCCACCTTTATGCCAGAGTAGGGTCTTATGTCCAGTATTTATTTTTTTTGATAATTTCCACTAAAGCTAATGCTCCCACCCCTCTCCCAGGTGAATCCCCAATTTTTTCTTTTTTTTTTCTTTTTTTATTAATGTCTCACCTTTCTTGGGCAGATCCAAACATATTATTAGAGAAAAGATGAAATACAACGTTTTACTTTTTCAAAAGAAACACATGGAAACTGTAAGAGCATCATAGATGCACACCAGGTACTGTCACCATCATTTTGATGGGAAGGAAGAGCCAAAGTTAGTTAATAGATAGTTCTACCTAACTAACTGCCCAAGAAACCTTTGGGCTAAAATCTACATTGTTCATTCTTCCTTGGGATATACAATTGTGTTTCACAAACTCAAGCAGAAACAGGGAATCTTATCAAGAAGTGCACATAGGAAAGAAAGCAGGCTTGCATATAGAGTTTTGGAGCTGTTTAATTTAGGGACAAAATATTTCAAAAGGCTGTGTGTGTGTCATTTAGCATTAGAACACAGCTCTAGAAGATAAGAACTTTTCTGTCACTGTCATTTGTCAGGAGACTGTTAGGATTCAATTCTGAAAATCAAATTTTTACATATCTTTATGCTCTGTGTTATAGGTTGGATAATAGTTGTTGATATTGGACAGAGTGTTTTCAATATCAGGAGGTTTTCACTGGAATAAAATTATACTTCACTGTCTTTTTAAAAAAGCATTCCTTTCCAATCACTTTGTACCTCCAACATCTGCACTATAGTTGGGCTGGTTTGTATACTTTGAGAAGCAATTTGATGCAAGAGGAATAGTATAAATCAGCCTTTAAATGTGCGACTTGGACTGTTAGGACTGAATATATGTTTGATGGGTGTGTAAAGGAGAGGTGCCTGGAGACTAGAGGATAGCCAATGTCATCTTCAAGAAGGGCAAGAAGGAGGATCCAGGAAACTACAGGCCAGTCATTCTCACCTCTGTCCCTGGAAAGGTGATGGAACAGCTTGTTCTGGATGCCATCTCCAAGCAATTGGAAGAGAAGAAGGTTATGAGGAGTAGTCAGCATGGATTCACCAAGGAGAAATCATGCTTGACCAACCTCGTTGACTTCTATGATGGCATCACCAGCTGGGTAGATGGGGGGAGAGCAGTGGATGCCATCTACCTTGACTTTAGCACGGCTTTTGATACTGTCTCCCACGACATCCTTCTAAGCAAGCTGAGAAAGTGTGGGATAGATGAGTGGTCAGTAAGGTGGGTTAAGAACTGGCTTACTGGCTGAGCTCAGAGGGTGGTGATCAGCGGTGCAGAGTCCATCTGGAGACCTGTGACTAGCTGTGTTCCCCAGAGGTCAGTGCTGGGTCCGGTCTTGTTCAACATCTTTATCGATGACCTTGAAGAGGGAATAGTGCCCACCCACAGCAAGTACGCCGATGATAAAAAGCTGGGAGGAGTGGCCAACATGCCAGAAGGCTGTGCTGCCATTCAGTGAGACCTGGACAGGCTGGAGAGCTGGGCAGGAAGAAACCAAATGAGGTTTAACAAGAGCAAGTGTAGGAGTCCTGCACCTGGGAAGGAACAACCGTATGTATCAGTACAGGCTGGGGGATGACCTGCTGAAGAGGAGCTCTGCGGGGAAGGACCTGGGGGTCCTGGTGGACATCAGGTTGACCATGAGCCAGCAGTGTGCCCTGGTGGCCAAGAAGGCCAATGGGATCCTGGCATGCATTAAAAGGAGCGTGGCCAGCAGGTCAAGGGAGGTGATCCTCCCCCTCTACTCTGCCCTGGTCAGGCCTCACCTGGAGTACTGTGTCCAGTTCTGGGCTCCCTGGTACAAAAAAGACAGGGATCTCCTGGAAAGAGTCCAGCGGAGGGCCACAAAGATGATATGGGGCCTGGAGCATCTTCCCTATGAGGAAAGGCTGAGAGATGTGGGTCTGTTCAACCTTGAGAAAAGAAGACTGAGAGGGGATCTTATCAATGTTTATAAATACCTAAAGTGTGGGAGACAAAGGGATATGGTCAACTCTCTTTTCAGTGGTTTGTGGGGACAGGACAAGGGGCAATGGCCACAAAATGGATCACAGGAAGTTCCACACCAACATGCAAAAGAACTTCTTCACAGTAAGGGTGACGGAGCACTGGAACAGGACGCTCAGGGAGGTTGTGGAGTCTACCTTTCTGGAGATATTCAAGGCCTGTCTGGACGCCTACCTGGGCAACCTGCTCTAGGGAACCTGCTTTGGCAGGGGGTTAGACCCAAAGATCTCTGGAGGTCCCTTCCAAACCCTACAATTCCATGATTCTGTGATTCTATAACGGCTTGTTGTTGCTTCATACTTTAAATTTCTTTGTAGAAAGTTAACAGGTAAAATTTTATATTGCTGTTTTGTGAGAATTGCTGACTGTCTTTCAGGTGAAGGAAGAAATGAAAAGTCTTGCTGAGAACAAAGGTGTCAACTCCTTCAAGATGTTTATGGCCTATAAAGATGTATACATGCTCAATGATGAGGAATTATATGCAGCCTTTTCCTGCTGTAGGGAACTTGGAGCAGTTGCTCAAGTCCATGCAGAGAATGGCGACCTAATTGCACAGGTAAGCATTTGTCATTTTATCCATCAAATTCAGGAATATGACTAGTGCTGTTATCTAAGCACTTCAATAGATCATTGTAACATAGGGAAAGGCTTTTTCCCCTATTTAACTTCCAGGGAACTAAAGACAAACATCTTGGCCAAAATCTCAAATGATGCTTGTGGTGGGCCAAGAAATTGTAAGCTGGAGTACTGGGTTCGGAACAGACAGGAAGCAAATGGGCCTGTTCTAATGAGTTATACTTGCAGAATAACATACATACTTGCAATATAATATATATATTTGGCTGATGAAGAAAGCATCAATCAGAGACTGACCATGGGCCAGGTTGAAGGGGGAACACTTGGACAAGCATTTACATGTCAGGTGTATGATACCTGGTTTTATACCTGGTCTCTCCAAACATAGTCAGGACCAAATCCAGAAGTACAGAGGAAGTTTCTCTGGGCACAAAAGTTCAAGGCCCCTTTGTGCACGGACAGCCTCACTTCATACTTGATGCTAATATCTCAGTGATAAGTAGAGGTACTTGGAGTACACGTACAGTCTGATATCTTTGAGTTTCTTCTACTATTCTAGTCAAAAGTGCTTTGACTCTGACCATGTCCCATAACAGAAATGAATTTATTGCAAAGTAATCCCAAATCAGCCAAGCATAAACTCCTGTAATAATACAGGGACAAAATCTTATGCCTCTTTAAACCTCAGAGCCTCATTCAAGAGGCTCTTGATGTGTATCTTTGTGCTTAGTAAGGATCTTTCAATTTTTTTCTAAAGAGGGGTTAGTATTGTCATCTCAGTTACTGGCTATGATCATTTTTGATACACAAATTGATACAGAATTAGGATTTTCAAAAGCAGTGATTTACCTTTGAAAGCTAGTGGAGCATATTCTCTCAAGTCTTAGTCATTCTGAAATCTGTATTTTTTGAAGGATACAGTGGATTTCAGGTAACACAACAATAACTCCTCTGAAATTGAAAATATCCTAACTGACTTGTTCTTTCTCAAACTAACTATAGTGTCTGGTCTAGGATCCATTTGGCTGGTTACACGTTCATGACACCATGGTTGCACTTTAACTGACTCTTAAATATTTTTTATGTCCAGAATTCTAAGAAGTTACTGTCAATGGGAATAACTGGTCCTGAAGGGCATATTCTCTCACGTCCAGAGGAAGTCGAAGCTGAAGCTACGCAGAGAGCGATTACCATAGCAAACGCTGTAAACTGTCCCCTTTTTGTTGTCCATGTAATGAGTAAATCTGCAGCAAGAGTGCTAGCCAATGCACGAAGAGAAGGTAAAAGTCCTAATTCATTTGTGCTTTGACCATGGCATTAGAGGAAGGGGCATTAATGTCCTACTTAGCATGGGTGCCTTAACCCTCAAAATATTGGTGTACTTGGAACGGGATGTTTAAACTGTGTACGTTTTGAGGCCCAAGGGGAGCTAAGCAGTATGGCAGAACGGCAAATGGTATTGAGCCTTTCCTTCTCCCCAGAACAACCTTTTTGTCCTTCATGCTATATCTCCACAGTTGAAGTGATGGACAGGACAGCATTGCATTAAAAATTATATGACCAGTCCAAGACAATATATGCATTGCTATTCCTCTCCCTTGAGTTATAGTCTTCAAGCCTTTACCAGCCATTTAGGTGAGAAGTTCTGCAACACCAACCACTCCATGTTTTTACAGACAGTGTCATTATATGACCAGGACTCCTATTCACTAGGCATTTAGAAATCATGGTGATGTTGACAGTGTCCAAAAGTATTAATTCCCTCCAGGGAAGGGTTTCTCCAGTCATACGCTGCGGGGTTCATAAATAGTTCTGCCAGCCAGGGGAGCCTGACCCTCTTGGCCAGCTGTTGGGCAGGCTGAAAGCAGTCTGTAGGCTGTAGGGATTCAGGTTTTTCTACGTGCTCATCTATCTGTAAGTTCACCCAGAGCTGCCTGTGGAACAACAGCACTATGAGGGGACATTATGTGAGCGGAATGAGTAGGACAGAGGCTGTGATTTAGGGGGCTGGAGTCCTTATGGGTTATCTGTCCCTGTTATCTTTTCATCTGACCTTATATGAAATGCATACAGATCTCGGTTTCCTCATTTCTGGACTTTAGATAATACTTTTGCTAGCAGCATACATAGATTATTAAAGCTAAAATGCAGAGTCTGATATCTTGGACAACAGTGCAATCAACACCAGTCTGACATTATTGTGCTAAAATAGATGGATACGTTTATGTGGAATATGTATTGATCATGACTTTTATACTAAGATTTTTCTGTAATTCAAGTTTATAAAATAATCACCAGCATATTGTTTAGAAGCACATTTTTTGGTACTGTGCTATGTTAGATTTCTCCACTAGATGACAGTGCTGCTGGTAATGTGGATTGTATCCATACATTTACTGTTCATTGTACACCCATAGGTGTGGTGACGTTAACTACAAGAAGATGTAACAACACTTAAAATACTCAGATTAAAGACAAAACACTGGCTGTGAACATAAAATACCTAAGACAGGAGGTGGTGGTTTATAACACAGTAATCAAGTAAAAAATTCTATGCTGATAGTAAATACTCTAAAATATTGTTAGGCATAGGAATAGTCTGCAGTGCCAGTATGATAAATGACTTTATATCAGTATGCTTCTTCGGTGTTTAAAAAGAAATTGAAACGACTTATGCTTATTGTTTTGCAAATTGCATTTAATAGCTTCCTGGGTTCATACAGTCAAAATTGTCAAATGCTTGCATTTATGCATCACAACATATAACATCTTACCATAATTAATTTCTATTCTCAAGGGGGTATATATTTTAGGAAATAGAAGTCTAGGATTGATTAAGAAATTTGAAGAGAGAGCTAATGTACAACAAAGATAGGTAAAAACAGTTATAGGTTTTAGTGAGACTGAGCTGTTTGTTGTCCACTATTGTTGTAAATTTCAGAAAAAGTTATTTTCCATTATTCAGTTAAAAGTGGTATTTCAAAAAAAAAAAAAAGTAAATTCTCGAGGTGCTGTATAAATGATATAAATAAAACTGGCAAAGTATTGTCAGCAGATGGAGAGAGGTGATCCTTCCCTTCTACTCAGCACAGATGAGGGCACACCTGGAGTACTGTGTCGAGTTCTGGGCCCCCCACTATAAGAGAGAAACAGACATACAGGAGAGAGTCCAGTGGAGGGCTACCAAGATAATCAAAGAACCAGAGCACCTCTCCTAAGAGGAGAGGCTGAGAGAGCCGGGGCTGTTCAGCCTGGAGAAGAGAATGCTCAGGGGGATTTTATCAATGACTGTAAATATTCAAAGGGAGGGTGCAAAGGGGACAGGTCCAGGCTACTTTCAGTGGTGCCCAGTGCCAGGACAAGAGGCAGTGGGCACAAACAGAAACATAGGAGGCTTATTCTGAACACCAGAAGCACTTCTTTACTGTGCAGGTGACAGAGCACTGGCAGAGGTTGCCCAGAGAGGCTGTAGAGACTCCCTCCTGGAAGATCTTCAAAAGCTGTCTGGACGTGGTCCTGGGCACCCTGCTCCGGATGTCTCTGCTTGAGCAGGGGTGGGAACAGATGGCCTCCAGAGGTCCCGGCCAGCCTCAGACATCCTGGGGTTCTGTATAATAAATAAATAAATAAATAAATAAAATAAAGCTGGGGTAAAGAAAATGGGGCGGGGTGGGGGGGGTGGAAAATGTCATTTGAAGTGATGGCATTTGTCTTCTCAAGAAACCACTACTCATGATGAGCCCTGCTTTATTGGGAGTGGACCTTAAAGTGGCCTTTCAATTCTTAAAGGGAGCCTACAGGAAAGATGAGCAACAGTATTAAACTAAAAGAGTGTAGATTTAGATTAGATATTAGGAAGAAATTCTTATGAGAGTGGCAGTTGAGCAGATTGTCCAGAGAAGCTGTGTATGCCCCATCCCTGGAGATGCTCAAGGCCAGGCTAGATGGGGATTTGGGCAACCTGGTCTGGTGGGAGGTGTCCCTGCCCGTGGCAGGGGGGTTGGAACAGGGGGGTTGGGCTTTAAGGTCCCTTCCAACCCAAACCAGTCTATGATCCTATGATTATTAGAGTTAGAGTCTGAAGGTCTGTTCCAGTTTTCTGAAGACGGAAAGCATAATTCTGTTACTTCAGTCGGCTCCGTCTCAGACCTTAAAGGCTAAAAACCAGTCATACAGACTGTACAGGAATACTAGTTCTTATACAGGATTAAGGAAACTTCAGGGGAATCCCTTGAGTTGCCTTCTTTCTCTCTCCTTCCCTCCATGCCAAAGTCCACTATGTCTGCTCTGCTGTCCAGCTGCACCAGTCAACAAGGGAAATCTCCAGACTGCAGCAGCATGTTTTTCAGGTACATCAGCAACAGCTACAGTGCTGCTGAATTCAGGAGAAAGTCCAAGATTTCCACATGTTGTGACTGTGTTGGAGAGGTAGAGGTTAACTCAAGCCCCCATCCTGTTCTTTTTTTGGGCCCTATGAGCCTATTTGCCAAAAGCAATTGTTCACCAGCTCTCCATTTGAGAGGGTCAAATGCAGCACCTCTCTGTGAGAACTGTGCTCGCTTGTTTCTGTCAGCTGTTTCTTCATCCCTCTGCAGAATGTGATCTTGAATTTTGCTAAAACAGGCAGAGGAACTGTTTGCTTCTGCAGAAGGGCTGACCAATATCTCTGTGTGCATGCCAGTCTTATTCTCTTGTGTGGGATGACAGTCTTATTTTCTTGTGTGGGAAGACAAAGAGGATCCTCTTTCTGTTATTTACTGTAAAGTCTTCCCTACAATGAGAAGGCAAGGCTGTAGCGAGCTGGTGCTGGGCAGTGCAGTTCCCTCTCCTCGTTAGGGCTGCCTGATGCGAATTTACCAGGGAGAACTAATGTGGCCCTGTCACCATTCCCTCTGCTAGTAATGCCGACAGGGCAGCAAGGTTAGTAAAATGTGATGTAGATATATGACTTATACTGCTTTCTACTTATATATGCTTTCATTCTAGATATGCTAAAGGCTAGGGATCATTCACGTCCATTTGCGCATTTAACTACACTGATACAGTTAAGGAAATAGGACTGTCTAGTGCAGACCAGAACAGGAGAGCAGAATCTTACTAAAAAGTGATTTTTTGTAAAAGGTTTCTCCCTTTAAATATATATATATATATATATACAAAAATATATATGTAGTCAGTTTTAAAAGTCCATACTTCACAATACCAGTCACAGTTTAGGCCTGGGGGGTGTACAGACTCTCAAGCTGATTCTGAGCGCAGGAATGCAACTGAAAATCCAGACCTTTTAGCTGGCTCATGCAGAACAGCTCAGGTCCAGACTGTAGAAAGTCTAACTGATGCAATGATGTGCCTGAGCCAATAAAGCCTGCCTTGCAGTCCCACTTCTTTCAGATCTTAGCTGGTTACTGAGTATCTTTGCCCCGTATGACTTTATCCTATGTCCTTCTGAAAATTTCACTAGAATAAACACACAGGGACCAGTTTTTCAAGCCTGTAAATTTTATTTATTTTTTCTCAAGATTATAACTCTTTCTGAGTTCTGGTAAAATAAATTACAGTTTTGTGTTCTTCTTTGTTATAAAACAATTTATATGAATATAGCTCTTGCCAGTCAGTTTCATGTGTAATGAAGAAGTCACCAAATCTGCAGTTATTTCCCAGAAGCTCAGAGATGTCAGAAAGACCAAACAGAAGAACACCCTTATTATTGCACCCTTCAGTCTGACTAGTCATGGCCCAGATGAAATGCAAGAAATTGCACAGTCAGCAGAATGTCCAGATATAGTCCATTGAAGCTGCAGTGTTCATACTCAAAGTCACTTGCGGAAATGGCTTGTACTCTTTCCCACTCATGGGAACAAGGAGGGCTGTTCAGGTCAAATTCTGACTGCAGAAATACCGTCATCACCTGCAGAACCTGAGCTAGGATCAATTCAGCATATACAGCTGTGAGTTTGAAGACTATCTTTTATTTTGTATGTCATGAAACTGATGTAAGAAATTATTTATGGAAACTAAACATTTATTCTCTTCCTACCATTATAACTTTTGACATTTATAGCTACGCCCTAATGATATATAGTTCAGGTTTGCTTTGTATGGAAGTTTCTTTAGCTTGTTCGGATGCTTTTAGGAAAGACTGCACACACAGACATACCCTCCTTTCTACTGACGTTGCTCATTAAAATCTGTCAAAAGCCTAACAGGAAAATAGAGGAGATACTGTGTATGTATGCAGAACTTTTTCTCTATCTATCTAGGCTTATGGCAGCCTTTCCTCAAACACTGTATTTGGAGTTGCCCAAGGAAGGCCAAGGTCCCCCTTCTGCTGCAGCTCTGGATTAGGAAAATACTAATCTGACTCAAACCTCCTTATTCACTAAGTGTCTGTATCACTTAAAGGGATAGCCTTGTATTCTAGTATTCGGTGTTTTAGGTTTTGAAAATAAAATGAAAAGAAAAAAAGAGAAAAAAAAAAAAAAGAGGCGAATAACTGCTTAAGTCATGATTTTGAGTCCAAAAAAATGATTGTGGTCTCCTTCTCAGTCCAAGTGTAAATCTGTAATTTATGTGGATAAGTGGTGCTAGAAGTTTAGAATGCTCCAAGCCAAGGCATTAGGACAGGTACATCAGTTCAGCATGTCAGAGCATGCTGAGAGTGTTAGAGCAAATTAATAATGCTAATAGGGATTCTCTAGGTTGTGGTAGATGTTGTACTATGTAGTACTTGGAGTAAATGCAATGTCATGTAATGTCAGAGCAGGTCTTGAAACCTTGGAGAAATAACTGTAGAACTTCAGATCTTAATGTGTCCTCAGAAATGGTATGAGGCCTTCTTGCAAGTCTAGCACAGAAAATTTAAGAAATGACACCACAGTGGGAAATATTTTTACGAGAACTGAGCTCCTCAGAAGCTACCTAAGCAAGTGTAGCAGCTCACGGAAATACCAGAACCTAATGCACAGCAAGAAATCTGCAACGGTTTGCTTTGTTGTTTTCCAATAGTACAGGTGAATACCTAGCTTACACTCAGACAGAAAAAAAATGCTGTCTAGTAGCACCAAGCAATGACCAGCTGGGGTAATGTAATGATAGTTTTAATAAAAATTGTCTGTGGTCACTAGAGTGAAATCTGAGATCCATCATAAGATGCACACTGTTTGCAGAGAGCTGGGGCAGGAGAAAGCTCTTGCTAGAATCCAGCAGAGGCTGCCTTTAATAAGCACCAAGCAGGCTATGAGTGGGTGTGTGAGGTCCTAGCTTGCTCTGGTTCTTCAGAGACCATCATGGTCAGTTGACATTATCTTCTCTCACATACAGAACAAAGTGGCTGGACCACCTCTTCAGGGAAGGAAATATTTTGTTTAATCTCCTGTCTTGTTCTGATGAGTTTCAAGCCCGTGTTTCCTAGGAGAAACAAACAAAAAAAAAAGTGTTAAAATGTATTAGTTCTATCCAAAAGCTAACAGCTGGTTTTGACTGGGGTCCTCTTCTGGAGAAATCTAGAGTACTGTGCCACGTGGAATTAAAGTTTGGGGAAATAACTTTTAAAATTAAAGTATTTATATTTTTTTTTATTTTGGAAATGTTTTTACACTCTTTAGATTTATGTCTGGTGCCACATTTTTTTCCTGGTTAGCATGCCTGCAATTATAGCCTGACAGTTATAAAGGTCTGTTTGATGTATCTATTGACTCACATTGTTACATCATCAATAATTTCAGAACACCAAACAGGTGCTACCAAGAAATATATGGATCTTGAATGTAATTAATGCAACTGAGGATTGTGTTCCTTTTGAAATTTCAATCACACACCTAGTAAACAATGTGTAAAACCCATTATAATATATCTGTCAACAATTTAATTAAAAATCTTGCCAAAGCAATGCTCTTTTGAGAAAATATATTGGGAAATCACGAGCAGAATATTCAGAACAGAAATGCTGTGTTATAGCTTAGTTCATTATGTTCCTCCATATGTTGGTGTTTAATTTGAAACATTCATTCAAATTCAAATCCATTACAACCAAAAAGGTCTGAAACAGGAAAAATACAAGATATGCATTTTTATGTTATTTGATGATGATACTATTCCTTTGCATTTTTCAGGAAAGGTGGTTTATGGGGAGACTATTGCTGCTTGTCTTGGCACTGACGGTACCAACTACTGGAATAAAGACTGGGCTCATGCTGCAGCACATGTCATGGGACCTCCTCTGAGACCAGATCCTTCTACTCCTGATTTCCTCATGAACTTACTGGCCAAGTAAGCAGATGAGCAAATCGTGACAGCTGATGCCCAAATACTCAGCAAATTTTTTTCTGAGTGTGTAATAGCAGGTTGATGCCCTGGAGATTTTCTAAGTACAGAATGCAAAATATTATCAGGAAGGAGAAATGGAGGTGAAACCATAGATAAAAATATTTTTGTTACAGAAATTAGAAACTGTTCAGATTTTGTTTCACTAAACTCTTGTGGCCTTCTTTCCCCACTTGATTGTAATCAATAAGCCTTGCCTTGCTAGTTCTGCAGCAAAAAATGAAACATAACCAGGGGGATAGTAAGCCTGTATGTTGGTGGGAAATTTGTAAAAAGTGGTCACAGCTAGAGGTTCTGGTTTTTGTTGTCAACATGTTTTTTCACTTGAAATTTGGATGCTACATAAAAACTAAGCCCTCTCTCTTCTGAAGGCAGATATGTCTTGTCCACTTCATACTATCTGCTTCAGAAGGAATTATGAACAGAAGTATCCTTCAGATATCTGCAGTTAATGAAATGTGGTTTGCTGGTATATCACTTACCAACAAACCCTAACTCCACAGAAGAGCTGAATTTGACATAAGAGTCTTTGAATGTATGCCTGAACACAGTCTGACTGGTGGTAGTACAAATCTGGGTTAACTTCACAGGGAGTGACACAATCCAAAATTGCTCTAAGTGAGGATGACATTGAATCTTTTGCTCTGGGCAAAGTGGGACAGTCCTGCATTTGTGGGACACCTTTGACACATCCAAATTAAGTGTGGTTTTGGTGCTTAGTGTCTTCCACAGGCTTTCTGAAGAGAAATTGGCTGTCACTGTTAAACTACTCTTAGAGGTTGGAACAGAAGACAGGCTTACAGGGTATTAACAGTTTTTCCTTGCAGAAAGGATGGCTGGATCTACCCAGCAGATTTTCTTGTGTGGCACTGTCTGGTACATGATCCAGTTCATAATGTACTTTGTTTCTCTGTAGTGCTGACCTGTCTGTGACAGCGACTGACAATTGCACTTTCGACATATGCCAGAAAGCTCTGGGAAAGGATGATTTCACCAAAATCCCTAATGGAGTGAATGGTGTGGAAGATAGGATGTCAGTCGTATGGGAAAAAGGCGTTGTAAGTATATCGAGATATCTGAACAAGGAGGTAATTATTATCTCCAACAAAATATAACCTTTCAGCAGAATCAGTTCCTTAGTTTTATCAAATGTATTTATTACAGGATAACTCCTTGATCAGAGACCATAACAGGGTCCTCACTAACTCACACTTTGTGGTCCTGGGAGATGGAAAAGGATTCTCGCTGCTTAAAAAAATAGCACGTGAGAATCATTTCCATTGTTTATCAGCAAAGGACTGCTGTTGTTTCAGTGTTAGGGCACAGCGGTTGGAGAAGCTTCCACAGTGGGTGTCTGCCTGGCAACTTCTATTTTGTGTTTTCAAGCAGAGGAAACAAGCTAGAGATATGAAATGCTCCTCTTATTTATGTCTCAGTCATGTGGTGTGATGAGATGAGTACCTTCAAGTCCCATTGACTGCAGATATTCAGTGCCATCATGAGAATGTTCAGTGCTTCTCAGGATAATGTCCTTTAGCCTCTAAACAAATACAAATATGAAGGCTAGTGGCCAGGATTTTTGGATATGGAGTAGTCTTGTGGGGGAGGATGTGGGCTAATCTGAAGAGGGATCTGCCATGTACTGGGTGTTATGATTGCTCTGGCTGATACAGTACTCTCAAGTTCTGGAGACTCGTTAAACTTTTTTTTTTATAAAGTTCTCTCGCAGCAGGGAAGGATTCTGGTTATGCACTACAAAGTATATTTATTTGTCATAGTAAAGTTATCTACCTTACACAGTTGGTAAGGAGGTGTTTCAGAATCTCTCTTATTTATCTCTGTTTGGAATTCAGCTCCCATTTGTGTGTACGAAGATGACATCTGTCTGTCTTCACCTTTGGCATATCTCTAGTGAGATTTTTTGTGGTGTAAACTGTAATATAATCTGATCCGTGGTTAGTGTGAACATAAGACTTAAATATGTACATCAATGCTACTTTTAAACAGCATGTCCTGTTGGGCAAGGTAGTTTTTCAAAGGATTCTTCAGTTAGTAATATCCTCCATTTTCTTATTTGTAAAATATTATACAGCTGTGAGAATTTATCTGGAAAGATTCCCTCCCTTCCCACTCACTGTTATTTAGAATAACAGTGTTCACCAGCTTCTTTATGCTTTTCTTCTCCAATGACTGCTCACAGACAACCACGCAAACATGGTTTTATGACATTCAAATTCCTATACTGGCCTATGCACATCATTATTGCCAATGTAGCTGGCTTTCTAAGCAAACAACAGTCACAGATAATGTAGTTACGTAGCAGTGACCAGTCTTGAAACACATGTGTATCCATTCTTGTTTGCCATTTTGATGATGTGTCTCACTCACAAATCTGTCTTTTATACTTCTCAATCTCAAATATTTACTGAAGAGTACTACCCTCTGCATTATTGCTGCAGAGGATTTGCAAATCTCCTTTTCTATGTTATGTACCATGCCTTGCCTCTCCCTTCTGAGTTTTCACATCCACAGTATTAGTCAGTCTGATGTCCGCATTTCTTTAATACTGTATCACCATTTTCCAAAACCATGATACTCGTGAAATGTTGTCTCCTGAGGAAACTGCTGAACAGGACCACAGAGTAAAAGCCAGCTAAATAAATCCAATTCCAGTTGACTTTTAACTATATTCACAGCTTTAAAGTTGTCTTTTTTTCCCCCTTTTGTTATGAGGTAAACTAGTATAAAGTTAGTATTCAGTGAAAGTACATTGCAGAAGGTGCATCAGAGACAAATAGATATTTTTCTTCTAATCTCTTCAGTAAATCGATGTGGTGTTGTGATTTTGGCAGAAAGCTGTCACTCATCCCAGCCTTTTCAACAATAAAAGCATTTTTTTCATCACTTATTTTAAAAAGTAATGAGTTTGCTTTTGTGTACTGTTCTTCAGCACAGTGGAAAAATGGATGAAAACAGATTTGTAGCTGTTACCAGCACAAATGCAGCAAAAATCTTTAACCTTTACCCAAAGAAGGGGAGAATTGCTGTAGGTTCTGATGCTGACATCGTAATTTGGGATCCCAAAGCTACCAGGTATGTATGCGTAGTTGTTTCCTTCTATCCAACCTCTCTGTAGGAAACAATATCTCAAAGCATTTGCATAGCAATAAGCCTTCAGGTGAGAGTTTATGGTGTTTTTCAACAGCATTTGATGAGAATTATTTACAGGTTATTTATTTGTCTCCTACAATAGTGTATGTAAGTAGAGATCCTTGATCTCTAGATGGAATTAAAAAAATAATAAATCACCTGAATTGCTAAGTGCAAAAATAGCAAGATCCATACATTATACTACCAGTGCATGGTATCCTAACAGTAAAAATAGCCACTTTAGGATCTTAGAGTAACTCTGCTAAGTGTTTGAGTATGTTCAGCTTCCTTCCACTGCAAAAAGCAGGGAGAGGAGCCTGTGTTCCTGAAGAGTGACCCATTACAATCTTGTGTTTTGAGCTTAGAGCTACTTCAGACGTATTCAAAGGTAGTCAGTATGGTTGGTGAAAGTGTGGGGTCCTGACCTTCTAATGCTTCTTCCTAGCTGATTGAGCAAATATAGTGGTAGAGTGAACCATGAGTGAGCTTAGGTCTGAAGCTGTACTTGCTTACACTTTTATTTAAGGAGTTTTCTGGATTTGTGCACAGGCTAGAGTAGAGCTTGTCACACCAACAACGTGCACAAAAGTTATGCTGATCTCTCATCCTACGTGACCTGATGCCATGGTATATTTATGCTACAAAGGACATGCACTGTCTTTTTGTGAGCCTCGACTCATACAGCACACTGTGCACTACAGCCGATTCCTGTCTTCAGGTATATTCACACCATCAGCCAGATCCATAATCAGGCCACTATAAATATCTCAAGAATCTCTCTTGGGTATTTCTCTGGCTCTTATAGCTATCCTGGTCTTGTCTAAACTGCATGGAAATGGTTTGAGAGCAGGCTGTCACAGAGACATCACTGGGGGAGGTGCTTTTATCAGCTGAGATGCCCATGGGCTGTGCATGTACATCTCCACTGTTTGACCTCCAAGTAGATCACCTTAAATCTGCGAGCGTTAAACAGCTGTGTCCTACCTCTGACTGACCACATTCAGCCCCACACATGCCAGCAGCAGGTCAGGAGGTGTGCCAGGCTGTTGCTTTGGTCTCAGGCTTAGTTCTAGCAAGCAGCGTGAGCATACAACTGCTCTGAAGGCACACACTGACTCTGCCAGTTGAAATTACTTCGCTGGTGTCATCTAAACAGTGGGTAAAACCCATATAAGAAAGCAATCACAAATCCCAAAGCTCAACACTTTGTGGGGTGCTGAGCATGATGACAGCATAGCCAGCTTTCATCGAGGTATCACAGCGTTTGGTGTTCCTAAAACTTGAGCTGTTGTAACTCATAGATGGCACTAGATTTTCAGCCTTTGATTTTAAAAGAGAATTGAAGACTCCTCTGATGGTAGAGGAAAGTTTGGAAACATAACTGGGCAAATTGGAGGCTCAGAAACCAAACGGAGATAAAAAGCCCTTATCCTAGATTTACCTTACACAAATGAAATTTTCCTCACCAATCTGCTAGATCTTGAATTTTTGATAATGAAATTTCAAAATTTTCACTCATTTCAGCATGCTCATGAGTAGCAAAAGCATGTAAAGTGACAGGAAAAAACATTCTGTGTTTTGAGCGGCAAAGCTTGAGGACATGGAGGTTGCTTTGCAGAAGTCCCACCAAAAAAAACTGGCAATACCAGCAAAAGAAGTTTCAGGATTGTCAACCCCAATCAACACAGAGGACTGCCCAGTGCTGGGTCAGAGAGATTTTGCTGCTGGGTATGGAATGGTTCATGTATATTATGCCTTCTGGCATGTTGAGCAAGCATATTTTGAGATACTAGCAATGAGCTATTTCAGGACAGTGGAGCTACGAAGTCTGATTTAAAAAAAAAAAAAAAAAAAAAGGATTCTTTTCTGAACTCACTTCTGCTCTGCCTGAGGACAAATGAAACTAGTAGGATAGCAGAGTTCTGACATTATTCTCAAGGTGCTTTGTCAGCTCTTAAAATTCTTTATCCTTTTCCCTCCCAGGCATTCCTTCTGCCTCCCTTCACTCTCTCCTGAGTACTATCATGGCCTTTTGCCCACTGCAGCTGTGAAGATACAGTTTTTCTTTAAATATTTTTTTCAGAATAAACTGTATTTTCTTACTGAACAAGCTGATTTTAAGTTGAACTGATACTTTTTTTCCTCCTCCTGATCTGGTACTGTTCCCATTGTTTATCCCTTTGGCTTCGCTGGAAACAAGCCACTGTGCAGGTACAATTGTGTGAACTATATGAGTAAGTATAAATAAATCTAGTCCTTGTCTATTCATTTCACTATAAATCCTGAAGAGGGCACAAACAGTCCAGCAGAAAAAACAGATCTAGCTAACAGACTTCAACCATTTAATGTATTACACAAGGTGCAACCTCGTATGCTGTTATTGCATCTGGGTAGTAATTTTCGATATCAGGATAGGCTTGTTCCTCTGTCTTGCAAACTCCTTTCTGTTTTGAGCATGACTATTTTTCTTGTCTGTAAGTCTAAATCTTCTAAGAGAGGAGAATGTAGTTTTCTAGTTCTGGCTTAATGCTGTGTTGCTGCAGTCTTAAAATGCTGGCTGATATTAGCTTAAAGAATTAGGCAATTGCTGAAGTATTGTTGTGAAGAACTGGTATTACCACCGTCTGGCAGAGGAAGCCTATAGGGAAGATTCTAAAGTCCTTCTGTAAGATAGTGAAGCTCTTCAAAATGCAAAAACTTAAGTCACTGCAAAATCAGTTGCCTTTCTCCTTCGACGTCATTGCACAATAGCAACATGATGGCTACTGTCTGGGCATTCAGGGTGTTCCCTTTCAATGTGGCAAAAGCCTAGTGAATTCAGCCCTGCAATCTGGGAGCAGTTGCTATTCAAGGTTCCACTTCCAGCATTCTGCTGCTTTTGCTGAGATTTTATTTATATAGCTTATCTTCACTGACTGGCCTATTTCTGTAGGCTTTGCTGGTAATTTTTGCAGAAAATAATGTATGAACAATTGTATGAGAAATTACTAGTGTATTTCAGGGCTTCCAAATACTGGTTTTAGGATGTCCACATGAAAGCAAGCAGTGTTGGAAAGAAGCACTTTAAATGTATAAATTCATTAGAAATTGCATTATAAAAGATGGGTTGTGAGTTCTGACAGGTTAGGTCTATTTCTCAGCTTCCTTATAGTCCTTGCATATTTATTTAAGAACACACAAATTCTGAAGAGACCAGTTGTTATTTTGCAGCCATGTGTTACTAAACATCATCTTGTGGACCTCAACACTCGCAGCAACCCAAGTACAGCCTGTGCACACACGACTGTTTTGTGAGAACTCATTGGGAAAAAAAAATCAGCAAGTCAGTGTCCTCTATAGCTGATACTTTTGGTTATTTGAAATCAAGTGAGAATACAAAATCTCTAGGGTTTGTTTCAGAAATGTTAGGCAAGGAATCTAAATGCTGTGGTACCCAATTCAGACTGTGGCAAGAGCTGAACATCCCTTGTAAAGTAGGGGCAGAAGGCAGTAAACATCTCAGAAGAGACGCTCAGCTCCTGGCTGTTATTAGGACTCAATAGACTCACTGTAGCCTGTTCAGAGCCTTGCAAATAAGCTGTGGATAAAGCCCTGAAGGCAGGATCAGAACAAAATTTTAAAACATCCACAGACATTAAAAAAAAATCTCAAATGGGATTTAACTGTCTAAGTCCAGTTAAATTATCAAGCTACTTTATAACAATATGCTGTCTGAGAAGCCCTACTCACCATTTATTTTCCATTTACCAAATATAGCCTAAAAGTTAGGCTACCTTTGAATGTCAAGGCAGAGTTTCCTATGCAGGTAGCAGTCTCTCACCTCATCCTCTCTTGGCTCCTCTGGGGTGGCCCTCCTGGGCCCTCGTCTCATTTGCAGACAGGTCTTCAGCCTCAGAAGCTTAAGTGGGGACAAGTTACAACATTTAAAGACTCTATGCCAAGCAACTGCCTGTAATTTTTCATACAGTGCAAGAGGAAAAAAAAAAAAAACAAGTTGTTAGCAGATGATTAGAATGAATAATGCTGTGACTGTCTTACTCTTTTGATGAATGAGCATGATATTGAATACTGAGTATATGGATAACTGCATCTAGACTCAATTAGGGAAAATGAAATAATGTTGCATACAAATATGTGTGCATAGGACAAGTAAGTTCTGGCATTTTCAGTAGCTTTTCTTTTGCACAAGTACAAGCCTGTGTATGCATGAATGTACGCTATTTCACTAAAATCATGGAGTTCCTGTCAAAAGCCTGTTATCTCAGACCAATGGAACATGGAGAAGGAAACAATAGGCACAAACTAAAATGCAAAATGCAGGAAAATCCGTTTAAACATAAGAAAGAACTTTTTTTTTTTCTGTTTTTTTTTGGGGGGGTGTGGTCAGACACTGAAAAAGGTTACCAATAGAGATGGTGGAGTCTCCATCCTTGGAAGTATTCAGAACCTGCCTGGGCACACCCCTGCTGTGCCAGACCCTGACCAGAGCACGAGGTTGGAATAGATGATCTCCAGAGATGCTTTTCAATTTCAATGCCTCTGTGGTTCTGTGAACTGTAACAAAATAAGTCTATCAGAGAGCATGATGTATGTTTCCCTAGTAACTTGCTGCCTCACAAAATGTCAGCTGCTCTCTTTAGAGAACTGAATCTTAGAAATGTTACCAAGAAGAAAAAAAAAAGAAAAAAAAAAAGATTCTTTCTTATTTTCTCCTTATATAAGCTTACCTTTTTCTCCTGTGATCACTTCCAGATCTTCTTTAGTCATTGAATACTCATTTGTATTTTCCTCTCTATCCTTTCCTGCAAGCTTAATTTCTCATTACTGTTTTCCTTCCTGCCCATTATATAGTTTGACAGTTTCCACTTCCATCCCATATCAACTTGTAGTGATTGATAGGAACAAACTGATGGTGTTGTTGATAAATGAGTTGCTTACCATAATCAGAAAAATCATTCTGTTGTCATTCTCTGCCCATCTTAACATGATGTATCTTAGGAGATATGAATGCATTAAATAAAGATCCCATCCCTCAGATATGTCTCTCTGACAAGGAGCTCCTAAACATTAACATCCTGCCTCTGCTTGTAACTGTTATTTTGTCCACAAATCCCCTCACTTCAGATAGCTACTCAAAGACAATGCTTATTTAGGCATATTTTTAAGAGGTTAGGAATACAACTTTACTAATAGTTGCCTACATAAGATGGTACGTGTAGTTATAACAATTCATTAATTGTAAAGTAGGCCATGGGCTTTTTAATCCACATCATAGGCTTTTAAAAAGCAGTTTGCACATGGATTTTAAGGTTTTCTTCTTTTTCTTCTCTATATTCCTCTCCTTCCCTTTTCTTTTTAATACTTCTGTCTCTTTAACAAAGTCCAACTTAATTATCTTTATAAATGAGTGGTGTCTCAGGACAGCACAGGAAGGTGAACCAGAGATTTATTTTTGTCTAGAGTTTAGAAAAGCAGGTTAACAATATGGAGAATGCAAAGGCAGATGAAAGTAAAGTGAAGGGGCAGCTCACAAAGGCTGATATTAACCTCAGCAAACTGGCATTTCTCACCTGCCCCCAGCTCTGAAAAGCTTAGAGATACTGCACTGTAAGCACTGGGAGAAGTTGCTTACATCTGAAATACTCACTCTTACATAAGTTGGTTTTCTATAGCAACTGTCTGCAAAGCAGTTGTTTTCTCTTCAGCAATGGACTCGGGTCATTTTAGCTGCCTTTATTCCTATGTTTTCACTTAATTAAGTAATTATAAAATCTGTGTCCTCCATCTACTGAGGTGTTCAATAGCTATTCTTGCCTCAGGGCTGTTGACTACAGAATCCCTTCATATTCCTGTGCCTGGAATTTTTAAAGAAAACTGTGTGAAGTATGCATCCAGTTCCCATTAAAAGTAATTAAGTTATTCATTTTCATATGCCCCTCTTGAAAACTACAGTGATCCAGTCCTCACAGCAGTCAAAGTTTAGGTCCTGGAGCTCACTCTAGTCCGACAGATCCACCTTCACTGGGCTGATGTAGCTTTATTTCCTACGCATTATGAGGGGTAGAAGATACCTTGTAATGTCAAGATTGCTTCCCTTCATCCAGTTGCCCCTCTTGCCTGACTATAACTTACTATATAGTATTTCAGGCTCTGACTGAGGCATAGACATGTTTGTGATGCTCCTAGGTTGCGTTTGACTTGAAATGTAGTCTAATACCCCTAACTCTTTACAAAGATTCAGGGCTTACCAAAGGCCAATATTTTGAGCTGACCACTTGTACTGCCTTGAATTTCACCCTACAGCTTTCTGCATTAGTCTAATATGATGCTCTCTTCTAAATTTCAAACGTCAGTTTGTAGTTTATTTAGATATAATATCCTAGGATTGGCTGTAAAGTCTTTTATCACATACAGAATAAATAAATACAAGATTACCAGTCACTGAATTATCAAGCACACAGAGAAAATTTGATAATCGATCTTTGACTATAAAATAATTTCTTCTTGACTGCAAACAGTTGGACAGAAGCACTGGATTGAAAAAAAAAAAAAGGACAATCTCAGAAGCATGTCTTCTTTTGTACTAGGGGAATATCAATTTTTTTATTGATAGCCTGAAATCTCTTTGAAAGACAGGTGTATCAAAAGCAGCTGAAGTGAATTAAATGAAAACACTGAGATAAGTAGGAACAAAATAGAGCCTGATGTCTCTGCAATATCCTCCTCATATAGAGTTTTCTTCCAAATATTCAAGTTATCATTCTGATCTCTTTCCATTTGAGGAAGGGTTGTTTGGAACAAGAGTCTCAGTAGTTTATCATGAGAATTAGAGAATTTTAGGAAATATATAAAAAAATTGTCATTTGGGTTTCTGAAACCTGGAGTCAGAATCTGCTTTCTCATGTTAAGTAACCCATTATGTCAGACATTGCTTAGGATGTTAGAGGCAACTGTTATGTTCTACTTCACTATGGTGTCAGTCTTACTTTCTCAGATTATAAATAGTTGCTAGTGTACTTGTCATTAGTTGAGGGTCAATAGTATTCAAACTTTCAGAGCAAACACTGGAATTTCACTAAGTTTCCCAGCAAGCTGCCTTTTACTGAAATGGCTGATATAGCAGAAAACAGTGTGTGGCATAAGGTTGTTGAGTTGTGAGCTCCAGATCCAAGCATACTGTCTTCGTTTTAATTCATTGCTCACTTCCTACTTGAAACTTTCCCTGCCATTGGTAATGTCAAATAAAATTGCTAAAAACCTAAATGCAGATGAGTTTTGGTGAGCTCCATCAGGGAGACTGCACTTCACCTTCAGAAAGAGTAGCAAGAGTAAATCTTGGTTCAACAGAAGAGTTATAAATGATTTCTATACAAGTTGGTTGTTGAGACAAGCAATGGGAAATCTGTTTTTTCATATTGCAGGGTTTACCTGTACCAACGGATGTCTCTTTTAAATGCATTAACTTCCGTTAGTTTTGTATCTTTTTTTGAAGGACATACTTACCTCTGAGGCACGTTTACTACCAGTGATCCTGCTCTAGCACATTTAAACAGCTCACATGTTGAGCTGAAGGATCTTGCTTATTTTTCTGTTCATTTGCTCAAAGTACTTTTTCCATTTTCCTTTTTGCATCCCAGTGCTTGTGTGCAAATAGATATGATGTATACCCAGAGAATGCTCAAGATAATTATATTACAGTTGTTCTTACTTACTGTTCTAGCAATTGGACCCATAAGTGTAATGCAATAAGCTGGAGAAATATGTTCACCAGCTCTTTGCAGAGCTATTATAACACCCATGGATAAACTTGTTCAACAGTATTCATAGGACCAGTGAATACAAGAGAGGTCTGACTTCCATTGCTTGCTCTTTCCACTGTGACTCTGCAAGATGATGCTGATCCTGGAGAGCAGGCAGGCATAAGTTTTCTGTCCAAGCTGCTCTGAATAAGGAAAAGTTTTTATTCCTATCGGCAGATTGGCCATAGAGAACATTTTTAGATATACAGCATTTGAAAAGTTAGTTGCCACTGAGATTTAAATGTACTTAACTTAAATTTAAATTTACCTTAGTTCAACGTAATGATATGAAAGGCAAAATATGTATCTTTCCAATAATTATAACTAATCACTTGAAATATTTGATCCTTGATTACCTTTGAAAATGGTGTACTTCAAGAAAGATAAAGATTTTGCTGTGGTTTTCTCATTTTAATAAATATGTTAATTAACGTTTTTAATAATTCTTATCCAAATAGATTGATATTTTGATCTATTAGTATTTCATATTAGTTTTTATTTTGAAAATTCTTTTTCTAAAGACGTAATCATTGGAATAATGTTAGTGTTATACATTCATGATAGTTTTTTTACCATGTGCACATATTCCCATTCTGGAAAATTCTGACTGCTCACCAAAAAAACATCCTTCCTTTCAGAAATTACAGATGGTAATAGAAATATAAACTTTACAAATTAAAAAAAAAAAAAAAAAAAAGATTGGAAATAGGAAGCTAATAAAAGTAATTAAATTTCAAAATCTTGTGACATTTTAGATACAGTAGATAGTAAGTAGCTCAGTAGGGAAAATAGATAGTAAAGGAAGTATACGCAGTCTGCACTTCCAAATACTAATGTCAGCTCTAGTATTAATTGTCTTTAATGTAGCCAGTTAGGGTTGGAGAAATTTGCCAGAAAAATGGTGAACATAAAGAATGAGGTCTACACATAAAAAAAGCAATGATACCATAGCTCAAATTAATACTGTTGAGGTCTAAAAATTATAATTTCCCTAGTACCCTTGGAAGAAAAATATGCAGGAGTGTGATGTCATTATTATTAAACAGCATAAAGATATTTGGGCTGTCAGTCACTGGATCAGTCCAATTCACTTTAAAAGTTACCAAAATTCATTACAATCTACCGACTTTCCAGTGAAATAGTCTTTGTCTTATTTATGAGTTACAATCTTTGAAACACTGCAACCATACTTTTCAAACTTGAAATTGCAGGTAACTCTAGCTAAAGTGTTAGAGCTTTTTCTGGCCTTATTGTACACAGATATTTGCTTGACAAGGCAGAATACAATAATTTTATTCAAATAAATATTATAACCTGATTTTTTTTTTATTTACTAATCTTTTTCTAGTGGAAACTTTTGTGTTTCAAGGCTACAAAGTTCTGTCCTTTTGACTCTCTCTTCATTCTTTTGGAATGCAATTACTGTTCAATGAAATGTTAATGCTCTATTCTATTTTTACAGCTGTTCCATGATGTACTCTGCAATGTCATAGTTTAATAATGCTGCTAAATTTTCTTCCTCTATCAATTTCTTAAAATTTCATAATGAAGTACAATGCGAAGTTTGTAGTAATTTCCGTGGTTTTTTGTTTGTTTGTTTTGTAAACACAGGACAATATCTGCAAAGACGCATCACCAGGCCAACGACTTCAATATATTTGAAGGAATGGTCTGCCATGGAGTCTGTGTTGCAACAGTTTCAAGAGGGAAAGTGGTTTATGAAGGCGGAGTTTTCAATGTCACAGCAGGAGAAGGCAAATACGTCTCCCGTCCACCATTCCCTCCATATGTCTACAAACGAGTCAGGCAGCGGGAGAAGGTTAATTAAACTAATAAATCTCCGTAATGCTTTCTAGAACATGAGGATAACTAGCTCTTGGGAACAGAGGTTTGGGGATTCAATGGTAATTTCCCTTACTAATCAAAATATGCCAAGGTGGGAGGAAATAAAACTAAGGGGACTCAATTTTTATTGCTCTTCATATTACAGAGAAATATCATAGACTAGTTCCTGCTCTCAGGGTAGCTGGTACAGCTTGTAGAAAAAGTCTGGGTACTTTTAAAAATAAGTCCCACTTGCAATAACATTGGACAAAATATTTTGCTCATGGGTAATCTGACTACCTGCTAGATTTAATCACTGATTTTACTACAAATCACAGAGGCTCAGCATCATGCTCAGGGATAGAACTTACACTGGAGGAAGAGATCAATAGTTTTCTAACTCTTCCATGGATCAGATATTTAGAGCTAAGCCCTGTAGAATGCTGAACATTTGGCTGTGTTCCAGCAACAATGTGTTAAAAGCTGAACAAGTGCAAAGTGATGGACCAAGTTTGCTGTTCAAGCTCTTGTTCAATCTTTTTTTGAAGAGAAATTTTGCAAAAGACATGCAGATTGAATTTTCAGTGCCTATTTTCCATGCTGGCACATGTGAAGAATATTTTTGAGGCCTTAATGTTGCTTATTATGGGTAGGATTTTCAAAAGCACCCAGACAATATCTCAAAGTCACAATCTGAATCAGTAGAATTCACTGCAGGATCTAAAAGTTGAATTAGACAAGCATTCATGCGAGAGCTGGCTCTTTAAAATACTTCCAAGATAATACTGTGCATTACATCCTTCTGTTGTCTTGTTGGACTACAAAAGGCATGTCAAAATGGCTGAGGCTTTCCTCCAAAGACAGCACTTTCCCAGGAGCTGGTGGGGGCTGTCTGCAAGTTGATAGGCATAATACACTTCAGTGGATAGGCAGGGAAGTCCGTTCATGAGCATGCAGTTTTTCCCTGGGAACTTAGAACAAGAAACAGATGATTGCATATTTGGGCTTTCCGAGCATAAAAGAACACATTTTTGTACCAGTACCAATCAGTGTAAGTTAGATAAATTGGAGGCATTTTCACTTGCATTTTGTCAGCATCTAACTATATTGATTATACTTTGTCTCTTATTTTGAAACCAAATTTCTTGTTTAAATCTGTCACACCTTTTCAGTGTGAATGAAGGTTCATGTTTGTGGGAAAAATGAAAGAAAAAAATCTGTTCCTGGACTTTCCAGGCCTACTGCATGAGTGAACCAGTACCCCAAACTGTGAATTTTTCTGGAGAAAAGATCTTCCCTTTCCATGGAACATTTAGTTGAATTGAAACAATTGCTCCAAAGGCCATGCAGTTCCATGGCCAGTTGCAGGATAAGATTGTCACAAGCTAAACAGTGAGAACTCCTCATCTACAGTAGAATTATTCTGCATTTTTAATCTGGATAGATTCTTGTTGCTGTATTCCTCTCATCCTTTGGGTCTGTCTTCAGTGGGATATGTCATACACAAAGTTCAATGTGACTGTGAATCTGTTTAATCCACCAGACATTGAAAATGTTTGGTACTTTGTTAATGAGGGCTGCTTATTATTATTGCACTTTCTTTGTTGTGTAATGTTGGTCCCTTTAACTTTAAATGCAAAATAAATGCCATGTAATGGTAATAGAAGCTAGCTATTGAAACCAGATTTGTACCGGCATTACATCAGCAAAAAGTTAGGACATTCCTTTTCATGTAAGAGAACATGATGCAGTTATTGAACGATAATTAGGTGCTTCCCTAAGCATAGCTAAGTTGTAGTGACTCCAGACCCTGGCATCTCTGCTGAGGCATCATATCCCATGCTAGAAGAAGATTAGTACCAAAACTAAACTAAAATTTAAGATAAATTTGGCAATCCTAGAATTCTAAAAGACTTCAGTGAATGTTGTCATTTCTATTTCTAATCAAAGCTAGGGAGAATTTTTCCATAACCAAAACATCAAGTGCAAAATGTTTTCAGAAGTGATTTTTCAACCAACTCAACCTCCTGTAGTCAGCATCTGGGATGGTGGATGGAAGATACCCACATAAGGCAGGAGTGGCTTTGTTTCATTTATGTTCATTTAACTCTCTTATCTGTACTAAGAGCATCACTGGGAAATGTGATTACCTTAATGAAGAACAGGCTTACAGTGTGAACAGGCAGTGAGTCAGCTATTCTGGAGAGCTGCTCAGGTCTATTTGCTCTGTACTTCTTCCCCCTGGGATATCCTGATGAGTAGCCGAATGAATATATATATACATACATATGGAAACAAGCAAATACTGCAGATAAGTGGTGTTTTTTTGTTTTGTTTTGTTTTTTAATTTATTTATGTGGCATAATCTCTGTGATTTTGCCGCTCCACGAAGTGTTTGAATGAAGGGAGGCAGAAGCATCAACAAAATGAGGTGAAACATGGTCTGTTGCTTGTTAGAAAAACGGTTTTAGTGTTCTTTTGTTACAGTGATGAACAGACTGAACCACCTGCCTCCTGATGAAAATTGAGAACTGAACATTTTAGTTTGAGTGTAAGGAACATTTTCAAAAGAAAATTTTGATGGAATCATTGGGTAGCATAACATTAAAAGCTGGGTTATATCAGGACTGCTATTCTCATTGTGTAGAGTTAGCAATTACAAGAAGACAAAATAATACTGAAAGGTCTGAAATGCTTCATTGCAGGTCTGTCAGCCGGTTCCTGTTAAGAGAGCACCATACACAGGTCTGGTCTCAACTACACCCATCACACCAAAATAATAGCTGCATTCCCAAGGTTTGGTTCTTGCAGGTAACTGTCTATTTTGATTAGTGAAAACTACTTTACTTAATGCTTCTCTGAAATTTCAAGAAAAGTGCAGCAGGCCTTCTGACGTGTGACACGCTTGTCTGAAATGAGCCCTCTCATAAAAATGAGTGGCAGCTCGGGTATGGAAAGCCTCTTTCTGATTGGAACCCCATATAAAAATTTCCACTGAGAGCACAAATGAATTTTAACTGTGAAACTGAGAAATGGGTATGAAGGCCCACAGAAAAGCTGAGCTCAGTTAGGCCATCCCTTTTGAAGCAGCAGGAGTAAAAGTACAAGCCTTAGGCTTGCAATTTTACAGAAAAGCCAGAAACAGTTTGATGTAAAAAATTATATTCTCTAGTGTTCCTTTCTTACAGACAATAAATCTCCATCAATTGAGCTGTTGGGGTTAAGCTGAGAGATCGGTATTGCAAGGACAACATCTGTCTTCATGCAGTAGAGGTGCTGCAGTCAAAACCAGCTGTGATCTGATGGATGGCTGAGCTGCTATAAGGCTCAGAGCTGCTAACAGTGCAGTAACACCCAGCATCATCCCCTCCCTCTTCACCACTGTCCACAGTGCACAGCCTGGTTATTGACATTCCCTCAAATGTGTAAGCCCTGGTGCTTGGTACATCCTTCTCTGAGTTGATTTACTTGATAACCCAACAGAAAACAAATAGCTTCCTTTTTCTGGGTTAGTTTTCTAATCTCACTCTTTAACTGTTTACAAGCTGCAGAAATGCTTCAGGAGAAACTAAAAGAGCTAGGTATGACCTTCAGAAAGCACAACTGGGGCATGATGCTGCTGTATGCCAACTGCAGCTGAAATATTTTTCTGCTACAGTAGGGGGGTTGATTATATGGGTCGGGGGTATGGTGAGTGGCAGTAAGCATGACAAAATCCAGGCTGAATTTTTGTGTGTATATAAGTACCAACAGTGAGATCAGCTAGCTTGAGAAATAAATTCCCAATAGATGGATGTAAAGCCCCAGTTCACACCTCACATAAAATGGGTCTGTTCTTGGTTTGTTCTTAATTAATGAGGACACGAACAAACCTGCAGTGCTGGGAGGGTGAAATTAGCTTTTCCACATTTCATTGTATTATTATTTTAAAGCACCCTCACAGGGAAATTCATCTAGAGCATCAGTAGCAGCAACAGAGTGCAGCGTGCTATTTGTTTTCCTCTGTCATAAGGGAGAAAGCTTTTGTAATAGAGAGGACTAAAGGCTAAAGCTGCAATAGAGTGAGGGAGAAATAATCATTCTTTCTAGCTCCTAGCACTCTTTCTCTATTATTACCTCTCTGAGTGACAAATTGCAAAGCAGAGATTTTCTTTTGAAAGATTATATCATATTGTCTTTTTCTTCTCTGTAGATAAAAGCAAATGAAAATGACCCTGCTGTCCTCACCAAAGCAGTGCATGCTGGTTCCAACAGTCAGCTCACAATCAACTTCGCAAGAGCCAGCATGAAACATCAGTAACCAATAAACATACTGGGCTTCCTGCATGAATGTTGTCTTGCAGTTTCTCTTTAAAAGAAACTTTATTATTAGAGCTGGAAACTCTTTATAGAAAATGGCATAAAAGTAAAATAATAATTACAGTTATAATGTGGCAGCATGTCTGTAGGTTCTTAAAAGTGGGTAGATTTGGGGGCAGTTCTTAATATTTGTCTTTAGAGGGTATCAGTTAACTTATAAAATAAAAGCAATGAGCAGCGGCCTTTAAACATATTGCCGACATTTTTGCTCTGTTAGCTCACAGGAGATGAATACTAATTTGGTAATTCATGTATTAGAAAGATCTCTGTATTTAGAGATGCAGAGAATTCTCATACCACATACTGAATTTGATTTTTCTTTTCCCCTTTCTGGAAGGGATCAGGTACAGAAAAATGTTGATTCAGGGGAACTGTCACTCTTTTAGAGCTGCTGGTACATCTCCCTATCCCTGTCTTTAAAGGAGTTCTGAATACTGCCAACTACACAGCCAAGTGTTTATCGTTATGGTCAAGTGTTTACTTTGTTATACCCTATGGAAATCTATGCTTACCACACTGGTGAACTCATGTTCTGGCTTTATGGAGGGCTCACACTCATAACTTAAAGGCTTATGAAGTGAGGTTACCAGGGCCAGAAAATAATGCATTTTGATTTTTTTTTGATTGAAAATGTGAGTTTATTCCCAATTTAAATTGTACTTTGTGGGGGGGGTCTGTTTGTTTTCTTGGTTGTTTTCTCTAGGATGGGATTTTTGATGGAAAAAAAAAAGAAAAAACACTCGTTTAATTTATCTCATTTCTTCTTTGAGAAATTCTTAGAAGCTTCTTCTTAACCTGCATGTTACCATGTCTAGACAGGTTTTGAAACCTAGAATTCTGTTTAAAGTTGCACTTTCACATGCAAGAGCCCTTATTTTTAAGCAGTTGTCTCTGGGAAATATTTATGAGAGAAATGAGGCCAACAGAAAAACATCTGTACAGGGATTTTATTGTCCCGCATGTAGAAGCGTTATCCCTAGTTCCATGCCTAGGACCACAGCACTACAGCCTGTACTTCTGTGCAACCCATAGGTCAAACAGACACAGAAGGAAATTCATCTTTGTAAGACACACACAGAAAGGATATGATAATTACTATTATTTTTTTTAACTTGACAGTGGAAGGCAGACTTGTAGTTCCTGCTAGATCCATAGGCATGCAATGCTGTATGAACTTGTAGAAGAAACAGACCCCTACTCTAACTCAGTACTTCTTGTGTCTCTAAATAGCAAGAGATTTTTCTTTGTAAGATGATGGAGGATAATTGTGGAGATGTTCAGAAAAAGCTACCACAGGATCCCAATTCTCAGGTTGTCTTTAGGGTGACAGAACAGCAGAACTGGGCATCCAGCACAATCACAACAACTGCTACAATGCAGTGGGGTTCACTGCTCCGTGTAGACTTCCACAGTGCAACGGCTTTTGTCCGAGTTCGTTGTCTAGTCTCTCTTTGTAATCAACAAATAGAACGAGGTGCTGCTCCACTCATCTCTGTTACAAGATCTAAAACAGACTAGATGAACCTGTTCAGAGTTGTTCTCCTCTGGGATGAGATGAGTAGTTTTCTTGCAATGCCAATTTGTCTACACTGATTACAAAGAGGATACAGAGTGAGGGATCTGCAGATGTCTACCCTGCAGCTGCCTTTCACTCGCCTCACCTTTGCCTCTCAGAACTGGAACGTTCTGGTAAGAAGGATGCCTGGCTTATGTTTTGTTTCATCAAGAATGCAAGAAATTTGAGAAGAGGAAAGGGGAAAAATCAGATAGGAGAAAAAATACATTTCTACTTCTAATGGTAATCTAAATTTGTATGAAGTCTTTCCTCTGAGTCTTCAGTGTTTAACAATTATTAGAGCCTTGCAATTGCATGGTATACCTGTGAGACAAATAAATATAATAATTGCCCACTGATGAGAACTATGGATGCTCAAAGCTCTGAAATCACTCAAGAGATTGAAAATGTGTAGTTGCCTGTTGTTTAACATCCAGTGTTGGCTTAAGTGTGTTGCTCAAGGCCACAATGACTCAATTATCACAGAAATGAAACCCGGGAGTAAAGGCTGCCAGCCCTTTGGATACCGTGGGTGTGCCCAGGACTTTTAGATGTCCTTTGGGCTCTTGGGACTTCTACTGAGATGAAAGTGATACAAAAAACTGCAAATCATTACAGCCCAAAGGAACAAAGGTAGTGATTTTTCTAAAAACGGATGTTTTCACAGTAGGATAGCAGCAAGTAGTTTTATGAGTTATATAAACACCAACAATGTAAACTGAGCTTTCTAAACTATGAAAGTATATTAACCATGGAAAAAGTACATCATCTGTTAAGGTTTCCTACATATTTTTATTATATAAGAAATGAGGAAGCTTCTCCCTGTACCATTAGCAAAGAGTTACTAATCCCTGGGTGGTTATTTTCTGCTCTGTATCATGGTTTACACTCTATATAGGGAGAATCCTTTGGATTTTGTTCTTAACAAATGCCTGCTATTCAATTGCAATGACTGTTTTAAGTATTGTGCAGGTGTGGAAAAAATTACCAGCATATTGTGATCTGAATTTACACCAAAACATCTGTTTTATCTACACATCCTTGAGCGCAAAAAGTTACTGAGGCAAGTCAGGTTTGTGAAATTCATGAGTATTTATTTTTGCCATGGCACATGCTGGCATGTTCTTCCAGACACTACTACCAAAGTTAAGACTGTCACACTTCAAATCCCTGCAGTCTTCGTTCTGCTTCCACTTATGATGGGGACACTATAACAGCGGGATCTTCACTGGGATATAATTTTGGAACTCCCCAGATCTGTATTCCAAGACACCAGTAATGATCAATAGCAGAGCCAAAATAGTAGAACATTTTTTTTTTCTGGTAGATATAAAGTTAATTTAGGATGAAATATGATTATAAAACACATTTATGTCAGCACAGTTCCTTATCTTGGAAGGAGCACTGAATGATTTCTCAGTCCTGCCTCAGTTTCTGTACCCTCTCAAGACTTCTGAATTTGTCCTACAACCTCATCTCAGCTATCACTTGCAAATTACATTTGCACAAAATTGTGCTGGGTCTGTGCTGTAAGTGTTCTCCTAAAACCACAGCTGCACCACAGTGGCTTGGAGAGCTGGTTTAGAGATGACTTCTGTAGCCCACACAGTTTCCTCGGGCCTTTTACAGAAAAGTAAAACAATTGCTTTCCTGCAGATGTTTGAATCCTGCCTCATTTAGGCACATTCCTCAGCTGTCTTCAGCTATTACTGAGAAAAAAGTTTGATTTCTTTTATCCTTCTTTCTGTCCCTTGGTCACTCAGCTAAAATAGACTATCTCTGATTGCTTTGAGAGGTGGCATTGCTGCCTTAAAAACCCTTTTCTCTGAAGCATTAGCTCTCAGGATAGAGGAGCTGGGGATCAGTTTTGCTAAGGCTGAAACAGAGAACAACCTTGTCCCTGCTTGGCACTTCTCATTGGGATTCTGGTGGTTTCCTTCTGTTCTTGTACAGAAAGGTTAAGATTCAAATACTTTGTAATGGGAAAATATATATATAAATATATGTATATGTAAATATATGTATATATTTTTTTTTTTTGGTCACTCTCCCCAGCCAGCCAGAAATCTGGGATCTTCAGTACCCCGTTCTCTCTAGTAATGATTCTCAGGGTGGAAATAGCACTTAAGGAGATCTGATCCTGGCATAGCTGACATTGTTTTCACCCCTACAATTTTCCAGAAATCCTCCTATGGCCAGCATGGGCTTATTGCCTGCTTCTCTGCTGGCTGTCCTTGCATGGCTGGAAGAGCTCACGGCTGCGGCACGAGCACCTGCACCTGCAGCACGTCTCGCTCCTGCCTGAAACACTAGCAGCAGACAGCAGCAAAAATACTGGGGCGTAACTTTACTGAGCCGCTGGAGGGCAGGGCGGGTATTATGTATCCGAAATGACATGAGGAGGAAGCGACCCTTACGTACAGCAGCATGCATGAAGCCTATTCACATATTTTGAGGTCTGTGGTCATTAAGTCGACAGTAGCATCCTCATTATCAGGCTTTATTCCATCAAGAGCAAACAGTGATCCTTTGATCCTCACTTTCCCCCTTTTGCGATGTCAAACATAACTAGAAGAAAGGGTTTGACTATTCTTTTCTTATTCCTTATATGAAGAAAACCAAGTGAACCAGTGTCACAATATTGACAGAGCAGGGACCAGGGTGAAAGCAGTCGTAAACCCAGCATCCTCTGATTTAGCACACACCCAGCTGCACACATGAAATGCTGTAACAAAATCCCAGCATGGAAAAAAAAAAAAAAAAAAAAAAAAGCCTTTACACTTTCACCTTAGCTACAAACGAAGCCAAATTTGGGGTATGGGGTGGTAATGAGGAGAGTTCCATAAACACAGAGGTTGATAAGAAATGGCCTTGTCAGTGTTGTGCATCAGGAGGGTCAGGAGTGCTAGCATGCCTCTCTGAATTATCTTCACAAGACAATCAGGTCAGCCCTTCATTAATTTTGCAAACCAGATTTGATCCAATTGGTGGATTTTTCACAGTAAATCAAACAACATCTACACTAGTGAATGGTGTTTTAAAAGGAAGTTGAGTTCTGCTGTGAGCT